>NC_133398.1:81065637-81665637 GCF_047511655.1 Castor canadensis | reverse complement strand
CTACCTACAAATGGTCACTGAATATCTCAAGCTACAATATAGTCTTTCTCCTACTGAAATCTCCCTAAATGTCATATTTTTCCATCATATAATTGTATATATTTATTGACAGAAAAGATGTTGGGTTAGGAAAAACCTGCTGTTTTATTGATTTCCATAGCACTTCCCCATAACTGAAGTCAGGGCATGCTTTGCTTTCACTAGATAAAATGAGGCTTTGAAAATTTATTTGTTTGGCTTAATTGGATGTTATCTACAAGGAATAAACTCCATCCAAGAATTAGTGGATTTCAGACGTTTGTTTATTTGCATGTCAGATAAAATTTAAATGATAAGAAGTTCTCTCCCAAGATTTTAGGGCAACAAGTGTATTTCTTGTGTTGAAAAAACAACAACAAATAAAAAAATCAGGGAAGGGATATTAGATGTCAAAACAGATGAAGGTAACTATTTTCCACCTGGAAATATATTTTTGATTGTCATGTCTAAAATGCAAATAGCATAACGAATTATAGAGTATAGCAGGTTGTAAAATGTTTTCAAGTATAGTATCTATTTAATCACTGCTCTTTTACCTAGTGAAAAACATAGAGCTCAGGAAGCTTATTCAGTTTACCCAACATTATAAGACAGCAGGAAGTGACAAAAGGGGAACTAAAATCTGTTTTTTTAGTTAAGTTCAGAATTTTATGGAAAATGGTTGTTTTATAAGAAAAATGTTGTTTCATATATTTAAATATCTTTGCTGGGATACTGTACAGATTAATTAATTTATTTTTTAAAAATACTAACAAATTAATTGTCCTAAGGGGTTTCATTGTGATATTTACAACCCTATGATGTACTTAGATCAAATTCACTTTGTGTTACTCTATCTTAACCACCCTCCTTCTTCCCCCCCTCATTTTAACAGGTTCTAGTGGGTTTCACTGAGCTATTTTCATACATATATATAATGTACTTCTATAATATTCACCCCCTCATCCTTTCCCTTCCCCCTCCTCCCACACACTGTTTCCCTCCCACAAGTTCTTCCCCTTTCACAATCACTTAAATTTATTATCTTTTTAGGTGTAGGTTCTACATGTGAGTAAAGACCTAATATGTTTCTTTTATATATATATATATCTCCCTGGGTGTGGAAATATATACATAAACATACAAAACTTTTCATAAAATGTTATGGCAGAGATGAAGACTTGTTTTGATTATGATATAACAGTTGCCTCTACCTCCTTCATGAACCACATCCTAGCTTTCACCTTTTTTGAAAGTTAATGCAGTGATATCCATACATTTAGGGAAGAATAGTAAAGACATCATAATGTTTTGAGATTGATCTCAAAATGAGTTAAGTGCCAATAACTCAAACCCCTGTCATATTCTTGGATGTTTTATCTATCATAGTAAGCTAAATTTAGTCAAATATTAGAACATGATAAGAAGTTTATTTGTTGGTGAAGTTATGAAATAGAATGATTCATTCTATGTAGGTCCATCTGAACGTAAACATGGTCTTTCACATTGTCATCAGAATTGACTGGCCTTACTGGGAGTCATTAATTCCTAGATGTTTGATTCTCCATTTGGATTTGGGAAACTTCATTAAAATGCTGGACAGCTAGGCACAGGATCAGTCATAGCACATTGGAATGCATTCTTCCTCATGAATCCTAAGTTCATGAAATCTTAGATAACAATGTTTACCTTCAAATAATTCCACAAGGGAAAAATCTTAACCATAGGCTGAAAGCCAACCAAGAAATCCCTACAATTTTACCTGCTATGCCCTATGTCTTTCTTTCCGTCTATGCTAAAAATGCCTATTTTTGAAGGTCTTTCCCCCATTTTCCTTAGTGAAAAATTCATTTAAAAATACAATGTGATTTAAACAAATTTAATTTATGTAGACTGCACTTTGATAAATTAAATAAGGTCATAAACTAAGAGACAGCCTAAGGAAATGGCACAGGAAATCAAATTGAAAACAACAGAGTGACATCAGATCTGTTCACTAAAAAGGCATGGAACAAGAGAAAGGTATCTTCTGGTTGTTAGGAAAGAGGAGACTCAACATGGCAGAGGTGAAAGGATATTACCTGCAATAAGAACAATGAAAGATTCAACTGTGGTGATTTCAAGGCTATGGGATTTATAGTAACTTTGTAAATAGTACTAAAATGTATTTAACAAGTGGGACTTTGAGGATTTGAAATCAGATAATAAAAAGCTGAGAGAAAGTGCTGAATGAAAGTTATCACAATCAGGTTGAAAAGAATATATACCAAACCATTTTGTGCTTTGAATTTTTCTTTGCAAATCTCAGCTTCATTTGGTACTATGAATAAAATGTATTTTTTCATAATACATGTACTTATCTACATTTTGCTAGATAAATGTTCATAGTGAAATACTGCCATTTTATTTCCCTGTGGTTCTTAGATTTCAAGACATGTTCATTTGGTGGATTCATTCAACAAAGTTTTTTAGGATGTCACTTGTGTGCAAGACACTTTGCTAGAAACTGAAAAAAAATGTGAATTTATAGGATTCCTATTTTTAAAATCATATTTTCTTTTCCTTTTTGGGAGTACTGGAGTTTGAACTCTGAGGGGCTACTTGAGCCACACCTTTGCCCTTTTTACTCTTAGTTATTTTTCAGATAATGTTTTGCTTTTGCCCAGGGCTGGCCTTGGACAATGACCCTCCTGCTATCTCTCCCACTTAGCTGGGGTTACATGCATACTCCACTGTACCCTGCCCTTAAATCACATTTTATAATAGTTAGAAATGAAATTTACACCAAAAAATATCCTCAGTCCAAAACAGCACAAGATAAGAGCAACTATAGGTGTTAGGTGTGATAGTAAAGTAAGGAATAAATTTAACTTGGTGATCAGAGAAACATCTAAACAAGAGTTTTGAAATAATTTGAGGAAAAAAGAACAACTTTAGTAGAAAGTGGGAGGGGAAAGAGAATGAAGAGGAAGGAAAAAAAATAAGCCAAGGCACAGCCCACGACAGTAGGTTTGGTACAAGCACTCTACAATTAGGATCCTGGGGATCCTACTTCAGTGGTCAGTTTCCAACTACTTGTATCTTCATCTGTTTTCATGAATGCTTTCTCTAACTTGGCTGGAAGTGACACTCCTCGTGTACATGGCTGAGGATATTGTACATACATGTTCAGCTTCTTTGCCTTTTTCTATTCCATACCACTTCTTAGTTTCCCCTATGTATTTAAACTCTAGCTGCCTGTCAAGGAAGAGACTCTATTCTCCTTTGTTCATAGTGTCTTATTGTCTTTCACACTGTTCTCTTCTCCTACAGATATTCTCTGTTTCTCCTAAATAAATTTGAATCTTCACCCAAAGGTTATTTCTGGAGTAACTGAAATGAAGACAATATGAGTTAAACAATGAGAAAAAAAAAAACACAAAAAGTTTTGAGGGGATGTTGGTCCACACTGAAAGTTTCACAGAAGATAGCATGATGAAGTTATAGCTATTGGCCAATGATGCAAGTGTTATACTACTGTATTACTAGACAAAGAAGTGTACATTAACAAAGAACAATGCATAAAAATATGAGAAAAGGCAGAAGAGAAAAATAAAATACTCCTTTTACTTTGGATTTGAACAATGGAGTAATATCTCCATATCTAACAATGCCGTGTGTCTCTCTCAATGTATCAATCAATGCTTTGTCACTTGTGACTTCTTACTAGGTGAGTGATGGAGGATGGGTGGAGTTAAGAGGAAGGGTTTATACTTATTTTCTACAGGGAAGAAGTAGTAAGACAGTTTTTCATTTTTTAATAGCGATATTAACAATATCTAAATACACAGTGCTTTGAAAATAGAAGCTCCAGGACAAATATTTGAAATAACCTTTCTAAAAATGGTTATTTTTTTATTTCTAACATCTATCAGTGTGCATTTACTTATTTATTTAGTATATTTTTGCAGTGTTGGGGATTGAACCCAGGGCCTTGCACATGGTACCACTTGAGCCATACCCCCAGCCCACAATGTACTTTTATTTCTTGAGATTATCTATTAATCACTATGGTATCTTTTCAACTCTAGGAAGGAAATGGAAACAGTGAAAACTATCATTAGTGTTCCTTTTAAACTCTTACAAGAACGATAAAACGCAAGTTTCCTCATCGTTGTACTGGAAGCTCAGTGTTAGGACAACTAAAGGGACATCTAGGAAAAATAGACTAAATGCTCATTTGTGGAGTATGAAGAGCTTAATTTATTGTTTAGAATCAAAATGTGCAAGGTTGATATACAGTGAAGTTACCTCCAATAGAAAGCCAGGGCTAGGAGACAAACAACCCAGGAAGTTGCTTATTTCTACTTCAGAAGTCTCTATCTCCTCTCCCTCCATTTCAGACTACTCTTTTTCATTGTTGTTGTTTTTGTTCACTTCCTATTAAAGATTTTTATCAACAGATATTAGTTTTACAGGAGGTTTCTTGTGACATTTTCATACATATGCTTTCAGTGTACCTTGGATAGATTCACCACTTTTATCATTCTCTCTCATTCTTCCCTTCTTTGTAAAAAATTTTCAACATTGGGTTTAATTGTTCTATTTTCATACAAGTGTATAAAGGACATCAACCATATTCTCTCCCCTTTGCTCTCTGTGTCTACCTTACCACCTCTTACTAGTATCCACCCTGCGGATACCCTAAACAGGACCTGTTTTACACTCCTGTCCTCCATTTTTGAAAGTGTATATTCATTGTACCAAAGTGTTTTATCATGGTATTTCACACATAAATATATTGCACTTTAATCAGATTGACTCCTCTATATACTTTCTGTTTCCCTTTTCCATGTCCCTTTATTCTACAGCCTCCAATGGGTATCAAGATGCCATCTTCATACACAGATGCAATGTTTTTTGATATTATTCACACCTTAGCATTTTCTTTTCTTCCTCCACCTCCCCCTCATCCTTTCAATAGTCCCAGTATTACAGACATGGTTTATGTATATATTTATTTATATAGAGAATATAATATATAAAAATATACTATGTAAAATCTATATAATACATATATATAACATATTTATATGTGTATGTATGTTTATATATGTACATATTGGATCATGTATGTATTTATGTATATGTTTATCTTTTAGTTCTAGCTTCCACTTATAAGGCAAACATGCTACCTTTGTCCTTCTTTACCTGACTTACTTCACTTAGCATTATGATCTCCAGTTCCATCCATTTACCTGCAAATGACATAATTTCATTCTTCTATATAGCTGAATAATACTCCATTGTGTATATATATATATATATATATATATATATTTCTTAATCTATTCATCAGTTGTGGGACATCTGGGTTGTTTTCAAAGCTTGGTTATTATGAATAGTGCTACAATAAACATGGGTATGCAAATGTCTCTATTGTATACTGGCTTACATTCCTTTGGATATATGCCTAGGAGTGGTACTATTGAATCTTATGTTAATTCTATTTTTAGGGTTTTTTGGTCTTTTTCTTTTTTTTTTGGTGCTGGGATCGAACCCAGGGCCTCATGCATGCTAGGCAAGCGCCGTACCACCGAGCTACATCCCAGCCCTATTTTTAGTTTTTTAAAGAACATCTATACTGCTTTCCATAGTAGTTACTAATTTATATTCCCAAAAACCAGAGTATGGGGATTCCTTTTTCCCTTGCATCCTAACCAGCATTTGTTGTTCTTGTGTATATTTTATGCTGTTTTGTTTTTACTTTGAAACAGGTTCAAACTATGTAGGCCAGGCTGGACTTAAACTTCAATCCTTCTGTCTCAGCATCCTGAGTGCTGGGTTTACAGGTATGCAAAATTATGCCTGGCTTTCAACTGCTCCAAAAGGGAATTAACAAGGTAATAAGTCATTAGCTGTTCTAGGGAGTTACTCTGCATTTTAGTGTTACAAGGAGTGTTGCCTTACGTCTACCCTGTAGCATTTATAAAGGAAAACAAATCTATGGTTTGTTTTCCTTCTGAATTCTACTTATTTTACTTCAATAAGGTGATGCAGAGTAAGTTTCAGAAGTAACGGGTAATAACCAGAGCACATTCTATACTCATTATTTGTGAAAATCATTAAAACCAAACATGTAAACAAAACCCCTGCTTCATCCTTGTTCACCACTTTGAAAATAAGTTCCGTGACCAAAATTATAGCAGCTGACACCAAACAGATATGTTCTGTCAGAGGCTGACTCTGGCACTGCAAGTTCAACTTACCCTGAGTTTATTCTCCAGGCATAATAGGAATAAATTGCTACATTTATGATAATTTGTTCCCAAGAGGGAAATGATTTTGAATGGAATTGAGTAGAAAATTCACCTTCAGGGACTGACAGAATATTGACAGCATTAGACATCAAAGTCAACCCCTACATAAGGAAAGGCATTTCTTGAACTTAAAAATGAAAGATAATGTGCCCAGTTTCAGTAAACATCCATTGCAACCGCTTTTCTAATGCAGAGAAAGCTAAAAGTTAATGTTTCTCGTTGAGTCATAGATGTTAAATTTCTTGGTTATGTTAATGGTATTGTGCCTATGTAAGAAAGTGTCCTTGTTCTTAGGATCTTCATGTTGAATTATGTAAGGATGAAGTGTCGCAATGTCAGTGCCTTACTTTTAAACAGGTCTGTGAAAACTAGCTCACAGTCATGTGTGGAGGAATGTAGAGAATAAAGCATGGAGAAAGAGAGGAGAGAGACAGAGACAGAGAGAATCAGAGAGAGAGAGAGAGAGAGGAGAAATATGGCAATTGTTTAACAGCTTCTGAAACAGGTAAATGGTAATCAGACATTCAAATACTAAATACTTTCTTTCAACTTTCCTATAGCTGTCTTTTCTTTTTAAACAAAACTTAGAGGGAAAATGATATTTTTTAAGAAAAACAAATAGGCAAATAAGCAGCTTCATGTCAACATCTAGTCAGACTGTTCCCTCTCTAAAGGTTTAAAAAATATAAATTATCACTATTTTTTCCTTATCAGCCCTAGAAAAAAAGTCCTTCAAATGTTCAGACGCTTAACTTTTCTAACAAATATACTTCTAAAACAAAAAAAAAAAACAACAATAACAAAAAACTGAGTGTGATCTAATAAAAGGCACTTAAAGTTTCTTTTTCCTGAAAGCACTGGCTTTTTACTAAGGCCTGCAAATGTCCTGTGGATAATTAAAACAAGGTTGGCATCTCTGCCTTCATATTGCATCTGTCTTCTGATCAGATTCCTGTTCTACTCTGCACACAGACATGTTTATCATTTAAAGAGTGTCTGTCCAAAGTGTGGTAACACAAGATTAATTAGTCTTAATTTTACCTAACCTCTCTTGTTCCTCTTCAAAACTAAAGACATCAAGATAAGAGTAACTAACATATTTTCAAGATTCCAAGAACAGTGAACCTTGCAGGCAGATCACCCCATGATGGGAATCAAAGATGCCTTCCAAGCAGGAGCAATTACTCCATGACAGAAACTAAAGCTGCCCCTGTGAGCAGACACAATCATCTCATGACAGGTACTGAATTGTCCCCTCAAGCTATGATGATTTCCCTGCAGCCAGCAGGACCTGACAGACCAGACCTGAGATAATGATCAAGCAGACCATAGTTTGGCCAGGACAGCTTGACTACCATATCTCTTGACTCCTGCCCCAATTCTTCCCCCACAAATCCTAAAGCTCTTGTTAGAACACTGAAGACAGACAGAACTTGGAATGCTGACCCCCTGTTTCTTCCCAGTGTGACCACACTGAATAATAAAATCCTTTCTTTTTGCTTCACTACCACTTATGTCTTTGATTGGACTCCTGAGGTAGTGAGTGGCAGAGCCTGGTCTGTTGTCAGACAGGCTATAAGTCAGGTCCCTAGCCTAGGACTCCAGTTACCATCTCAAATTTCTAAATAAATTTAGTTCATCTTTATTTGTATGTCCAAACTTGGCAGGTTGTTTTCCTGTGATGAGAAAAGTAAACTATTTGTTTTGTGGTCAGAAGTAAATTGTCAGCATTCTGTGTAAGCAGAAATAGATTTTACAATTGAGACAGAGGTGAATTAATTCAGCTTTCTGTGTAAGCAGAAGTAAATTTTATAATTGAGACAGGTAACTTAGTTCTGAGCCTGGGAATCACTCCTTGAATTTAATTTTACATTAAATAATTTTATAAATTCCTACTTGTTGCTGTAAATATTCCCTTCTGATTAACTTAACAAAAGTAATTTCTGTTATCTGCAATTTAACTCTGATCAAATCTTCCTCTTTAGCCATATAAGGGGAATATTAATTGGAATGTCTAAATGTGTCTTACTATATATTATTTAATATATGTAATAAAAATTTTTAAAGAATATTCAAAACCTTGTCAAATTTGTTTTGAAGGTATGTCCTCTAGTTTTTTTTAAAAAGTTTCTTTTTGTCTTCTAAAAGAATTGTTTGAATTTTATTCAATTAAATATCAATTTTCTGTTTCCAATTACTTTCTCTCCTTCTGTATTAGAGGGTTATACTCCTCTTACTCATTAACACTGGCTTGCCACCTGATTTGCTTTGGCCAGTGGTGTGTGACCAGAACATACTGCATGTCTGACTAGACGCTGTGACAGACATTGACTTATTCCATCATGTTCTTTCTTTACTCCAACAAGGATGATTTGTCTCACAATAAGGATTGCTTCCTCACCTTGGAACCCAGAATTAAGAAGAGACAAGAAATAGGAAAAAAAGAAGAAAATCCACAGCTGACCCAGAAAGGACAGATAAGAAAAGATATACTATGTTTTAAATATATATTTTAAGATTTAGCGTACACTGTGCTACCACTAAGATCCTCAGTTCTTTCTGTCCTACCATGTCTAAAATTCCTCCAAGCACAGTTTACTTAAATAGCTTAATTTAGAATTTATTATTTATCCTCTCATTCATAGACATGTTTGGAAGGAGTCAACTAAAGGCATAATTAGGGTGGAGGGTTTTGTTTTTGCTTTTATTTTGGAATATTGGTAACCAGAACAAGGTCCTTATGCTTTCTAGGGATGTTCTCCATCACTGAGCTACACCCCAGACCAGGTTTTTTATTTTGAACAAAATCATATGTCTGTTTCTGTATATTTTAATCTTGATCTAACAAATAAATAAAATTGTCAGTTGACTTTATTCTTTTACAAACCTTTGTATGCATAGCTTTCTGGCCCAGTGCTTGACAGAAAATGGATGGTGAATGAGTATGTTCAGTAAATGTATGAATGCATAAGTTAATCTCCTCCATGTTTTGTGACAATTGATTAGGTAGCAGGACTTAATGTCTGCTTCCAAGGTGATGTTTCCATCCAACATGATTCATGCTGAATTCAATGCTAAGAGAAGGAAGAAAACAGAGTTTTCAGTAGAATAGAGGATTTAAAATGCAAGAAACTCAGGTTTTTCTGTGTGGTGTTTTAATTCCCTAATTATGGACAAATAGAACATTACTTTAAAGATCCGATTCCCAGTATCTTCAATAAGCCCTCATTTTAAGAAGTAGCATGTAGTGTTAGGACCTATTTTGTTGTCTTCTCACCTTATATCTTCTTACCTTTGGGAGATGATATACCATTAAAAATATTGAGTTGACATTCAACACTTTGTTTAGAAATCTCCAAGTTCATATTTTGCAAGTTTAACTTTTTGCAAAGAAACAATTCAGCTAAGTTTTTACCAACATGTAATCAGGATCCACTTTCTCCCAGTTCCCAGTAGCATACTCTTCCTTTCATTTCCATCCAAGCCCTCTCTGCTCTGGTAGAGCCCTTAATGTCACATTTCTAGTAATAGTCCATTAGCAATGATTTAGGTATTTTCTATAACAATACATATTTCCTCTACATGTTCCTCACTCCTTCTGAGCCCCCAGTAGTAGGGTCATTAATATGCAATCTCTTCAACACAACCTAGATTATTCTATCATGTACTTTGAAATCCAACCTCACCCTACTGCCCAATCCCAAAGCCATGTTCACATTCTTATTTATTTTCTACAATAGCCTCATTCCAGATGCCAAAAGCTGTATTAGTTTCTTATTGGTGCTGTAACAAATTACCATAATTGTAATAACATAAAACATTGCAAATTTAGTATCTTATAATTTTGGAGGTCAAAAGTCCAAAATCATGGTATCAGCAGAGCTGTGTTTCTTGTGGAGGTTCTAGGAAACATCCCTTTCCTTACCTTTTCTGCCTGTGTTCCTTTGCTTGGGGCCCTCTCCTATCTTCAAAGTCAAGTCTTTCTGATATTGCATTATTGTGGTTACAATGAGCCCACTCAGTTAATCTAAGATAGCATCTTTATTTTTAGGTCAGATAGTTAGAAATCTTATTGTCATCCACAACCTTAATTGCCCTTGTCACATAATAAAATACATGGCTCCAATGGATTAGACAGCAGGCCTCTTAATGAGAAGAAGAGTAATATTCTACCACAGGCAAGATACAAAATTTTAAAATTGAAGTCATTTAAAAAAACAAATTAGCTAAAGATACATACACAAAATCAAGAATAAAGACATGACAAATCTCTGGATGCAGACCATACTTAAAAGTTATATAAGTCAAGTGAGGTGGCTCACGCCTGTAATCTTAGCTACTCAGGAGGCAGAGATCAGGAGGATCTCTATTCAAAGCCAGCCAGGCAAATAGTTCATGATGTCCTAGCTCACAAAAACCCAGGACAAAATAGGACTAGTGGAGTGGCTCAAGTGGTAGAGCACCAGCCTAGCATGCCTAGCAAGCCTAGCAAGTGTGAGACCCTGAGATCAAGCCTCAGTACCACCATCAAAAAGAAAAAAACTTGTGACTACTATGCACAGATTTATGTCAATAAAATGAAAATCTGGGATGAAATGGCCATTTTATATAAGTATTTGAAAGGTATTATGCCAAAAACTACCAAAGATTAAAAAACTGAAAAGGTCCATGGTCCTTAAAGAATAGAATCTCTAAAGTGGGGGGGAAAGCCCTATCCATAAAAACACATAGCATTTGGCCTAAACAATTTACATGAATATTACAACAAACTTTTTTTTTTACTTTTATGATATAATTTTACTTTTTCTAAGCAATGCAAAGTATGCATACCATTGAGGATACAATAAATTATTGCTAATAAATAAAAAGGTAGGAGTGTTCTGGCTCTTCATCTGATGAGTAGTATATTGTTCTAGGCAGGATGGAATGAAAGCATAAAAAGGAAAGGAACACCTTCTTAGTCATAGATTTAGGTATTGGAAAGGGCTTTATCTGTATGGAGTACAGGATATCTGCTATTGATACCTTCTACAGAAGCTATGTACTTATATACAGGTGTGATTCAAGATGCTAACCACTCAATGTGATATAGTTGGAATGCAGCGGAATGTTTGAGAATTAGGCAGATTATGATTCAGAATAAAGTAGTAGATTATGAATGTTAACTGGCTACCAGGTGGTTCTAGTGTAAAGGACACAGAAGGTCAAGTAGAATATGCAATGTTCTGACCATCTTCACACTAATAATGCAAGGCCAATGAGCAGAATGTGAATGGGTGCACAGGGTAGCTCTGATCACCTCTATATCTTCTGTTTATTCTGAAAAACTGAATACTCAACAATTTATTGGTATAAAACTGAGTTCTCTGTTTCACTGTTAAGAACCTTTTGTCTTATTGCAATATTATTCAAGAAATACAGTGATATGCAGTTCTGGGGCAATGTGGCCATGATCTGCTCAGTTATGGAATTCTGGGAAGGAAACAAGCTATGTGACAAAGCAGTAAGTTTCATGGATGAATCTGTTCTCATTCATGCAGTTTTTTTATTTCAAGAATGTCATTTAAATAGAGTCACATCACATAACCTTTTGGGATTGCAATTTTTCCCACATCGCATAATTATCAGGAGATTCATCCAAGTAGTTGAATACATATCGGTAGTCCATTGCTTTTTTTTCACTTCTTTTTCCTTTATTTCTTAATGAGAAAGATGGAGGGCTGTGCCCAGTCCCTGGGAAGGTGCTTACAGAGGAGACATAGCTTGAAAAAGAAGAAAAGCAACAGCAGTGTCCTTAAAGAACTGGAAGTGACTGAGAGCCAGACACTGATGTGCTAGCATGTGGAAACAGGTGAAGAGAGGCAGGGGTGGTGTTGCAGAGAAGTTCTGTATCTTGTGTCTCCTAGTCCTAACACCTAAGTGCTCATGATTTGATTTTGCTACCTGCAGAATTTTCTCCTGTTGTTTTATTGTCTTGGGCCATGTATCTTGTACTTTTTTTAAGATCTGTAAAGCTGCTCATTTTTCTTAGAAAACTGGAAGTTTTTGAGTCCTCCGTGGAAGTGCTGCTCCTGCAGGAAGGATTTACTTTGCTCCTACACATCATCATGAAATGCTACCATAGTGTGAACTCAGACAGGGAACACACTGGAAGGCCGGCTTGTGGTTACGACTTCTCAGGGGAGATCCCTCACCTAAACACTAAGATCAAAATGTGCATTTCCTTACAACAGACTTTTTAAAAACAGATAATTCTTATCTGCAAAGACTTCAAGAGAAATATAGAAAACCTTTTCAACTTATTACATGACACTATTACAATGTGAGTACTATTATCTGATACAAACTGTGAGAAAAAATATTATGGATACATTTCCAAATGCATATTAATTTATTTAAATATTTTTGGCAAAATATTAATAACTATTAGTGTATTATTATGAAGCATTAACAGTGAGTAGTAGTAAATTATAATTTGAGTTTTACTCAAGAATTCAAAGAATTTTCATAGAAATTAAGGGTGGTTTCATACTAAGAAATCTGCTTATCTAATCTAACATATTAACAAATAAAAGAAAGTACAATAAATTTTCATTTCAACAGAAGCAGAAAATATTATTTAGGTATTGAATTGAATTTTCATAAGTAATATTCTTAACATATGTTAATTTTCTAAAACAGTAAACTAATACTCAAATGTAAACTATTAGGAACTTTCCTTTTCAGTCCATCTAAAAAGACATGAACATAAACTATTACTGTTTCCACAATATTCTGAAACTTTTAACCAGAAAAAAATAAGACAAGAAAAAGAAATAAAACATAGGATTCAAAGTGCAAGAAACGTTGGTGGTTGGCTCCACAGCAATTCCTCTACCCTTCCCTGGATTTGTTTCCCTCTAGAGAAACAAAATATACAAGATTTGTATTTCCCCAGTATCTCCTAAAGTTAAGGAAAGTTGGTTGAGAGGATCCCTGGAAACACTATTTCTTTCATTTCTGTCCTTCTAATTACTAATCAAATTACTACTGCTCAGGCTTCATGTTCCTCCAGCTTTCTGGATCATTGAACCTTATTAAACCCCTTTAGCTATCATATTGACCTAACTTGTTTTTCATTTTACTTCATTGCCTCTCACTTTGCTGATTCATTTTTCACTTTCTCCATCACAAAAAGAGTTTTTCAAAAGGTTTTCTACTCTGTCCTAACCTCACTCTGAATGGCATCCTTGTATACTTCCCTTTGCATAACTTGTGTGTTCTGGTGCTAATCCACATTCAGCCAGTCAAAGTCATAATTTTACACTGCAGATCTGTTTCCTGACATTGTTTTCCTATGAACACATCACCGAAAGTCATCTTTTTGCATAAGCAATACTCTAATTTTTATAGCTACTCAGATTCAAATCTTAGCTTTGTCATTGCCTTCTCTTCCTTCCATTCATTCCACTGTCAATCGATCACTACATCTTAATTCTACCATAAAATGGTTCTACAAAAACAAAATGCTGTTATTATTTAAATTTCCAGTGACATTAGATAATTCTTTTGGTTTTGCTTCCTCAGGTAGTTAGTCCCAAGAGATTATCCACCCCCCAAAATGAACCACATCTTTTGATATTCTTGTATTTCGTGGTCTTCTCCCACACTGATATTGGGCTATACCTGTGACTTGTATTAGCCAACAGAATACTGGTAATTCCATTAATTGAGGGCAGAAAGTTCTTTCTTTTTCTTGGAATGCTATCCTACCAGACAGTCTGTTTGTCACACGGAGAGTCCCAGGTATCACAACATCCCTGTCAAACGCATAGATGACTTCAGCTCCAATCACCTTCTGATTGTGGTCACATGAGGGGCGTCAAATGAGATCCGTCTTCTCACTCAGAGAATCCTATGAGGAAAGTAAGTGGATGTTTATTGCCTTAAGCCATTACTATTAGGAAAACTTATAGTCATAAATAAACACTAATCTAAATCTGTGTGATATGATAGTATTGGTATACACCCAGTAAACAGCAGAGGCTAAGAGCTGGTTAGAATAAGACTGGTTTTGCCTTTGACCAATTTATAGCATTTATTCTCTAAACAAAACCACATTTTCCTATCCCTGTGTCTACGACAAGGTAAATTTCTGAAGGTGAAGTCCTTCTAATACTCAAAAGCATGTTTTTTAAGGACGGATTGCATTCCGCCCCCTTACTGTGCTAGGCACTCTTCCAAAGCCTCCAGAGGAATGTGGTCTTATCTGTCTCTTGAATCACCAAATTATTTTTGCCTCTCATTTAGTCCATTGATTTAATTGTTTTAAGTTTCTCTTTTTCCCCCTGGTGTTGGGGAATGAACCCAATGCCTTACACATAGTAGGAAAACACTACCACTGAGCTATATCCTCAGCCCTTGAGTTTTTGAGACTGGGTCCTAGTAGGTAACTCAGGCTGGCCTTAAACTCACTATATACCCCAGGTTGGACTCAAGCTAGTGATCCTCCTGCCTCTGCCTCCTGGCCACTGGGATTACAGACATTGCCACCAACCTGGCCACTTGTCTTTTTTATGTGGTACTGGGGTTTGAACTCAGGACTTTGCACTTACTAGGCAGGCACTCTACCACTTGAGTCATGCCACCAAATCTCAACCACTTATTTTTTGTTTTTATCTATCTATCAATTTAATTAATTTTTTTTGGTGGGACTGGGGTTTGAACTTAGGGATTCATACTTTAAAAGCAGGTGCTATACCACTTGAGTCATGTCTCCAGTCCATTGTGCTCTGGTTATTTGGACGTGGCATCTCACAAACTATTTTTCCAGGATGGCCTCAAACTGCAACCCTCCCAATCTCACCCTCACCAGTAGCTAGAATTACAAGCCATCAGCACCCAGCTTGTTTTTATCCTTAAAGAATGGTCTTTCTTAATGTTAAAGAATGGAAAATATTGAAACAACACATTTATATATGAATATAATATAACACAGTGTACTGTAAGCTGTTGACTACTAGGGGAGCATGGTGCTAGGTAATGAGAAAGTAATGGGAAGGGTTAATTTGATTAAAGCACAATATGTACAGGCTTGAAGTACAAAGGCAAAACCCCCTTGAACTATCAATAGACACTTAAAAAAGTGAAGAGCAGTAGAATAAAATAGGTCTTTTGCAGGGGTGGGTACCATAAGAGGTAGGTGGGCACAAGGAAAGGGGGAATGAAGATGAATATGGTGGAAATATTTTGTATCCATATATGAAGATAGAAGAATTACCTGTTGATATTGTTCTAAGAAGGGGGAAAAGGAAGAATAATGGAGGAGGTAAGTCTAACTAAGATATAGTTAAGCACATAGGTAAATATCACAACATATCCCCTGTATCCCTGTACAAGTATTATATGCTAACAAAAATTTCTTTAAATGGTTTTTCTTGCCTACTGAATCAGAATGGACTTCATTTTGTTTTATGCCTTTTATAAACAGCAGAATATTTGCTAAATTAGAATATGAATCCTCAGTGTGTGTCTAATTATGCAGGGTAAAATTTGTTTGTGGGACTTATGACAGCACGGTTGAGAACTCTTAAGATAATGTTAAGACCAGCCAGAGTGAAATGGATTGTCTTGGGAAGTTAGACAAATCTTCAAGACTATTTTGATATTATGTTTTTATACTATCAATCATATTTATTAAATTTCTTGGGAAATATTATTTCTGATATTCTTTCTCATTACCCTATTAAATCATCAAACTATCCTAATTTCTAATAATCCAACATTTTAGTGTCCTTGCTTTCCAACAGCAGTTCACAGCCAGAAGTATGTCAACCCTTTGTCCTTCCATCCATTTCAACTTAAGATACAGAGAATACAGTTATAAAGCAAGGATTGAGCTGTTTCATTTTTTCTCTGTGTTTCATGATCATAAATATCAAAACCAAGCTTAATGACAGGTATAAATAGATGTTCATTTCTTAACACATGGAAGTAGAAAAACTTCAAAAATTTAAAATAGAATGTGAAACAGCCCCAAAAGAATCAGGATAAAATTATCTGAAATTCAAAATCATAGTTTTATAATAATTATTAGAGAGGAAAATTGCATTAGCATCAATAACCCAGCTGTTGACACCTCCTCATACATAATAAGCTGTATTGTTGCACAGCAGCCAAAATGAGTGGGAGCTTAATAAGTGCTATTCCTGATAATAAATTAACTTCAGATTTTGAGTATGCACAAAAATTTGCTCAACCCAAGCAAAAAAAATTTCTCCTTTCCCCCATGGAATTTCTCCTGGCAGTAAAATAAATGAAATCATCATTTGATTCTGCTCACCTGGCACCAAGGTCAGCTCTAGGTCAAATTGCTGCTATGTGAAAGCTTTTGGTTCATTACCCCTGATGATAGCATCTGCACCACAATGGAGCTTATTAGAAATGCAGAATCTCAGGTCCCATCCAGAATGCCAAGTCTGAATCTGAATTTTACCAAAATGCTGCAGGAGATTGGTTGGCACATTCAAGACTGAGAAGCCCTAGTTCATCTCTCTTGTTGGTTTTCTCTTTTGATCTACTTCCCTACAGGGTGTTCTTGCTGGATAAATCATTCTTTGTATGGGGCAAGTAGGCAAGTGGCTATTTTACTGGCAGAACAATATGTTCATAGCCTACACTTGCTGTTACTTTCTTCTTCTAACACTGTACCTATCAATGCCTTCCCTGAGTCATCAAGCAGGCTGGCCTGATTCAGGACAAACTGAAAGATTTTCATCTCTCTGTGATGTTTCATCCCTTTTTACTAGAGCACAGAGAAAAGAGAAGTCAGTGTTGGCTGCTTGTACTCTTTCTTGCCAACTTTCCTCTCCCCTGCTGCCTTCAGAAATAAGGGCAATTAACAACACCCTGGGTGAATTCCAAAAAGCCCACTAGTATTTCCAGCCATTTGCAAAATAGTCACAGACCCTTCCCACTTCTAACAGAGTCATAGTGGTAACTTTAAATCAGCACACTGCTATCAGAGATCTGGCTATACTGCTGTAAGAATTATTGACTTTCCGAGTAAAGGACAATAGAAAATTCTAACAAGAACACATTTTCTCAATTGCACCTGACAAACTCAGCAATATGTAAAACAATATAGATATTAACTTGCCATGATTTTATTTTAATACCTTTGTCAAGTTTTTTTCTCTCAAAAGGAAATTTACATGGTGCTATTGTATAGCATAAGCTCTTATCAAAGCAATCCTTCTGCAAATAATAGTTAATCCTGGCTAAATAAAAAAAATAATAAACAGAAGGATCTGATGGGCTCTGGAGTTCTCTAGAGCAATTTGGAGACTAAAATAAGGCATATTTTGCAGAAGAGTTGAAACTTGGAGCATAGAAAGAGGTTTTATTTTTTATTTTTTTTTTGTAGTACCTACAACATTAGCTTTAAAAATGAAAACCTAATCATCTTTTCCCCAGAAGAATCAGAGAAAAGAGCCAAAGGGCAAGTACCAGAAGGTAATGGGGAAACTCCAGAACTAAGAGAGGCAAAGAAGGAAATCACTGGCCAATCCTGAAGTCTGCCGGTGGCAGGACACTCCCACCAATGAAGAAATGTCCTACACGACTTCCCAATCTCTTATTCATGGAGTGAAAACCTTCTGAAGTTACCTGAGTATATTAGCCAATAAATAGAAACAATTTTCATATAGTTTTAGTTTATGGTGAATTCTCCAAGGATGCAACTATCATGAAATGTAAAGAAAGGTTTTATTTTTGTTGGCTTGATTTTTTTCAGAATGTGCCAAGAGTTCCACGTGATTACAAAAACAAATGTCATGAACAGCAATACCTCCTTTGGGATTTGAGTCACTAACAAATTGTACCTGCATTGGTTTGCACATGTATCTGTCACATTCATAACAATTCTATTTATACGAGCTAGTACATGACTATCTTAGTTGTCTTGACATATAATCATGTACAAATATTTACACATAGAAATAAACATCAATTATAAATTATTTTTCTTTCATTGCTTCATATTTTATAGAGAGAACATCTTCAAATCCAAATTTTCAAATTATGAGTGTAGGTGAATTTCATCTCAGGATAGTGACAAGGATATTACATGATAGTTTGTTGGATCTGATAGTTCTGATCCACTGATGCAGTGGGAAGGAAAGCACATGAATGATCATAAAAACATGAAAAACTTGTTAAACTAGAAGAAGAAGCATAAGTAATGAGAAGAAGGTATATGAGTTTCTTAGTGCTGCTGATCAATGGCTGCATAGTTAGTGGACTAAAACATGAGTAATGTATTCTCTTGTGTTTCTGGAGACCAGAATTATGAAATGAGTTTAACTGGGCCAAAATTAAAATTATGTGTGGGGCCATCCTCCCAGAGTCCTCAGGAAAGAATTCATTTCCTGTACTTTTCCAACTTCTGGTGGTTGTCTCTATTCCTTGGTGCATGGTCACTTCCTGTATCTTTGAAGTAGATCACTTCAGTTCCTGCTTCTGCCATTATTTAGCCTTCTCCACTAAAGTCTGGTCTCTTCTGCCTCCCTTTTAAAAGGCACTCATGGTTACACTTAAGCCCACTTTGATAATTCAGTTGGAATCATCTCAGTTCAAGAAACTTCATTTAATCACCTCAGCAAAGTCATTTCTGTCAGATAATGCAGGTTCCAGTGTCCAGAAACTTGAACATCTTCAAGGGCACTATTTAGCTTCTCACAGAAAGATAAGAAAGTCTGCCTAAGTCAACCTGGGGAGTTAAAAAAACAGTTTCACCAAGGAGGTAGTTTTAACATAAGGTCTAGTAAGTATTTGTCAGGTGAAAAGTTATTAATGACAGCAACAAGATAGGGGAAGGAATGATTAGGGTTTGAAATGGAAGGGTTTTTCCAGAGGAAAGCTGAGGGTAATAGGTTAGGAGTATAACTAAGGCTGAGCAGTGGTACAGGTTAAAGATAAAGAGGACCTGTATAATATTCTGTAACAATGTTATTTATTTAGTCATTTGTTTATTTTTGCTATTTATATTTTCAAATAATCATCTTGTTTACCACCCTGTGTCTTTTAATGGCAGCCTTTAAATTATGAAGCATTAGTTTTTAAACTGATTATCTCAGTATTTTAATATACTGAAGGTAACATACCAGGTTAAACATTTCTGAAGATAGTCAAAGAGCAGGAATGGGCTAAGTCTCAGAAACCTTTGGGAAAATAAAAAAAAACCTAAGATCCACATTGCTGAATTTTTGCTCTATTTGTTGAGAAAATACCTTTGAGAAACTTTAATTTTGGGCCAGCAAGACCGAAAAGAAGGCTGTTTTCCATATTGTGTTTTTAATGTGGCACTATTTTGTCTCTCAGAAAATTTTTAAAAAGGAAAAAGATTCATATTACAATACTCCCATTGACAGCATCCAGGGGTTAAAATATGGCCACATTTGACTTAGAAAGATTTCTCTTCCCATTACCTCTGTGACAAAATTAAGACTAAAACTCACAAAGCCTGTTCTTGGCAGACAAAACTTTCATTCATTTAGCATGATATGAAAATGTACACTCTGACTCTAAAGTACTCTGTGGCTCCCAGAGCCCCCTTGCTTTATCTGTGAAGTTGGAAGAGAAAAAATGTCTTCTAGTCTTTCCAATTGGTCTAGAATTATACCATGATTTAACATTCACAATGTTTTCTCTCTAACTTGGAGCATAATTAACATAAACAAACAACATAAATATATTCGCAAAACCCCTCTCTCCCTCCCTTTTCTCTTTCCTTCCTTCCTTCTTTCTTTCCTTATTCCTCTTTCCTTCCTTTCTTCCTCTTTCCTTCCCTTTCCTTGCCCTTCCTTTCCTTATTCTACTTTGTAAACTTTCCTTCTAATTTATTTTATTTTTAATAGTTTTATTATATTTTTGAATTAGTATACATTAGGAATATGAGGGGTGTTCATCATGGTAATTCTGTACATGTGTACAGAATGTTTTGAGCAAGTTCACTCCCTCCATTGTATTTCTAGTCCCCTTCCCTCCTCTCCCCCACTTTTTATATTATTTGGTCTCATGCTGTTTACAAACACATAAAAGATGAATATGGTTGATGTACTTCTTATATGAGTACAGAATTTCTAAACCTGTTGAAATTACCATAAGAAGACTAAGGTTGGAAGGAGAAAAAAAAGAGGGGATGAACCAGTTCAGATTATAATATGTGTATATGAAAATGTCACAAGGAAACTCCCTGTATAGTTCAAGCAAACAAAAATGTCATTTTGTTTTTTTACAAAAATGGAGAACAAGAGGGCAGAACAGGTCCTGCTTGGTAGCAGTGGGAGGGGAAAGGATGTGGAGAAATAGTGTAGGAGGGTGAATATGATGCAAATACATGTACATGTGTATGTAAATGAAAAAAAGACACCTGTTGAAACTCTCCCAGGAATGGGGGGAGGGGTGGTTAAAGGAGAATGATGGAGGGGGTGAATTCAACTGTGATATATTTTAAGAACTTCTATAAATGTCACAATGTGCCCCCAGTACAATAATAATAAAAAGATATTTTTAAAACCCATACATATAGCTCATAGCAATCCTCTTCTTCCCTCAGTATTCTTTTCTTTCCCCCCTCCCCACTCTTGCTGGCACACCCTCAGTCCATTTCCTTTTCATAATCGTGTCCCATTACTATTATGACTATCATGACCGTCATCGTTTTAGGTCTAGTGTCCACAAATGAGTGAGAGCATGCTATATTTGGCTTTTTGAGCTTAGCTTATCTCACTCAACATGACGATCTCCAGTTCCATCCATTTTCCAGAAAATGACATAGTTCCATTTTCCTTTATGGCTGAGTAATGGTATGTAACAAAAGAAACACACACACACACACACACACACATATCCCATATTTTACATAATATAACTGTGGAACTACTTTGTGTGGCACTATGGATAAAGAAAATAGCATATTCATCAATTATTGGGTACCTTGACTGATTCCACAGTTTATTGTGAACAGAGCTGCAAAAAATATGGATATGCAGGTTATCTCCCTTGTATATTTATTTACACTTCAGGTATATGCCCATGAGTGACATGACAGGACCATAACATAGGTCTATTTTTAGTTTTTTTGAGGAATTTTCATTCTGATTTCTATAGTGATTGCACTAGTTTACATTCCCACCAACGGTATATGATGGTTCCTTTTTCTCCACATTCTTGTCAGCATTTGTTGTTGCTTGTTTTCTTGATGATTGCCAGTCTGACTGGGGTGAGATAGAATCTTAGTGTAGTTTGATTTGCATTTCCTTTATGGCTAAGGATATTGAATAAATTACTTATTTGAATTTCTTCTTCTAAGAACTGCCTGTTCAATTCATTTGCTCATTTCTTAATAGGATTATTTGTTCTTTTGCTGTTTAGTTTTTTGGCTCTTTCTTGATATTGATGCTTTATCTGTTTAATAGCTAGTGAAGTTTTTCTCCCATTTGTAGGCTGTCTTTTTATTCTGGTAACTGTTTCTTTTGATGTGCAGAAACTTTTTAATTTGGTGTAGTCCCATTTGTCAATTCTTGCTCTTGTTTCCTGGGCAATTGGTGTCCTGTTCAGAAAATAACTAGCTAGACCTATATGTTCCAGAGTTTTAGTTCTTACATTAAAATCTTTAAGCCACATGAAGTTGGCTTTAATACAGGATAGGAGATGGGGGAGGGGTTCTAGTTTCAGTCTTCTGCATGTAAACAACCAGTTTTCCTAACACCATTTGTTGAGTAGGCTGTCTTCTCCAGTGTGTGGTTTTGACTCCTTTGTCAACTGTCAGATGGCTATCGTCATGTGGTTTTATTTCTGGGTCTTCTATTATGTTCCACTGGTCTTTCTGTCTGTTTCTGTGCCAGTACCATGCTATTTTTGTTACTATGGCTCTGCAGGATAATTTGAAATCTATCTAGCCACGTTATCACTAAGTGTAGTAGGTGCTAAATACATGTATTCTGACAACAATGAGTGCAAGGCATGGGATTAGGCAAAGGGCAAAAACATAAACTAGAGCAGATTTTTTCTTTTGAGGGAGAGAATCTCTGATCTAGGCCGTGATTAAGGGAGTGATTAACGACAGAACTATAACAGACATCAGGAAATAAATGACCTAATAAATACGTAGATAAAGGACTGGTGAGGCGGGATCAGAGCCATGTCTGGGTAGAGAGATTTGAGGGGGGATTTAAAGGATTGCTCAAATTTGAAAATATGAAGATGAAAATTTGGAGAATCTCAGAATACTGATAAGACTTACACAAAACTCTGCAGGTTGAATGCAGTACCTATGTAGACAACAAATCAGATGGCTAAAATGTAAGGCATACTTTGGAAATTAAGATTAGCAGCAGACTGTGTAACTGCATAAAGTTACCAGGTTAAGAATTCTCAAAATTATTCTTAACAGGAACTCAGTAAAAAGTGCTGGAATGTTGAGAAACACTGAAACAATACAAATGCTGGAATGTCGAGAAAACAACATGCATACCCGCCCAACCCCAATGACCTTCCCATTAATGTCCAGCACCTCCCCCATCCTCCCTCCCATCTTACCTAACGCCCATCCCCCTCCAACCTTCCTTTTCCCAACACAGGATGTTTAAAATCCCCAACTTGTAAGAAAAACACGCTCTTGCCCCTCTCAAAGTGTTACTCTGATGGCTGAGGGTCCCCCTCAGGTCTCCTCTCCCTAATAAATACCTGCTGCTTGTGAAGGTCGCAGATTCTTTCTCAGTATGTCTCTCTTTTCAGCTTCTTCACTTTCATTTGGTGCCAAAACCTGGGAGAGAGTTTCAAGCGGGGAGAACACACTTCTTGGGTTACCGGGATTCCATGGCAATCCTCATATGAACAATGGTGCACCCCTATGGGGTCTCTGGTCCGTCCTTGATACAGATGCAGTAAGGCCAAGAGTTGCCTGAGTTCCCACGAGGGGTGCAGCTGGTGCCCACCTCTATCCCCAAAACCATCAGACCTCTCTCCAAACCTTTCTCTCTCTCTTTCTCTTTCTGTCTCTCTTCTTTCTCACCTCACTATCCTCTATATAACAGAACTATATTTTCTGCCACACTGCTCTGGGGCCTGATCTTTTTGGTCAAACATACACCCTAAACTTCCCATTCCTCTGCGATCTCCTGCAGGGCCCTTCCCTGATTCCACTCCACACTCAACACCAGCTCTGATTTCTACAGGGATGGTTAAGACCTGGCCTCTTGATCCAGCACCTTGTGGCACCTTGGTGTGTTTGGTCTCAGGCCATTTTTGCCTTTGGTTGGTATTCCTATTTCTCCCTCTCCCATTTCGGCCATCCCCCCACACCATGAGTCTGGCCCCTGGCTATGTAGATTAGAGACATACCTACAGCCCCAGGTTCGTTTGTCCGTTTTGCAAGTTTTCTCTGGGGGACACCCTAGGGAAAACTTCCTAACCTTGGCCATGGGTAACTCATAGATTTCTTCTGACTCACCCTTGAGTGTCTTTTTATACAATCTTACCAAACTGTGTCTAAAGGACAATCTAAAACCGAAAATCCTCATCTGTTTTTCTAAATTTGACTTCAATACAAATTAGATAATTCCTCTAAATGACCCAAATTTAAAACTTTTAACCCCAATGTCTTCTGAGACCTTGACTACTTTATTATGAGAAATGGCAAATGGCAAGAGGTCTCTTATCTTCAGGCTCTCTTTTATCTCAAGTCCCAACCCTCCCTTTGATCAAACTGCTGGGGCTTGTAGGTTTGACTCCAGCTCTCCACTGTCACAACCTGAAAACCAGTGGACAGCAGCAACTCTTCCCAGGTTCACTTTTATGCCCTGAACAGAGGCTGGGGTCTTCCTCCCCCATTCCCGTTGTCTCTCTCCTTTTTTCACCGCTCTCCCACCCTTTCCTTTCTTTGACAGCTCCACCAGAGACCACCTTCCTTCACTGAATTTCCACCCAACACCTTACCATCCAGCTACATCACCATTAAAAATCTCCTCCTCTGACTTCAACTCAGCTTTATGTCATCCTTTTTTTCTCATTTCACAAGACATAAAAAATATATGACTTTCAAACCGTCAAATCCGTCTCAGCTATAACGGAGGTTTCTTTCACCTCTCCTACCCCATGTCTCCTCTCCTGGGCTGGCATCCACATGAGAACATCAAAGACAGAAATGCACAGGGAGAAAGGGAAAGAAAAATGCTGCTCAAGTCACATTGTGAGTCTTCCAGCATTCTGAGTGACTCACATGGTCCCAGGTCTACAAGCATAAAATCAATTGGAAATCTACATGACATGTGGCCAATGATTGGAGCTACTTTTTTGTTCTAGCCTACTGGTTTCCCACCTAAGACTAAGCTTCTAAGTCTGCCTAAACACTCTACTAACAGTTTTCTCCTTTTAAGTCTTGCTTTTGAGGTGGGCAGTTTTCCCATTGCAGACATGTCAAGACCAGGAAGGGGATCATGTCATATCCAGGTCACTATAGATGGTGACCCTGGGCTAGCCCATTTGCTGTCCTGGCCAAGGTACTATACAGCTGGGATGATGGACCCATGATCTCAGCCTCGTGTGAGCACAGGCTGGAAAAAACAATAACAGAATTTCAATTCTATCTAAAATGCCCCATGTATTTAAAATTTAAATCTCAGTTTTCTAGGATATGGCATAAATTAAAGGACAAAAGGGCAGCCTTCCTGAGTTCTGCTACAAATTCAATAAGGCATTTGGATTTTTTTCATTAGGCTTTTTACCTAAATTTTAACTCTTAAGGGGCTAATTCATCTACCTTTTCCATGTTTACTACTACCAGTTTCAACGGAGATGTAATCCTTTTTACCTTGCACTCTGCCCTTTTCCCAGTATGTCATACAAATTCTAATTTATTAATTTTTTTACTATAAAATAAGAGGATGGACTTGTACACCCCCTTGTGCATCCTGTATCCTTTGTCCTGACAAGGATATGGGATGCCAATACTAGAAGACTAGGCTCCCTAAATTTACTTTAAATATTTGGCTTATAACAAAGTTACTGTAGCCCAAGGTAAACTATTATTGAAAATTATTAAAAACACACTCTAGAGGTAAATCTAAAGGCATCAATATCTAAGAGTGCGCTTGAAATTAATGTCATTGTTTTGTGTTTCATTGTGTAAATTTTGTGTATGGCTATTGTATGAGTAACTTATTAGAGACAAAAGTCTGATAGCTATGACAACAGTCTTATTGGAGACTGAGACTGACTCAAAACACTATTCCTAGAATTGGATTCTTGCCTCAGCTGTTAAGCTGCCCAAAATGCATCCTAAAAGAACAGAATGGGACACATCTCAATTTGCTCCTAAAATTTTTAAAAAATAACTAATCAATGTACTTGTGGCCACTTAATTTTTACATGTTCTTAAGCTCTTTAATCTAAACTTTTTTGCATATGTGTGTGTTTAAACATCTTTAGGATGATTCTTATTATGGAGTTAATGTAAAGAAATGAAAGGCTTCTGTTCTCTTCTCTCTCCTACCTCTTTTGCAACTACTTTTAAGAAAAACCAGTTTTTCAAAGGTTATGTCAATCAGATCTAACTAAGTTATAGGCATTATTTTACAGACAGTAATCTTAATCTGTTTCATTCCATCATAAGTGTAATTTACATTCAATATTTTTATAATTAGATCTATTAACAAGTGGTGTCTTTATAAGTTACTTACTGTATAAAAACAGTTTAAAAATGCCTTTCTATCCATATAGTAAAAATGTAAGGCTAATTAAAAAACAATTTTATTTAAATTTAAAATTCTTATAAAAGTTATTTTTAAATACAAGTTACAAAGTCAACAAGTAGAAAGGATATAGATAGGTATTGAGTATATTTGGGAGGAAAAGTTAAAGGGAAAGAAGAGTGCTTTTGGATGAGAAAGCATTTTGTAAAGAAGGGTCTGTCCTAAAGAGTGTTCCAAATATGGAAAGGAAGGGAAAGGACAAACCATCAGAGGGTTTAGTATGTTGTATGAAGGTTCTGAGTAAGTTTTAAAAGTGTAGAATAAAAGCTTCCATGTCTGATAAAATTAAAGTTGACTATAATCTAAGACTTGCCTAAAAGATTTTCTAGGGTCATTTTAAACTAAAATCTAATTCTCTACACTCATACAATAACAACATCTGAATATTGAACTGTTTTGAGTAACATCTGCAAAAAACTGCTATACGGAAAGTTTTTATCAAACTTTAAGTACTACTAATCAGAGTTCATTTATGTATCTGCTCATGCAAAGGTCTCTTAAATGACCACCTTATGACTGTGTTCTATGTCTAGACTTTAAATATTGTACAAACATTTGCAAAGTTAAAAGTGACAGTTTATGCAAAATGATGAGCTAAAGCTCTCTTTTATCCAAAAGTGTTACATTTAACTGACCAGCTAAAGTTCTTTACCCAAAAGTGTTACATCTAAACCTTTGACATATAAAATGGTTAATAAAACTTTTGGCAGGTGTGCTGTTTGTAATCAGTAACATTCAGAAAACCCTTGCCATTTAGGCAATCCTGCTACTTAAAACCTGGCCTATATTAGTTTTAGTCAAATAAATGTTACTGTATATGTATGAAATATACTTGTACATTAGAAAAAAAGGCTATTTGGGATCATAGGCATCATTCAACAGAAACTCTGGATACCAAGATTTGGGGAGTTTTTCCCTACTTGGCAATACTCCATATATATGGCCACATACCATTGTTGGGAGCAGTAAGTGCTGTTTTGTGAATCCATTGGAAGAAGATGCCTGGAAGTATGGGATAAGTTCTCTTGTACCCACTCTTGTGCCTACCAAATGTGTCCTTTTCATTTGCTAATTTTAATCTGTATCCATTTGCTCTAATAAGTGGTAACAATAAGTGTAATAGCTTTTCTGAGTTTTGTGAGTCCTTCTAACAAATTATTAAACCTGAGAGTGATATACAAGATCTCCCAAATTGCAGTATCTACTTTTGTCTTTCTTCTGGTAGAACCAAGAAAAAGAAATTCATTTTCTGACACTTGCCAAACCCTACATAGATGTGGATTTGAAACCAGAATTTATAATAACTACCTAGTCTAAAAATTCTATAAACCCCCCCTATTTAGTTTAAATTTAACCTGAGTAGGTGATTGTCCTGAGATGCTTAACCTAACCAAATTAAAACCTCTTTGGAGGGACACACTTAGACCTGACTGCATAGAATTTTCACAGAAATAAGAGAAAGGTAAATGAACCCGTAATGGAACAAGTCACTAAGCCTGAGTGGAAACATGAGGAAAAAAGCCACCATGAGTGACTTATGAAATATAAAATGTAAATAGACTTAAGATTATCTAAATGATTGAGACATTAGAATAGTAAAATGTCTAAAGTAAGATAAGTATACTTATCAAGTTAAGGACTCTTTGATAGTAACCTGTGTAACCCCAGCAGAAGACATAGTTAAACTATATCCAGACTCTTAAGCCACAAAATCTGTGAGATAATAAATTTGTATCATCTGAAGTTGCTAAATTTGTGCTACCACTATTAATTGAGAAACAGATATATAATAGACATGTCACTTTAATTAATTTTAGAAGTCATTGCTAAAATGTATATTAAATTTTAACATTATCTTTTAAAAACTTTGATATAGAATATATAATTTATAAACTACTAGAGAAAAATGGAAATAGACAGGGGATGAATAATCCAAAAGAAACCCATAATAAGTAAATAAATAAGTACACTAAATAAGGCAGGAAAATAAAATCAAATTATTAGTAATCAAAATAAACATAAGTACTGCAATCATTACAGTAAAAAGACAGACTAAAAGAAGTAAAATTCAAATATTTCTGTTTATAAATTTCACACTTTAAACAATAAGGACTCAGAAATCATGAAAATTAAAGTGACAAAAATGTTTACCTTTGTAAACAAAAATCGAAAGAAAGTTACTACAGAATATATTAGTATCAGAAAAGTAATTATTAAGCTGAAATTATCAGACGGTATACAATGATGTATAACTTAATGGTAAAAAGTTTCAATTTGCAAGGAAGATAGAAAATTCTAAACTAGTATGCACATAATAACATAACTTCAAATTATATATGGCAAGATAGCAAAAATCATAAGGAAAATACACAAAAGTACCATTATAATTAAATATTTTAATACACCTCTCCTAGCAATTGATTTGCTAAACAACAAAAAATCATTAGAAATAAAAATAACTTGAAGAGCTTAATTAAATAGCTATAAATATGTTCCTGGCTCCCACTAGTAAAGGATACACATTTATTTCAAGAACATAATACATTTGTTTATAAATTGACCTTCCATAAGATAAATTCTACTAAATTCAAAGATTTAGTACTATGAAGTTTACATTCTCTAAAATGACAAGGAGATAACTTAAAATATCCATTTGATGAAAAAATATAAAGTTCTGTTTTGAAATAATCCAGAAGAATATTGGCTAAGAGATGATAACTATTTTAATATAGATGATGATACCATGGGAGCTGATTGTAGTTATCTGTATTATTTTCAGACACATGTTCAAAATAATAAATAATTGGAAATAACCCCAATGACCTATGTTTCAGCTGTTACTGGAAATTTTCTTTCCCACAATTCCATCTCCCAGATCCAGTTGTGGCTTTAGAAGATTAGAATCAGATAAGTTAGTATTAACTGTAGACAGAGCAAGGGTTCCCAAACTTGGGTATTTTGTAGCTGTTGTCATTTTTTGATGAAGATAGTTATAAATTATTTGGAAAAAAGAAGGAAAAGAAAACATATATAACTTACTTATTTCCATAAATTCTTCTGAGGGCTCCATCCTTGCATGGATATGGGTAGGATAATTAGTAAGGCAATTTTGAAGTTGTGAGAGTAAGCAGAAAAGTGACAAGGGAATTTAATATGATCTTAGTCCAAGGAAAAAAGTCCTAGAAAAGTCAAAGCTGAGATCTCCTCAGAGAAGACTGGTCTCAAGGCAATCAATTATGATTCAGGACTGGAGATAAGAGTTATCAGAGGTACTTGCTTAAGATGAAACTTTTTTTGAAAAAAACACAAAACAAAACTCCATAAATCATTAGTATTAATGTTTAGAAGCACAACAAAATGTTATTGTACTTTGTAATATGATGGCAGTTCCAATACTGCCTTCTTCTTCTTCTTCTTTTTTTTTTTTTAAGTTTTTCTGGTATCAGTGGTTTCAACTCAGTGCTTCAAACTTTCTAGGCAGGTGCTCTACTACTTGAGCCATGTCAGAATCTTCTTTCGATTTAGTTAATTTTACATAGGGTCTTAAGCTTTTGCCCAGAGCTGGCTGCAGACCACCCACCAGCCTCCCAATTTCTGCCTCCTGAGTAGCTGTGATTACAGGCATGCACCATCACACCCAGACAATAGTCTCTATTTTATGGCCTTCTTATTGCTTTTACCTCAAGGAACACATCAAACAGCTGGAGACAACAAGCAAATGATAAGTGCAATGTGCCATATTATTTTTGTTGTTTTGTTTTGTTTGCTTGGCCTCTCTTTGGGAAACTATCTCTATTTCATTTCCAATCCATGCAGTCCTGTTAGAGTAAACTAGAATTAATCCCATACTATCTTTAGAATGAGGATCTACTTATGACCTAGTTCTAATTTGTGTCTAGTGCCACAGTTACTGGCCCGAGGATGGATATGACATACTCTGGGCCAACAAGCCACATATTATAACCTGTGCTGATGCCAGGGAAAAACAGTTATGTTTTTTTCACTAGGATCTCTAACTGAAACCCCTAGGTAAGCCGAAATTTGTCAGAGGATCTCTTTGCTATCACATGGTATCACTTGACTAGAAGTAAAAGCAAAACATGGATTAGCAGTGCTGAGAGAAATAGGAAAACTGAGGTTCCTGACAATATTGCTTAAACCAGAATTCTAAACTACATGTATGGGTCAGTTAGTTCCCACTATCCTGAGTAATATGGCGCTTAAAAATCTTTTAATGTAAAATCAGAAAACATGAAGGACCAACATGGTACAAAACTGGACTGGATTTACTCAACAGATTTTAGAAATTGGTGTTATCCCTGAAGCCTGGAAAAAAGGCCTCAAATTTGAGATTAACAAAACATTTACAAAGTGAGAAATACACATGTGAAGTTCACTATCCAAAGAAGTTGTGCTGGCTAAAAATATCTAAGACATAAAATAGTTAGCTATATTTATGGATGCTATTTTCCCAATTCCTTAATAAAGGAAACAAGAGTTATTTGGATATATATATATATATATATATATATATATATATATATATATATATATAAAATGTTAAACTTATTGTTAGAGGCAGAATTTTGGACTGTTGTCATACAATAATTCCATTTATTCAGTTAATCATTATTAAGTACCTACTATACTGGCCAGGGAATGTGCTGGGCTTTGGAGATGAGTGTTGACAGACATGTTTATGGCTTTCAAGAGACTTTTTCTCTTTAAGAGAAGACAGATACATTTAAAACAACTGCAGTAAAGATTATTGAGTGCAATAGTATTGCATAAACACAAGAAATAGTTGTAGGATAAAAGAAACAGAGATACAATTCTGCTTGGGACAACAGAAATCAGAGTGGGTTTCACAGGAGAAATAATAATGGTCTAGGATATTGAAAATGTACCAGTTGGTTAGGCAGGCAAGGTGTAAGAAGGAGAAGGGCAACATGAAGTGTGCTGTGGCTGGAGAGGAGTGTTAGGGAAAGCAGAATTTAGGCGATTCCAGTGGGTTGGAAGCATAAGAAGCTGACAAATTGACCAAGGGGCAGGTAATGAAAGGTTCAACTTATCTTGCTAAAGACATGATCCTTATATGTGATAAGGAGCTGTTAAAGGATTTCCCTCAGTTCCTATGGGTCATGAGCTTACCATAATGTATGTCTACCACTTTGCAGGAAGTAGGAGTCTTGGACTTGTCTGCAGCTGGCCATCTCAGTACCTTTCTTGACCTTATTTCGGGATTGGTGGTTACCTCAAAATGAAGTCTTCATAGTATATTCCTTTGACTATCTGGCAGCGCTACTTTGGTAAAATAGTGAAGATTGGTAGTGTTTGATACAAACAACTATGGATATTTTCAATGAGAAAAACATCAGCATGAGTTCTACCTTGGAGTTTAAAGTTGGTGTTTTCCCCAAAATGGTGAGATTTTAGTCACAGCTCTTTGTTGGTTCTCGCAGCACAAAGATAAGTGAGGAGGAAGTTAACCTCAATTTTGGAGAAGATTGTCCCTCGCTTAATCATTTTTCCTTTAATGTCCCTATTTGTGAGGGAAGAGGCAGAAAACATTCTAAATCCTCATCTCACTTCTCTCAAATTCCCAGTGAGAGAAAGCAAAGCTGAAGGAGTTATAAAGTGAAAGGGGTTCAGTCATTAGGCATTTTAAGGTGTTCATTCAGGTATGACATACTTACAAAATGCAAGGAACCAAGCTGGGTCAGGTAAATTAAGAGGCAGAGGTACAAGGGGCCTTAGTTATAGTTGAGCAACTTCTTTACTCAACCTCTGCCACTGACTGGGTGAAAATAACCATATTTGAGACAGAGGAAATATTTTGCTCTTGACATTTTGAAACAAGTTGCTGGTAGTTTGTTTTAATCCCTCCTTTAACCTACCTCCTTTTTCAAAAAAGCACCTTTATGTCCTCAGTCTTTACTTTTGTGGGCATAGACAACCACGATAATATACTTTCTGGCTCTTTTTATCTGTAGTTTTTGCCAGGCTTCTCCCTTCAGCTAATAGCTTTTGAATCTTCAGACATTCATCTATATTACTCAGAATCAAATTTGAAACTTTTACTAACATTTAATCCATTGCCCCAAATTAAATTGTCCGGTATTTTTTAATCCAGTTTTTAAAAATGGCGTGAAGAGAATGGATAGAGAAGTATCTTTTCCATGAGATAAGGTATACAGGTTTAAGCAGTTCATCCAAATAAAAACTGTTCCCTTCTATCAATTCCTACCTCCATTCTCTTAGCTTCAAGTTGGTACGGAATATGTGACATAAAATACATAGTAGTGGAAAAATCATAGTGATACTTGACGAAACATTTTTTTCAAGACAAGAGATAGTATTTGAACTGCAAATAATAGAGATTTTTCCCATTATGAAGATTATGATTGGAATATGGGAAAGTTAATAACATGGTTATATGTACTAATTTAATTAAAATTTGCTCTTGGAATAGGATATAGATTTTCTGTGTCATAAGCTGTTTCATATGACACCCATTTTTCATAGCCTTTTGTTAGTTAGCTTACCTGTAGTGTGGTAAGTTTGTAATCGAACGAGATAGGGCCAGGAGACTTTCATTCTTGTCCCACCTCACTCTGATATACAACCATGGGTAGCTCATATATTCTGTTTGAGTATCAGTTTTGTCTTCTGTTTCAGTAGTCCTCATGATCTTCCTAGAAAGACTTCTACTGAAAGACAATGTACAAATGGATAACGGTCAGATTACATGTGAAAATGGAATTCTGGTCAGGCACAGTGGCCCATGCCAATGACCCTAGCAACACAGGAGGCATAAGTAGGAGGATTACAGTCTGAGGCTGGCCCAGACAAAAAGCCCAAGACCCCATCTGAAAAATAACCTAAATAAAGCAAAACAGGCTGAGGGTGTGGCTCAAGTAGTTGAATGCTTGCCTAATAAGTACACGGCCCTGAGTTCAAATACCAGCAAAACAAACAAACAAGGAGTTCTGATCCATACTCTATAGTAATCTAGGAAGTCACTACTGTCTTTACCAAGGACATCAGGAAGGCAAGCAATAACCTATATAACTATTGACTCAAAAAAGCCTGGACTTGATATTATAAAGAATACAGACAACTTCTCTAATTTGTGCTCCTATTTCCAACTTAGAACCAACCAGCAAAAGTAAAATATATACCCCCTAACAATCACATAGGACACCTTATTTTTAGTTAGCCTGCCCTCAAGTAGGGTGGACTTGAAGCTTTCCTTTCTTCCCAATATAAACCTTTCTTACTCATTTGCCTGCCTCTGAATCTCTGCCAAAAGTAACTTACTATAGCAAGTTCTGAATAATGGGCTCTGCTTGTTTTCACTTGGATGAATCTTCATTTCCATGCCTCTCTGTTTAGCTTCCTATAACTTCATAAATCATCTTCCTTTGTTCTGTATTAGTTCTCCAAACTAACCTCCATATTATTGACCCAGTGACTGATTGTCATAAATGTAAATTGGATTATATCAATCTTGTTTTAATATTATTCTTTCGTTTTTCATTGGCTTCAGAATAAAGTTCAAATTTTCCAGCTAGATTGATTTGGCCTCTTCTTACTGATCCAACTTCTTCTTGGGATGCTTAACCCCATGTTTGCATAATAATAAAATTCTTATATTTCTCAAAATGTGCCATGTTCTTGCTCACTTTGATGGTTTTGTATAAGCAAAATTCTCCACCTAAAGTATCCTTAATTTTCTTCATGTGGTAAATTCTTACAATTCCTTAAGATTCTTCTTAGCTATTATCTCTTGTGAAGATTTCTCTAATGTTGCCAGTCTGCACTGTTTTTTACCAAATACCTATTTCCATGTTTATGTTATTTGCTTAATATCTTTTTATTCTTTTTTTGCACCTTAGTACTTGCTTGCTGTCTGGCATGTTGTAGCTATTCAGTAAATAATGAAACTATGAGTGAGTGAAAGAATGACTCTTTATGTAAATAAGTTCCCAATGTGTTCCTGTGTTAAACTTACAGGAACCTAATTACTTTTCTTTTGTGGCCATTGTAACAGATATTAGGGCAGTTATCTGTCGTTAACCCTGACACTAAGTACAATAGTAGTTGTTTTATACTCATGATCTCTCTGCTTTTCAAAATAACCATGCAGGGTTAGGTATTATTTCTTGCCATATACAGGTGATGTACCTGAAATTCAAAGATTTTAAGCAAATTGTCCAAAGACAAATATTAAATAGTATATCTTGTATTTGAAAGCAGATCAGACATGAGGTCAACATTGAGATTTACAAGGGAAAGGAAACTTAGTTACTTATGATCTTAAAATCACAAGAATGATAGAATTAATCTACTGTAGGCCAAAAATACATATGAATTAAGAATTGTGATAGATGAACTCAGAATGTAGTTGTAGGGGAAGGATGTAGCTCAGTGTTAGAGGTTAGAGTACTTGCCTACAGTGTTCAAGGTCTTAGATTTGATCTCTGTCACTGAGTGAGAGAGAGAGAGAGAGAGAGAGAGAGAAATGAAAACAAAACATAGATTTAGTTTCCACTTCAAATTTCTGAGCTAATAAACGAATATTTGGATTTTTACACCAATTCCTGACACACTGGCTCCTAAGATCTTTGTAATTTTCTGAGTGAAATTACACAGAGCCCCTAAATTCTTTGGACTTTCTTAGATGATAGGAACACATTTTCTTCTAATGAGGTAATTCTTGGTAGGATCTCAGGTAGCTTCAAGATGGGGATTGACTGACAATGGAACTGTTATATTAGAGGACTGGACATTTTAGTCCCAACACTGGACCTCAGGTGAGCAAACACAGGCTAAAAGTAGAATTGATCACTAATGGCCTCTGATGTAATAAATCATACCTACATAATGAAGTCTGCAGAAAAATCCCAAAGGATAGAGTCTGAGGAACTTCTTGTTTACTGAACATGTAGCAGTACCTTGAAGATGGCACACACCTGGGAAGGGCATGAGAGCTCCATGCCCCTTACCAAGTACCTTGCCTGTACATCTCTCCCATTTGGGTGTTCATATGTATCCTTTGTAATACCCTGTTATTAGTGGTAAGTTCAAGTAAAGTATTTCCCTGAGTTCTGAAAGTCATCTTACCAAATTAATCAAATTCAAGGAAGAGGTAATGGGAACCCCAAATCATAGACAGTAGATAAGAAGTGTAGGTAACAAATACTACTTGAAATTGGTATCTAAAGTGGGTAAAGTCTTAAGGAGCTGAGCCCTTATACTGTGGGATCTGATTTAATTCCAGTAGATAATGTCAGAATTGAATTATAGGGCATCCAGTAGTGTCTGCTAGAGAACTACTCAGTGTGTAGTGAAAATTCCACACATAGTTGGCCTCAGAAATACTGTTTTGAGTGTGAGATAAAGAAAAACATTTGGGTCATTCTCTCTAGAAATGACCTGTTTTCATTCTATTAAAAGTGTATTCCTTACCTAATTACCTTTATCACTTTCACTACAAAAAAAGAGTAAGAAAAACATTTGGTTTTTCCTTTATAAGATAAATATATGGTCAATGCTTATTATTCATGGATCTCATATTTGTACATTTGTCTACTCTTTAAAATTTGTTTGTAGCCCCAAAATCAATACTCACAGGACACCCAACACAAATACTCCCAGCTAAAGTTGAATTGGGTGATACTCTGTTTTATTGTTCCAACCCTCATACTATAAATGTACTGTTTTTGGAGGCTATTTAGTGCCATATTTTCACATTTTGTGCTTTTTGGAGTGGTTTTGCTATTTAAAATGCCCTCCCAACCACAGTACTGAAGCATTCCTAAGCACAAAGTGTCAGAGTACTTTTGGCCACAAGCTCATTAATGTTAATGGATCAACAGTATATATTAAGTAAGGTGTCTTTAAATAGAACCACATCAAAAATGAGGCTGTACATTGTGGTTTAATAGTCATGAGTTCAGTGTTCCCAGAGACTTTATATAACATAACTGCCATGAATGAGAATTGACCATACTCACTAGACTGCAGTGCAATAGTCAGTGTTGGAACTTTATGTTCCCTGTGAAGGGAGGGGGTGCACACAACAAGAAATCAGGATGTGTGGCATCTCTGTGCTTTGAGGCTTTGACTAAAGCTAACATCCCAGGTTTGTCCCTCCTATCATTAGTTCTCTTCAAATGTCTGTCTCCCTTTCCTTCCCCAACATAAGGTAGGATTGTGTTTTCTGGGCCCTGATGGTTGGGATACTTGGAATCCTGGAAGGAATCACTTCTGAGAAATATCCTTCAACTGCTTATGGGAACCCTCTGAAGCTCTCTTTTCCCCTGTTTTAAGATAGCAGGGACTCTGATAACCTGTGTCCTGGTTAATGATGACATGGAGCACAGCCTTCAGTTAATCTACAATGAGCATGTAGCATGATGAGAAATAAATTTTGTTCTGTTAAGTCACTGATAATTAAGGGGTCATTTGTTCATATATCATTGCAGCCTCCTAAGGAGAGTGTGGAAAAAAATAAAAGTAAAAAGTATAAGGGCTGTTTATGATAAGCTCAGGAAACTTTAATTTAAATAAGACTCAATTTTTGCCAGTTTCTTTAGAAGTATGAACATAAATAATATTTTTATGTATCAGAATCACCTAGAAATCTTGCTAAAAATTGATTCCTAATTGAAATTCCAGGTGTTGTGATTCTGGAGGTCTGAAATGAATCACAGGAATTTTTAAATTTCACAGCAAACCATCCCAAGGATCCTAATGCCAGTGGTCCATGACCAAACAAAAGACATGCCTTTGATTGTTTGGGTAATCATAAATTACTTAAGGTTTTCTCATTTTATAAAGGGTTCCCCTATTATAGATATGGATGCATTGTGACTGATGGGACATACCTTTATTTTCTCATACTGATATATTTTCCACTTTTACTATAAAGATAAAACACACTGTGTGATTTCCATCATTCAATATTGGCAGTCTCTGCTTTTTAGATGTGGTGCAGAGATGACCTCAATGATAACAGAACTAAGATGCAGAAAATGCAATTACAGTCCCTACAGCCACTTAGCAAGACTGTTAAAGGAAAGGTAAAGAAGAACTCCTTAACCAATTGAAGTGACAGCAGGGTGAGCTTCAGATAATCATGATATAATTGCATAATCTGAAATTAATCCAAGAAGTGGAGGCCAACAATGAAGGAAGAGACAAAAAGCAGTCAGAAAGGAAGGGTTGCATGCAATACATTGCTGATTTTTTGTGTTTCACTTAAGATATGGCCTTTATCTTCTTCTAAAATTGACTATAACTCACTTTTCACTGGCAAGACTTAATCAGGTGCCAAAAGTACCTTAAGGCAGAGAACTCTATTCATAGAGACATATTCTATTCCACCTATACAAACTAAGAACCACCCTCAAACACACTTTAGAACAAAGGTGCTTTAGATGATTTTTTTCTGTTACCTTTTGTGTTATGGTTATTGTGTCTGACACAGCCCAATTCTTCAGAACTATTTTTGAGAAAATAATGAGATCCCATTCATTCCTTAGTGGAGCACAAATGTTCTCTGTGTAAATGGTTTTCCTTTTACTTATAAGAAAGAATTTCTGCCTTGACTTAGAGGTCCTGGTGATACTTGGTGATCTTTTCTGGATCTGACGGTGTTCCAATAAGCAAGAAAGAGGAATCTGAAAATAAAAATAGGGACAGAGTTGGCCCCAAACTTTTATATGGAAACATCATCTTATGACTAAAGTAAGCAAGCATTCTTCTTGATGGCACACCAAATTAACTTTTTAAAATTTATTTTCTATTTTTTAATGTAATCATTTTTACATTTACTCACATGCATATACATTGTTTGGGCCAATTTCCCATCCCCCATACCCCCACACTCTGCTTCCAGGCAGAACCTATTCTACCATCTTGTTCTCTGATTTTGTTGAAGAGAAAACTTAAGAGATAATAAGAAAGACATAGTTTTTGCTAGTTTGAGATAAAGATAGCTAAACAGAGAGATTCCTAGTGTTGTTTCCATGCACTTGTGTATTACAACCCACATTGGTTCATTTCTACCAGGCCTCTACACTACTTTCTAGTCCCTTTCCCTTAGTGGCCTCTGTCAGTTTAAGCTTACTATATTAGCTCCTCTACAGTGGCATATCAACCACACTCAAGTTTTAGGTTTCTTTCCCTTTCTCTATTCCTCCCATGTGCATTCTCCCCTTAGTGTTTGACCCCTGTCCAATAATATTACTGCATTTCTTTTAGGTCTATAATCTGCATATGAGGGAGAACATGCAATTTTTGGCCTTCTGAGCATGACTAACTTCCCTTAAGATGATGTTCACCAGTTCCTTCCATTTACTTGTCTTAAAGGTTGTAATCATTACCAGAGAACCTGCCCTTGTCCTTAAAGACTAGCTAAAAGTGTTATCCTATTGTGTTATGTGCTTCATATTAAATGAAGCATTCTTGCACTGGAAGTAATTGTCTGTTGGTTTATTTCTGTATTTTCACAGTTACATATGAACACATTGAAGACAGGAGTATTTTCATGCTTACTGCTGTGTTCTGTTCCATTTAAGACTGTTTTGAATGGAAGGGACTGAGACCCATTGGAGATAATGAAAATAATCATTTGAAAAACTCTAACCAATGAAGGAAATAAAATAGCCCACACAATGATATATTTTAAGGCTTTAAGGACAGGAAGTGAGATAAAGCTGGGTCTTAAGACAGGATAGAATTGAATGTCAAAAATTGAGGTTAGGGCTAGGGATGTAGTTCAGTGGTAGAGATCTCACTTAGCGCACACATGGCCCCCTGGGTTTGATTTTGATGCCCTGCACCACAGAAAAAGAAAGAGAGAGAGGGAAGGGAGGGGGAAACAAAGAAAGAAAGGGGAGGGGAGGAGAAGGAGAGGGAGAGGGAAAGAGAGAGAGAGAGAGAGAGAGAGAGAGAAAAGGAGAAAAAAATTGAGATCAAAATTTCCATTTTTCTGTGACCCTGTTGCCTTTTTTATTTTTCTGTTCTCTGAGGATTAGCTCCATTTTCCCATTTTAGACCACATTCTACTGATTATTCATACTGCACACACACATACAGCTTGACTTAAATCAATAAGACCTCATAGATGCAATATTAAATACTGATAGGTGACTTCAAATTGTTGGCAGAACAAGTCTAGTTGTTCAGCTTCTCTTTGTGCAGAGTCTTATCATTAGTGTGTACATAGCTGTTCTCTTCAGGCCCATTATAATAGCATAGAACATTGCTCATGGCCAAAGGAGCAGTAATTGTAGTAATGATCAGATTTTCTCAGAAAGAGGCATTGACAAAGTAGGATTCTCAAATGAGTCTAGCACTTATCCTTAATATCTGACATCTAGGGGGAATCAAAATTATGTGCAGAATAAAGAGACAAATGTGATAGACATTGCAGGTACTGTGCCAGACAACAAATTCCCTTCTTCATCTCTAAAATATCCTTACTTTGGTTCATGTATTGGGTAGAGATAGGCTTAAAGAATGTGTACCTAAGTCAGTGGTAGTATGCTGGAGATAGTTTGTCCTGCTTTGTGGGAGCCAAGTGCCCCTGTGCCCCCAACCCTGTCTCACCGAAGTCATGCTGTTAGTTTCAAATCAGTCATGATTGACGTGTTATCCCATAGAAGTCTGCCAATGCTAAAATCAGAGCCTGCATTTTCTCTTTCCTAGAGAGCAGAGTACAAAACACTTACTAGCATACCACTGGTCCAGCCCAAGATTCATGACTAGCGTAAGCCAATCATGGAAATCACAAGCCTTATTTGACAAAAATTGGTTAACCAGTGTGTGTGTGACCTAGTTCTACCACTAAGACTTGGTGCTTTTTGGGGTTTTCTTCTCAAAACAAGAGAGATTCAGATTTCTTATCTTTGAATATCATTTTTTAAGTGTGATATTTGCAGCCATTTTGCAATTAAAAGTCAAGCTTTAACAAAATCAAAAGAAATGAATGAAAGAAAATATTTTTAAAATTTGGTATCATGATGCTGGTGATGTACCTCAGTGATAGAGTGCTTGCATAGCACAGTTAAGGCCCTGAGTTTGTTCTCTGGCACCACACACTCACACACAAACTCTCTCTCTCTCTCTCTCTCTCTCTCTCACACACACACACACACACACACACACACACACAGAGTCCGATTTCTTGATGTTGTTGTTGAATCATTACGCCAAACATGGAACTTCCCTGCCTCACAGTATCTTGTTACGAGCAAACAAATGATCTTCAAATTTAAGTCACCTTTAGTTGAATAGTCTGTAATGTGCAGTTACAAGATTCTGAGACAATGATGATGGATGGATGGATGGATGGATGGGATCAGATACCTAAGTGTGAACCAGGCAAAGAATATCCAGGACGATTACATGGATGCACAAGAATATGATACATATTGTTTGGATTTTTGTATCATCCTTCAGATTATAATAGAGTATACATGTTTCTTGCTTTTTAAATCATAGATGAACAGAAGCCTTTCTACTGAAGACATATACACATTTACACTTTTAAATATACATTTAGGGGCCTTCTCAATGAAGGACACGTTGTTCTTTGTCAATCCATGCCCACTAGAAAAAAATTCTAACTTTTAAATAAAAAGATACAAAATTTATGAGATCTTTAATTTTCTGTACTAGGTAATTTGTGCATGTGTGCACATGTACATTTATTAAAGATGATAGGGCTCCTTATTTCATTTAATACTCATTATACAAGTTAATGTTATAATAATGAAAAAGATTGAAATACAACAAAAATTAAAGCCATTACATGCCCTGAGGATGATTCATAGCTGAATCTCATTTTGACTTTATTCTTTTTCTATTTTGGAAGGAGATGAATTCTAGAAGACGTAAGTCTTTGCTTGCTGGTAAGTAAGGTGCAATGAATCACTGTGAGTGAATCCAAAGCTCTTTCTAGAAACTCCATGACCTGTGACTCCAGAAGGAAGATATTCCAATATATACTTGACCATGGATGTTATCTTAGTCTGGTTTCTGTTGCTTCAAAAGAACACCAGAGACTGGGCAATTTATAAAGTAAAGAAGTTTATTTTGGCTCATGGCTCCAGAATCTGCTCAGCTTTTGGGAGAGCCTCATAAAACAGAAATGAAGTGGGAACATGCAGAATAGAGCCTAACATGCAGGAGAAAGAGGGGGAAGTATAGGTTCCCCCACTCTCATAATGTCCGGTCCAGCTCCACAACAGGGAGAGAAACAGTAATTCCTCTTAACAATCTAATTTCCTCTTAAAGGACCCAAGACTCTCAACACTATGACATTGAGGACCATACCTCAACATGTGTTATGGTGAGGAAAAACTATATTCAAACCATAGAAAATGCTACCTAAGGGGTACCTAATGAAAGAAAATATATCACAAGCCTATCCACCTTATTTTTCCAGGGGAAAAAGAAAAAAGTCAAGTAGCTAAGGTGAAAGGCTCTTTTAACAACAATCATTTTTTTCAACTCCCAATTACCCTTCTCAGGACTACCTATATGCATAACAATAGCAAAAATGTTGTTCTGGATGTTACTTCTTTCAGTTTCTATTAAAACTATAGTAGTGCCTGCCTCCATTATACATTTCCTTGTGTATTTCAATCAAAATGTCACTTAGCTGCTGTTCCTAGAGTACACTTAATATTTTCATTAAAACCAATAAAACCAAGAAATGACAAGGGTGCAGGTGGGTGAAGGCAATTAAAGTCCTCCTCTAGGTATTGTTAAATAGCAGTTGAGGAAAGAAAGAAGCCCCATTGAACACCTGTCCCTTCCTCTTTGAATGGCAGCTAGCAGAAATCCACTTAGCTGGCTATTGTCTGCTTATTTTCCTGACAGATAATGTGAAGAAGCAGGCAGTTATGGGGCCAGTAATTCAGAATTAATTTTCCCTTCACAAGAGTGCTGTGGACACTGAGTGCAGTAATGGTGCCTGATCAGGATTCAGAGGGGTAAACAAGACAATTTGAGATGATGGGCAGGAGATAAAAGCCCTTTAAGCGGCTGTTCGTCTCACCAGTCTGACCTGTGGTTTTTGCTGGCACCTTTTATTATTATTATTTTTTTAATGTGCCCAAATGAAAGTCTGAAGAGTTAATCATTAAAGCATTTTTCCCTGTGTGTGTGTGTGTGTGTGTGTGTGTGTGTGTGTGTGTGTGTATTGAAAGAGGAGACAAATGAAGGAAGATTCTAAATGTTGCTCTCCATTTTTTCCCACCATATTAAAAATGTTAGTGGCTGCAAAAGACAGCTGTTAAGCCACACATTGAGATTGTTTATGGCACTTCCTCCTGTGAGCTTCTACCTCAATTGAGAAAATTACCACATTTCCTTTAATGAAGCAAGACCTTTTCCTAACCTGCCATTATTGCTTATTTCATTCTGATAGGAAACACCCACCCCTAAGGTACACAACAAAAATTTGATCCCACCAAACCAAATTAAAATTCTCTTTTGCTCTTGTTCCTTCTGTCTTCCTCCCTTTTACTCCTTCCTTCTTTCCAACCCTTTCTCTCTCCCTTGTCTCTCCTGTTCCCTCTTGTTTTTCTCTCTCTCTCTCTTCCTTTTCTAAATTCCTATTCCTAAATGCTAGCCACCCAAGTCATTTCATGACCAGACGAATGTAGACTCTCTGGGGATGAGTTAAAGAGATTAGATACAACTGTTCTCTGGCCAGGCTTCAAGACCCCATTGGCAAACAAACAACAGCCAGATCTGGTGAATTATCTCTCAGTCACTGACAAAAACCACTTGGAATAAATCAGGATTCAAGATTGATTTCCACAAAATTGCTTTATTACTCAGGTAAAATTTATCGATCTGTGATACAAAGAAAAAATAATATAATCAAAAGAGGACAGTCTATGCTAAAATAGTGAACATAAATTCTCCTGTGTCTAATATTTGATATTTAGTATTCAGTGTAAAATGTGTTCTTGGGGAAGCTCATCTTTTACCTGGGAGAAAATTTACAGAACCCAAGCACTTTAAGGCCTATCAGTTAGTTTATAAAAGACATGCTGATGAGAATGATGGCCCTAATTTCCAAGTCCCAAAACAGGACCTTTTTTTTTGCAGTGCTGGCGATTGAACTCAGGACTTTGTCCAAGCTAGGCAAGGACTCTACCACTGAGCTATACCCCAAGCCCAGGATACATATTTGCCCCAAGATTTTCTTTTTCCTCTCTCTCTCCTTACAGAATTAATCTGGTAATATTTTGTCTGTGGAAACATTAAATCAAAATATTATCAATGAAAGTTATGTCTGCCAACAATATTTACGTTACAAACTTTCTCTCCATAAGGACCACCTGCGCTCATCTCATGATCTTCTCAGCAGAATATTTCCATACTTACTCATTTCATTCATTTTTCATTAATCCAGTCAGCCTTTAATAAATGTCTATGCATGTACCGGTATTGACACTCTTCTACTTTAATGCTCACCAACTCCCAAATACTTTTTACAGAGTTAAACTCTTTCCTATATAGGGCAGAAGAAAGTCAACGCATTCTCTATGTGCACATAGTACAGCTTCCTCTTTTTTGCTGTGATTCTTGCAGAATCATCCACGGGGCTGGACAAATAGGTAGCTGGGTAGGTGCAGCTCTAGAATTTCTAGTCTTCAATTGGAATTTTACTGTTTTGTCCCAAATTATGCACCAATCCACTTCTCCCATATAAAAATGGACTTACAAAGATTAGTGCTTGAAATATACAATCTTATGTCAGTGCATAGGTGTCTTATTTTATTTAGCTATTAAAATTGTCCTTTAAAATACATACAGGAAAGAACTACCTAATTCATACTTACAAAATCTCCCAATTGGCAGGAGTTTTGCACATCAGCTAAGATGGTAATATGAGCTATATACTATGAATCATATACTAGAGATAGTGAATTTCACAGTTATTTGCAGCAGGTGGTAAAACAGAAAATACATGATAATGGATAGTGTAGGGAATATTTGTTTTAAAAATGTGATTTTTTTCTTTTTTTATTGTGCTGAGTAGGGGTACGTTGTGGCATTTACAAAGGTTCTTACAATATATCAAATATGTCACACTTGAATTCACCCCTTCCACAATAAATTTAATTGGATGTAAAAAGCTTTAACACTGGAAAGAAGGAGGAAGTAGATCCACGAGACAGTAACCCTCAAGCCTGATATGTATTCAGGACATCATAATAAAAAACAATTGTATAAGCAGCTACTTTTAAGCATCATCAGATCATGTAGATATAAAAATGCCATGCAATACCACACAGTCAGTGGAACATAGCATATGACAGTTATCACAAAGACTGAGATTATAACCCATGCCTAATGGACAAGTACCACTCATCACTGATTCATAGATTAAAAATTTTCACCCAACCCTCCAAGCTTGCTGACAAGTGAAAGATATAAAAATCTGGATGAATCAACATGTCTATAATAGTTGTAGTTGCACATGATGTTACTTTCACACTTATTTCATGAATCCTAAAATTATATGTAAATGAGTCAAACGTAGTGGTGTATACCTGTAATTCCAGCTACTTGAAAAGTGAATACAGGAAGATCTCAAACTTAAGGCCACCCCAGCAAAGTCAGAGAGACCCCATCTCAAAAACAAGATATAAACAAAAGAACTGTAGGTATGACTCAAGTAATAGAGCACTTGCTTAGCTTGTGCAAGTCCCTGGGTTCTATCCCAGTAATGCAAAAAAATTTAAGTATGTATATGTCTTACCCAACATTAAAATGCAGCATCTATTCTTACTTGTATTTTTAAGTCCATTTAAGAAGATATGTAGAAGAAAATCCCCACACGCAAGAAAAGGAATTTGGAAATTTTATATAAAATTTATAGCAATATTGGTTTGTTTTACATAACACTGTTTGATACTGCTGTGTTTATCAAATCACTTTTCAGATGTAGAATATAATGGTATTAATTATTATTATAGATATTGGAAATTTCTAGTGTCCAGTGTTTCATTTAAAAACTGTATATTAGAACACTATAGACTGAAATACTCAATAATAAGGAAAATTGTTGAAACAAAACTGATTGGTTTTATGTCAACACTTCACAAAATACTTCAAGAAATTTTTTCATAAAAATAATGATAAAAACTACCGACTTCTAGAATACATCTTTCTTTCTGTGCACCAACATACATTTTGGTAAAGAAGAGACAATAGAGCCAGGTATGGTGGTCCAGCCTGCAATCCTAGCTACTCAGGAAATGAAGATCAGGAGGATTGTGATTCAAGGTGAGACTGGGCACAGAGTTGAAGAGACCCCCATCTCAACCAACAGCTGAGCACGGTAGTGTGCACTTGTCATCCAGCTATGTGAGAAATCACAAGGAGGTGATCAAGGTCCAGGCCAGCCCAGTCATAAACTCAAGACCCTATCTCAAATGTAACCAATGCAACAAAGGACTGGGGGGGGCGTGGATTAAGTGACACAGCATCATCCTAGCAAGTATTAGGTGCTGAGTTTGACCCCTAGTACCACCAAAGAAAAGAAGAAACAATGGACTATAAATCTAGAAAAATCCCCTTAATATGGGGATTAATATTGCCCTTAATTTCACCATTGTTTATAACACTTGCAGGGAGAGTAAGTTTTCATGGGCAAAATGAAAACATTATTCTATATAAAAATCCCTTCAGTTTTCTTTTTTTCCAGCAAGTGCCCTACCATTCATATGGTGCAAGGGACTGGGCAAGGGACTGGGTCTCTCTGAGGCCTCTTTCATAAGGGCACTAACCCCATTCAAGAGGTTCTGTACTCATGACCTAATCATGTCCCAAAGGTCTCACCTTCTAATACCACCACCTTGAAAGCTCCGATTTCAGCATATGAATTTTGAGAGAATACAAATATTCAAACTGTATAATTAATTATTAATTTCCCCACAATTAATGTTCTTCCTATAGACAAAATACATCCCATCCATCTCAATAGCCCCTAAAGTCTTAACTCATTTCAGCATAAACTCCAAAGTATAAAGGCTCATTGAAATATCATCTAAATCTAATATAGGTGAGACTAGAAGTATGAGTCATTCTGAGGCAAATTGTTCTCCAGCTGTGAACACAGAAGGAAGGCAGTCAACTGCTACATGGTTTCTAGCATCTTATTCTAATTCATAGAAACCTGCAGGAGAATGGGCGCCACAATTCCTCATTTCCATGTTTCCTTCACAGAGTTAGCAAGTTGCACAGGCAAATCAAAGTTGATTCAAAAACACTTAGTTTATGTATGCTGTTCACAAACATGGTAGCGGGAGAAAAACAGGAAACATGCCAAAACATGGGTGAGAACTAGCAGACTCTATGCTTTCTGTTTTGCTCCTAATGTAAGTTCTAGCCATGATCATAACATTTGTGATTACTGCCTTCTCCTCAAATACTTCTGACCCACCTTCCCTGTTCCTTTCTCATGACCCCAAGAATTGCTTCCTCCCTTTTGATTTCTGGATCAAGTCTTTTTGACCAATAATTTTCTTCTTGTTGACCAGGACATGTTTGCCTAAATCTGATTTCATAAGGTCTACTTCTACTTCTACCAGTAAGATATAACAGCTAAAGGATTCCCGAATTTTAATGATTGAACACAGAAGCTTTTATTAGAGAGGGAATTTCTTAAACATACCTAGGTTAACAATATTTTCCATATTTAATTGCAATAAATTGGAGCTAGCTTTATGGTGAGTCCTCTGGTACAAAGCCTGCTTTATGGTGAGTCCTCTGGTACAAAGCCTGCATCCTCTTCATCACCTGGAGATGAAGACTTCCATTCATAATCTCTAACTGTATCAACACTTGAGGACATACTTTCTATTGTTTCAGTCTTATGTGTGAGTGTGTAACCAAGTGTATAATTCAGACTTACACAGGTATCTAAAAGAAAATCAAAACCAATTAATACAATAATCATATGTACATCATATAATAATAATTATTTTAAAGGTAAAAGAAAATGAGTAAAAACAATGTAGGAAGTAGTAAAGTGAGTTTAATTGATTGTCTTTTTTAAAAGTATTTTTTTTTATTGTGGTTTTGCTTTTTGACGTAAGGTCTCAGTATGTAGCCAGGCTGTCCTCAAATTTATAAATCATCCTGCCTCAGCCTCCGATATGCTGGGATTACAAGGATGAATCACCACACCCGACTAACTCCTTACCTTTTATAACACAAAGAATTGCAAGTCTGAGTGATTATAAAAGTTATAAGTAAGTGTATGTTTTTAAACTATGGTGATAACCACCAGATTAATCATGATCAGATGCAATTTAAATGTTTACAATTTAGGGTATGAGATTGGGGAAGATAATTTAGTTTATATTTTATGCCTTTTTGTAGTGTTTGGATTCTATTTAAAAGAAAGAAATGTAGTATACTTGCTTTATGATTTGTAAAAAATATTACTCTGTGTATTCATCTGACTTAACTTTATACTACCAACAATAAGCTTATACTTACTTGTCAATTTTCATGCTAACTTCATTGCTGACCTGACATTTCACATTGAATTTGCCTTCGTCCTCATGTGTAAAAAGTCACCAACTCTATCATTTCCCATACCTAAAGAGGAGTTGAACAGTTCTATCATCTGCTTTTTTTGTTTGCTTGTTTTGTTTGCTTTTGAGACCAGGTCTTGCTATGTAGCCAGATTGACTTTGAACTTGCAATCCTCCTGCCTCCTGAGTATTGGGATTACAAGTATATGTGCCACCACACTCAGCTTATCTACTCTTGAATATACTTCCCTACCTGGCTTCATATGAGAAACAAAGGAGACACAAGGCCATTTCAGCAGCAAGAGGATAATGGGAAGAACAGAGATCACGGATTTCAAAGTGTTGAATTCACGATATGGCCCCTTATGTAGCACCTACTAGGTCACTTAATTTCTCCTAGCTTCAGTTTATTTTGTGTAAAGTGGAAATGATACTACTCAGAGATGTTGAGGGGATTAATGAAGGTAATATAGTACAGTATTTTTTTCCTTGTAAGTAATGAAACAATGTTAATTACAATAGCTCCTGTGTCATTTGTTTTCCATGTAACCTGTGGCTATTTGGGGCTGTCTCTGATTTCTTTCTTTTCCATTATCGGCCCACCCAAAAGTTTTCTCAACTCATCCATAGTGCTATTTGTTTTTTTGTTTCTACCATAATGTAAGAGAGATGGCTGCTTTTCTTTTTATAATAAATTAATTATAAAAAAGGTGAAAGAGGTTTTATTGTGATATTTCCATATATGCTTACAATGCACTTTGATCAAATTCATCTCCTCTAACCGCCTTTCCCCTCCTTTTTAAAGTCTTTAGTGGGTTTCATTATGCTAATTATATCTACACATCTATATCTTTCTATATCTATATTTATCTATCTATACTGTTTTTGATCATGTTTACCCCCAGCACTTTCCCCCCATCTTGTTGGTTCCCCCAAACCAGACAGTGCCACTAGCCCACTTCATCTACCTACCAAGAGAAAATTCCTTTATCTTGTTAGATTTCCAATCTAAACAATTTACATTTACCCAGATGAAACACTGCTATAAGGACACAAAAGGTTAATTCCTTCTCCTTTATAAAGAGGGGTGAGCACTGTTTTGAGTTATTGACCAGGGATAGCTTTTAAGGGTCATCTGAACAGTAAGTTGTTAATTATAGCCTTCTTATCTGAGCCCAAAGGCTGACTGTCTTCTTAAACGTGACTAAGTGGAAGTTATTGATGAGAGTGCAAGTGAGACTTGACATCAGGCTTTAATTATACCTTGAAAGGCAAGGAAAATGGAAAATAAAGGCTAATTCAATTGAATAGTTGATCAGTAAGCAATAATCACAACAAAAATGTATTTCCATTTCATCCAAGTGCTGCCCACATGGAAGACTGGTATCAGTAATTAGATTTATGTTGCTCTTAAGATATTTTATTTGGATCAAGAGAGGAATGTTTTATTCAACTCTTTTGAAAATGTGTTTACATGGACATAAGGCCTGAGATTTTTTTCAAATGGTATAAGAGTGGGACTAAAGACACACCCACATAATTTCAACCCTCCTGAGGACATTAATAAAGAGTTCCTGGATAGTACCATTTATATTAGAAATAGTTGAAGTGTGAAGCAGAGAGCCATTGCCAATCAAAAGCACATAAATATCACATATATATACATGTATATATATATATTGGCTGTGTTGAGATTTGATCTCAGGGCCTCACATTTGCTAGGCACATGATCTACCACTTGAACCACTCTGCTAGCCCTGTTTTGTGTTGGGTTTTTTCAAGATAGAGTCTTGAGAACTATTTGCCCAGGCTGGCTTTGAACCACAATCCTTTGATCTCTGTCTCCCAAGTAGCTAGAATTACAGGAGTAAGTCATTGGCACCTGGTGATAAAGAACCACTACCTGAAATTATAATTACTAAACACATTAAAAGTTATATTAAAGTTTACACATCGACATTACCCAAAATATTCTGGCATTTTACTGTTTATATTTTACCCTTGAAAACTGTAGGTATGGCCGGCTTATGTGTTTCTAGTCTCTTCCATAACCAGGTAATGGAGCTACTTATATCAAATAGAGAATTGTCTTGAAATATCCATGAAATTCAAGAAACTCTTTGCAAGATTACCACAAATTTATAAAGTTGAATCATATAAGGTGGCATTCAAATACTTTTTACCCCAGAAATATGGTAATGTCTTTGGTTCAACCTGTTAAAAACAGAAAAATTACAGATCAAATTTCTGTAATTCTTAAATAATGAGTTATTAGATATGACTTCCTTAAACTTTGTTCAGGGAAGCACTTTATGGTTGAAGAAATTCAGCATTTATGGTTGGCTCTTAAAGATGACTAATACAAAGCTGTGTTAAGTCGTGTGTCTGCCCTTCCTGCTGTAGCAATTTTAATTGGAAAAGCATTGACACTAACAAAGGTTAACAATAATTGTCTCTGAAACTGCAGGTTAATTTTTCCTTTTTATATTTCACCATATTTTCCAAATTTCCACAATGAATAAGCATTTTAAAATCATTTTACATATTTGTAAAAGTTAAAGGGAGTTTAATTTTAAATATCACATTAAAATCTGAAGAGAGCAAATATTATAATAAATAGGCCTATTTGTTAAGACAAAATACCTATGAATAATTCTGGAAAATGACTTGTTTATTACCAGTCCCAACCCCCAATTTCTCTTCCTGTTGACAAGTAGTCAGTGTAGTTGACACTTCCAGTTTTACTTGAGCTGATTTGTGACACTTATTAGTCAACCAATTGAGGAGCCCAACGTGCTTTGATAGTCTAATGCCACCTCTGGTCACATATTAACCTCATTTTGGCTTAAATGCGCCATTTAAATGGGAAACCCTATCCAGCTGGCAGGGGAATAGCACTCACTTTAAATTGGATATTATTTTGAATTACAGTCAACTCTGTAATTCAGTGTGATGTGGCTGCTAAAAAGCCAAGGATCTTAGACTGCATTAATAAAAGTGTAATTTCTGGTTTACGGGAAGTAATCGTCTTTCTACATTCTGATCAAACCACATCTGGAGTATTATGTTCAATCACAAGTCAACATTTTAAGGACCATGGCACATTAGAGTACGACCCAACAAGGAAAATCAGGATGGGGAAGGGTCTGAAAGCCACTGCCAGTTTTGAAGATCAGATGACAAAATGATAACTTAGAGAGTATATAGATGACATAATAGTTGTCCTCAAATGTTTGAACTGGTTGAATGTAAATGAGAGAGAAAATTCTCCATTACTTAAGAAGCAACATGAATATAGGTTTTGTATGAATATGAGGAGATGTTAAAATGGAGCATTTTAAACCTCTTTGGCTGAGACCACAAAAAGCTAGGACCAAGTGACATTAAGTATTTCTATGTCCCAAAATGAGGTGCCAGACCAAGTGAGCCTAATTTGAAAAAGAGATGGCCCAATACACTCTCTAGTGTCTGAGAGTAGAAATTTGTGTGTGACAGAGACAGTTAAAGAGCAATGGCATTTATTCTGCCTGGCTAGAAGGAGGATAAAGGGTGAAATATGCCCTCTTTCTGGTCCACCAGGGTAAGACTGCATCTGCCCACTGAAAGGGGTACTGAAAACTTTTCACTCCATGCAAGACTATATCTTTTCAGAGGGGTACCTTTATCTAGTTTGCAAAAAAGCACACTGTTCAGACAAGAGACAGCCCTGGCAGGAAGATTAAGTATTTCCCCTAGACCAGATCTAAGCCTTGCAGAAGAGAAACTCTGCTTAAATTACTCTAGAAGGAATAGTCACAAGAGAGCCACCTAGAGAGGAAGTGGCACTATGAGAAAAGATGTGAGTCAGTTGAGTCATCTGATATCTAGGGAGCTGTAAATGGCCAACCAGAAAAGTGTCACCCATGCTAAGGGAAGTCTAGGTAAGAATTCCCCAGTCATGGTACAGTCTACAAATGTGCAAAATCTCAGCTTAAATATTTTCCAAACCCAGGACCATGACAGTTCCTTTTAGCTGAAGTTTTTTTTTCACTTCTATGTTTCTCCTTCCACTTGATCCAATTCTAAATGTATTAGTGGAGGGGAGAAAGAAGTACAAGTTGGAGAAATAAAGAGAAAGAAGACCATTGGATTTCAGAGTCAGAAGCAGCTGAAAACTTGGTGGACTAGAATATTAATTTGACTTTGACTACTGCTTATGGACGTTTAGGGCTGGTAGTATTGCTTAGTGATAGAATACTTGCCTAGCATGAGTGAGGCTCTGGGTTAGATCCCCAGCACCACAAAGAATAGTCATTTAATTATGGAAATGAGTTTTTATGACAACTAATAGCAAAGGATATTTTTATTTCTAAGAGTCGCACAAAATAAAAAATACAGAAGCTTCCTGAAATGTCATCCAAAAGAGGAAGAGCTAGTTCCACTACCCAGGTTGGAAGGGTCTGCGGCAAGAGAGAAGAGTAGAGTTGTTTTGTTTATACCACCTGCGTAATTTCACACAAGTGCACACACACACATACACATACACACACACACATACACACACACACACTCCATACTCCAAGTTAAAGGCATACAAGCATTGGTTTCATATAAAAATTAAAAATTCCAAACAATAAACTACCTATCAATAAAATGGAGCGTAGGAAAACATGTCTCCTTCCCCATCAGCAGAATCTAAGAAGACAATTCAAAGGACAGTAACTCTCTCAGGATGATTTCATCCTTATTTCTATGATTTGGTCAGTCTCTACTAATGGAAAATACAACCTAGAAAAATTATGAATGCTCAGATCAAAGCAGTGATTTTTATTTATGGAAGCAGAGACTCTTGAGATACCCAGTTTGCTCTGAGTCCCTGGGCCCTATGTGTGTACAGATGTGCTCTCCTTGGATTAGTATGTAATCATTCAGCACAGGATAACAGATCCTCCAAGTCACAGTGCATGATCAAAACCCCAAACAAGAAGATGTAACCCCAACTTGTGACAACTTAATGAATTCAATTACATGAATATTTTTAAATAACTACTTTTACTAGTGTTATGAGGACAAAATAATCTCAGAATTTGGTTGACTCTAACAAGGTATAGTTTCCTAGGAATATAGAACTAGACAATACCAGCACAAGGCTAGGATCCATTTGCTACCAACTTTTCATTCAAGCTTTAGATTTCTCTGCTCAGATTCATTATCTAGGATTAAACTTTGAGAGATAATAGTCTTTTGCAATTTTGTGTGGGGTTTGTGGAGAAGAGGTTTACAAAGCATAGAAAAGGAGACAGATATGAATGATTTAATTCTCATAAATGACACTCCCTGCCCAAACTAAGCATGCATCCAAACATCTTTATGGCTGATCTCTTATAATCTTGCCAGGAGGTACAGAGCTGTCAATTTAATTAGGATGTCAAAGAATTTGACTGAACATCCAAATAAATTAGGCCATGATTAACTAGGAATTCACTTACTCAATTTCATTCATTTGGTAAATATTTTCTGGGTACTTACTCATTGGCATATACTATGGTATCAGCAAAACAGATACAAACTTTTCTACTATAAAGTTTAAAGTACAGAAGAAAACACAATATTATGCAAGAAATTCTAAGTATGACAAAGATAGCAATAGTAACGAGAGATATGATAATACAAGATATCACCTAAACCTGGTATGTTTCAAACCTGTAATAATATTTGAATGGAGGGAGAGGGGAAAAAGAAGAAGGAGGAGGAGGAAGAGGAAGAAGAAGAAGAAGGAGAAGGAGAAGAAGAAGAAGAAGAAAGGAAGGAGGAAGAAGGAAAAAGGAAGGAGGAAGGAGGAAGAAGGAAGAAGAAAAGAGGAAGGAGGAGGAAAGAAGAAGGAAGAAGGAAGGAGGAGGAGGAGAAGGGAAGGGGAGGAGAGAGGGGGAAGAGGGAGGAGAGATTGAGACACTGTCCTTGGCAAGCCTATGAAGAAGAAGTGAAGTACTTGTGTTAAAGCTTGTAAACTGAGGTTCACTCCCTTGCCACACATACACATTTTATTAAGACAAGTTTAGGAAAGCATTAGAACATGCTATAAAATATCTGAAGAGCATTCTATTTCTCCCTAGAAACCTTTATTTCTGTAAGTGTTCATCCATTCTTGTAGAGACATAAGTGAAGACAGAGGACAAAAGAATTTACTATTCCTGTGTTGTTTTGCATTAGTCAGCTCAGGCTGCTATAACAAAACACCACAGACCAAGTGACTTAAGCAACAGGCATCTGGTTTTTTTCACAGTTCTGTAGGCTTAAAGTCCAAGATCAGGTTTCCTGCATGGTTGTTATCTTGTGAGAATCTTTGTCCTGGCTTGTAGATGGCACCTCACATGGTGCCATCCATGTGTGTCCTCACATGGTGAAAAAAATCTTTCTCTCTCTGCTTCCTGGTATCTCCTCTGTTTTTTATAAAGGCACCAACCTTATCCCATTAGAGCCCCATCTTTTTTTTTTTAATTAACATTTTTATTTTTATTTTTTTTTACTTATTTTTTTACATTTTATTTTATTTATTTTTTGTTCATATATTCACATGTGCAAACATTGTTTGGGTTGAGAGCCCCAACTTTTGACCTCAGTTAACCTTTATCACAGGTTAACTATTTACAGGCTTTGTCTCCAAAGTCACACGAGAGATTAGGGCTTTGACACAGAATATTTGATGGGAAGACAGTTCAGTTCATTGAATGTATTAAAAGAAAAATAAAAAGTGAGGGGGTGCGGGCAAGAAGGAGGGAATGGAGGGAAAGGGACGGGATGGGGGAGAATGCGTGAGTAATGACCCAACCATTGTATGCACATATGAATAAGGGAAATTAAAAAAATAAATAAATAAAAATACTCAGCCCAGAATTTTCTGAAAAATGAGCCCAGATAAGCAAATATTAATCAAAACCAAAACAAATGTCTTTACCTTGCCTTGAGATACAGACTGGGGCTGGAAAGCTGCTTTGGTAATCTATTTGTGACAGCAAAAATAGAAGCCTTGGAGATCAGTTTCAAAGTTGTTCAAATGTTCCAGCTTTTATTAATCCCATTGTCTTTCTGGTGACAATGATATTGAGTAATCTAAATGGAAACAATGCAGCATTAGGAAGTCAAATAAAGAATTTGTTAAACATGCTTTTTAAAAGGGTCCCTTAAAAAATCATTACACAAATAATATTACTACAATAAGCAAAATCAAAAAAGTAATGTGACTTCACATCTCAAAATTATAACAATTAGTATCTCCTCTTCTTGTCCATCGAGCATTGGAATGACATATACCCTAGAACAGAAATAGGAACAATTTTGGGACTGGAAAAGAAAAGGATTTCAGTGTATTACAAAATAATGCAATAAAGAATTATGACATGGAAATACAGAGCTAAAGGGTTAGTGGAGCCTCTGTAGTTTAGTGGAGCCATGTGGAAGACTAACTTCAACTTTTTTTAAACCTTGAAAAATTACTGCTAGGCAAGTATCTCTGTCCTCCATCACTACTTTGCTTGTGACAGTGCATAAGTACCTACTGGAGTGCCAGCTGTTTAGCCATATGTCCCTGGGCCACCATCATGATTCTGCTAATTCTAGAGGACCTCACCAGTCTTCAACAAACTCATTTTGCACAGTGACACCAAATGGTGACAAGAAAGACAGCAGCAGCATAAATTGTGTTTTTCTTTGTAAGATTAGATTTTCTGGTTTTGTTTTTTCTTTCATGAACTTATTACCCACAAGTATTAAGCTCTGGATGAGACAAACATATTTGAAATTTTTGGAGGTACCTTATGCATTGATTCCCAACAGAACATAATTATTTCCTTAGAAGTTATAGGATAGGGAACAAGGATAATAAAAATGTCATTTTTTATATAAAAAAAACCTCAGGAGATTATAAAAAAGAAAAAGGAAATGCTTGCAAGACCTCTACCTATACAACACTTGTTGACAAATCATAATTGGAGTTTTATATGTATATGATTGTAAGACTGAAACAATATAGGAAAGTAAAAACTGAGAACTAAATGTTCCCTTTATTACTCTTCCCTGCAACTGCACTTAACCAAGAAAAATGAAAAAATCCTATTGGTCTGTGTCCTTCAAGAATCAGACACCAAGCTGGGATCAGACGTACAAGAAAATTATCAGGGGAAGTACATATAGAAGAAAATGGGAGCAAGAACTAGGAGAGGCTGATAGTGGCATCAAAGTAAGACAGAGTTCTGACCAAGAAGAAAGGAAGCTAAGAAGGAAAGAAGGTTGGGCAAAGCCATCTTAAACTTACTTGAAGTCCTAAAAAAAATTAAAGCAAGAATATTTAACACAGGTTTTACTATAACAAAATTGGTGCAATAAAAAAAGTCTAATTCCATGGTGATGATTTGTAATTACATTGATGGGGTATAATGATAGGATTGCTGTGTGCATCTGATTGGGTTCCTGAGATTCTAAGACAAAGTTTGGAGGAGGTTGTTAAGGAGTGCACTTAGTACCTGTGTGAAAGAGAGGAGTGGAGTGCAGGACTAGGCAGAAGGAGAAGTTGAACTGTGACACTACAAGGAAGTGTAAACCTGGATGGTCCTTCAGAGTTGTCCCATGCTGGAAAAAGGGGACCGGTGTATGCTCCCAGTTGACTAGTACCCAAAGGGTATAAGTGTCCCTGGGAAGAAACTGTGTCCTTGGGCTAGGCAACTCTCTGAGGCTGAGGAATTCCCTAATACCTGACACCTGGGTCAGCTCTCCCAGCACCCAAAGAAATAAGTCTTCCACTGAAGTGTACTCTGGGCAGCACATCACAGCTTCCATTGCTCAATTTACCCCCAGAAAATCGGCATAATAAGGGAATGAGTGCTTGCCTCTTCATATCCTTAGTAGTCAGGATATCATCATACTTTTAGTCTTAGTGACCTAATAGATTAAAACTTGAGTATCATCACTAACTTGAATTGAAAAATGCCTACATTATTAAGATTGGGCTTCTTTATTCTAGTCATTTTTTCTATTTTCTGCACACTGCCAGTTCAGATAATTTCTATAGGATTGTTAGACATTTTCTGATTTGTAAAAAAACTCTGTAAATAAGGAAAATTGACTTCATCACCATCGGAATCACAAAAGTACTTCCTAGTTTATTCATGATCTTTTTGTCATGTTATGGTACAATTTTTTAAATTTATATATATCATAAGTACGTCTTTTCTTCATGAATTCTTCAATTTTGTGATTACCCTCTGCAGGTTAATAAATATATCTACCCTTGCTTTCATCTGGAAATCTTACATTTCTTTTGAATTTGAAAACTTTTGTTCTCATAAATAAAATACATAAAAAATCTATAAGACAAAAGCTCACAACTTAATGAATTATGAAATAAACACCCCATATAACCATATACACATCACTCAGAACATGGTCAGCACCAGAAGCCTTTAATGTTTCCTTCTTCAATCATAGCCTTCTCCCTCCTGCCAAAAGTAACTACTACTTTGATTTTTATGATAATTATCCACTTGAATAGTTAATAAGTAATAGAAACTAAACATGGCCAAAATGAAACTCTTGGTCTTTGTCCTCTCCTGCTCCTCATCCCATCTTTCCCATCTTGTTAACACACCATTAACATAGTTCAAATCATCCCTGATGTCTGCCTTTCATCCCTACATCTGATCCTTCACTTACCCTAGTATTGATAACTCTAGAACGCAGCCCAATCCCACACACTAACTCCCTGGCTCAAGCCACTACCCTCTTTTTCCTAGAGAACTTCAAAAGCTTCCTGATTGGTCTCACAATTTCTTTCACCGGCCTCTCTCTTTTCCATTTTCAGTAGGATGCCATGCTCTGGTTTCAGTGTGTCTCCTGAAGTTCATATGTTATAAATAAAATCCCCAAATTCATATGTTAATAGTATTTGGAATGGAGCCTTTCATAGGTCATGAGAATTAGATCATGTCATGAGATGGAGCCCCCATAATAGATAGCATTAGGGGCTTTAGAAGAAGTGGAAGAGAGTGGGAGCTAGCAAGCTTGCTTTGCCTCACCCTGTGACGTCCTCTGCCATGGTATGATGCAGAAAGAAGCCCTCGCTAGATGCCAAGCAGGTGCCAGTACACTGCTCTTGGATTTTCCAATTTCCAGCACTGTGAACAAAATAAACAAACTTTTGAAATAAATTATCTAATCTTAGGCGCCTTGTTATAGCAACAGAAAATGGACTAGGACATGCTGATAAGAACTTAAATGGGGGAAGAAAACCTTTACATGTAGCATTATCAATTTCTATGTATAAATATTCTCAGCATGGAGACTTTAAGATGACTGTGTTAGACAAAGGACTTACAAAAGTTCTGAAAATTTAACTGCAGCCTGTGAAGCCAGGTTCAGCACACCACTGTCCATCTGCCACATCACACCCTCAAGGATCTTTGCAAGATGTGTACCAGATTACATCATTCCTCTGTTCCTTTCTGCCTTTTTTTTCCTTCCCTTTCTTTTCTCTTCTCTTCTTTTCTTTTCTTTTCCTTCCTCCCTCCCTTCCTTCCTTCTGTAGTATGCTAGGGATTAAATTCAGGTTTTCATGCTTGCGAGGCAAGTGCTCTACCACTTGAGCCACATCCCCAGCTATTTTGCCTTTTTTAAAAAAATTCACAGTACTGGGATTTGAACACAGAGCCCTGCTCTTGCTAGGCAGGTGCTCTACCACTTGAACTACATTCACAGCTCCTTTTGCTTTAGCTATTTTTCAAATAGGATCTCACATTTATTCTTGGGGCCAGCCTGGACTGCAATCCTCCCATTTATGCTTCTCACATAGCTGGGATCACAGCCACACACTACCACGCCCAACTTTCTGAAGCACTTTTTACCTGGACTGGCCTTGAACAGAGATTCTCCCAATTTCCACCTCCCTAGCAGCTAAGATTAAAGGTATGAGTCACTGAACCAGGCACTGTTTTGTTTTCAGTTAGGGTTGTATGCTTTTGCCCAGTTCAGCCTCAGACCACAATCCTACTTTTGCATACACACTAACAATCTTACCTCTGTCTTCCGAGTAGCTGGAATTAGAGGCGTGAACCACTACACCCAGATCCCATGCTCTTTTTTTTTTAATATCATGCTTTATATAGACAGGATAGGAATTTACCAATTTTTATTTTTATCAATCTGTATTGAAATAAATACAACCTGGAATAGCACCAAATTATAAATTAGATATTATTCTGCCCTACAAATATGTTCTCTTCAGACTAATTAAAAGTCATAGTTATAGTTTTTAGCTCTAATTCTATTTTACCTTGTTTTACTCATTTCCAAAATTTTATACTAACTACCTCATCTTCCTAAATAGTCCATGTTGATTCCTTTCTTAATTAACTGCATTTCATCTGCATGTTATTATTTCACAAATCATTCTTAGGCAGTGTATGGTATTTATCCTCCCTGCCTGCCCTCCTTTGCCCCCAGTCTTTCTCCTTTTCACATGAATGGCTACTTGCTTGGGTACAAAAATCTCAGGGTTGGTAGAGAGAACTACTATTGCTACAAAAGAAAAGATTGTGTTTGGTGGTCTTAGAGACTGCATTTTCTTTGCAGTAGAAAGATAACCATCCACTCTTCTAGATGGTATGAATTACAGATCTTGCCTTTTCAATTCTAGGAATTGGTGATAAGTGATTTACAGAAGATTTCCTTATTGTTTTTTAAGAGAGGAGCTATGCAACACATCCACCAATATATTTTTCAGTTTAGCTTCTTAGACCTGGTCATAGATGGACATCCTGAATGCAAAAGATTGACTCACACTTTTAGTTGGAATAGCATTGCAAATTTTCTTCCCTTCCCCCCCCCCATATTTTTAATGGGTGTTTCATTTAGAACTTTAGACATATTACACCAATGATTGCTAACCTGATCCTACTTTCCAAGACAGAATTTTGACTAGCTTTGAATGTTGACTATCTAGTACAGTACCTCATGCTTCACTCCATACCCTCAAACTTGCAGAAGATAAGAAAGCACCCAGAACCTAGGCCTGAGCCAAGTATCCAATTACTAGAGGAAGACTAAAATTAACAGTGTTTGTTGGTCAATCCAAACTAGAATCTTTGAGTTGGAGAGAACATTATGATCCAGAAAGAATAAAAGTAAACTTTCAGATCATAGGGACTGTTACATGTTCATGGGAAATGCAATGAAAACTGCAGAGGAAAATGAATTTAAATGAGACCAGGCCAGAAACAGCCAGATCTGAGTAGTCTAGAATTCTCACCATAAAAGTAATTTGAGTATCTTCATCTTAACTTCATCAGTCAGTGAATGTCTGGTGAGAAATATTGTCAGGTACAAAGCTGGAGAGAAATGTCTGGCTTGTGGTAGTGTTTCAGTATCCTAGGTTAAGTTTTCAAAATGCAGACCCTGAGATCAGCGTACCTGTGCAAGTGATGTATTAAAAAAATGTTCTCAAAATATCAGTGAGGATGTGAGCCAACAGCAAAGGGAGAGAAGCCAAGAAATGATTAACTGGGTATAATTTCCAGACCCAGGCTGATCCCACAGGTAGATTTGAGAATAAATGACATCACAGAGTTTTTCTTGTCTCAAGGTAAGGAGATGAGCTTTCAAACCTGCTATTAGTAAGTCATTACCTACAGGCTGTCCTTGAAGGGTTACAAACTCCCAGACACTTCTAACTCTATCTGGGGGAAGCTGTTCTAGTGGCTTAGCTGTATATTTCGAAGAAGATTGCAGGCATAATTATTTAAAGCAGTCAGCAATTATAGAAAATAAGCAAAATGATGGTGGACCAGCTGGGTGGTGGACCAGTATTACTCCACCTTGTGAATTTGGTAGTTGTTGAATGGATGATGATGACCCACTGGAAAAGATTTGGGACTTCTGGAAGCATGCAGTATGGTTAAGAGGGAGAGGCAAGGATTGGACAGACTTAAAAAAAAACAATGATTTCTTTTTCTGCAAGAAACTGAAACTAGATCCATGTCTATCACCCTGTACTAGTATCAACTCAAAATGGATCAAGGACCTAAATATCAGACCTGAAACTCTGAAGTTACTAAAGGAAGGAGCAGGAAACACTCTGGAACTAATAGGTATAGGCAAGGACTTCCTCAATAGAACCCCAGCAGCCCAGCAACTAAGAGAAAGGATGGACAAATGGGACTTCATAAAATTAAAAAGCTTCTGCACAACAAAAGAAATGGTCTCTAAACTGAAGAGACCACCCACAGAGTGGGAGAAAGTATTTGCCAGCTATACATCAGACAAAGGACTGATAACCAGAATATACAGGGAACTTAAGAAACTAAACTCTCCTAAAATCGATGAACCAATTAAAAAATGGGTAACTGAACTTAGTAGAACTTTCTCAAAAGAAGACTTTCAAATGGCAAAAAAACACATGAAAAAGTGCTCACCGTCTCTAGCCATAAAGGAAATGCAAATCAAAACCACACTAAGATTCCACCTCACCCCTGTTAGAATAGCCATCATCAAAAACACCACCAACAACATGTGTTGGCAAGGATGTGGGGAAAAAGGAACCCTAATCCACTGCTGGTGGGAATGCAAGCTGGTGCAACCACTCTGGAAAAAAATTTGGAAACTCTTTAAAAATGTAAACATAGACCTGCCATATGATCCAGCAATCCCACTCCAGGGGATGTACCCAAAGGAATGCAACACAGGTTACTCCAGAGGCACCTGCACACCCATGTTTATTGCAGCGCTGTTCACAATAGCCAAGTTATGGAAACAACCAAGATGCCCCACTATTGATGAATAGATCGAGAAAATGTGATACTTGTACACAATGGAATTTTACTCAGCCATGAAGAAGAATGAAATCTTATCGTTTGCTGGTAAATGGATGGAACTAGAGAATATCATTCTGAGTGAGGTCAGCCAAGCTCGGAAGACCAAAACTCATATGTTCTCCCTCATATGCAGACTTTAGATCTAGGGCAAATGTAGCAATGTAGTTAGACTGGGATCACATGATAAGGGGAGAGCACATTTGGGCGATATAGAAATAGGCAGAAAACCCAAAACATGAAATCGTTTGATGTCCCCACTCCAGAGGAGCTAATACAGAAACCTTAAAGCAACAGAGGTTATCATGAGAAGGGGATCAGTAACCAGGGTAAAGATCAGTTAGAGACAAATCAACATGGGTCATAACACGTGTACACGAAAGCAATGCTAGGAATATTTCTGTGTAGCTATCCTCAACTCAACTAGCAAAAATGCTTTGTCTTCCTTTTTAGGCTTGTCTCTTTTCTTCAACAAAGCTAGTGATAAAGGCAGAAGAGGACCTGCCTGGAACTGAGGGGGGAAGGGGGGAGATAGTGGGGGAGGGGGGCAGGGGGGAGAAATGACCCAAATAATGTATGCACATGTGAATAAGAGAATTAAAAAAATGTTAAAAAATGAAAAAAAGATAATAGAGAGGACAAGTAGAGTGATAAATCTTATCTTCTTCAAAATCATGCTAGATTGCATATAAATTTATTTACATATTCACTCAAAAACATGTCCTTGATTTCTGTAATTTATTTAAAATATTCTCATAAAGAGGAAGAGGACTTTCAAACCTAATCCACTTTCTCTGTGACTTTTCTTTTATAAATGTCTTTCCTTTCAAGCTACACAATCAAAGTACTTCCTACATTTAAAAATGATAGAGAAATTTTTTAATGTTATATAATTTTATTTTACTTTTAAAATATTTTTATTGGTATATGATAATTATACAGGGGGGTTCATTGTGACATTTCCATGGATACATATATTTTACCCTGGTTTGGTTCATCCCCTCTATTATACTACCTTCTACCACATTCCCCTTCTTAAAATAATTTCAACAGGTTTCAATGTTCCATATTCATATATGTGTGGAAAACACATCATCCTCTTCTACCCTCTTCATTTACCCTTCCCCTCCCTTAATGCCCTTGCCTTAAACATGACCTGTTTTATATTCCTGCCATCATTAGTTAAGTATCTGATCATTGTTCAGTGGGGATTTTGCCTTGATTTTACCTGTAAATATATTCTGCTTAAATTAGTCTGCTCCCCTCAACTACTCTTTTCCCTCACCTTTTCCCTCGCTGTGTCTTGTTTGTACACAGATGTGATGTATTTCATTATTATTCACTCTTTCTCTTCTTCTTTTCCTCCTCCCTCAGTCTCCTCTAACAGTCTCACTTTTAGAAATATGTTCTGTATATATTAATATGTATATTGTGTATATGTGATAATGCTTGTACTTGCATTGGATCTTCCACTTATGAGCAAAATCAAGTGAGTTTTGTCTTTCTGGACCTGGTTAATTTCACTTAAGATAATGTTCTCAAGTTCCATCCATTTACCTATGAATGACAAAATTTTGTTTCCAAAATGATTTCTCTCTCTCTCTCTCTCTCTCTCTCTCTCTCTCTCTCTCTCTCTCTCTCTACCTGGGTTTAAACTCAGGGCCTTATATTTGTGAGGCACTTGAGCCACTCCGCCAACAAAAAATGACAGAGAGATTTTAAAACCTACTTTAATCTTGGTGTCACCAAATTATTTTCATGTTTTCATCCATTTACTCATTCACTCATTCAATGACTGACATGTATGAAGTCGATAGTATGAGACAAGGACTAAGAATGCAACCATGAAGTTGGCCTGCTCCTTTTCTCAAGTGACTTACAAAGACAAATTTGTCATGACAGTGACAGGGAAAACTTTATGACCTCTTCAACAAGTTCATTTTGTTTTTAAGCATGTAACAAGACTATGATGCATACTCTGAATAATACAAAATCAGAGCTTCATGGACATGGCTCTTCCTGATTTTATAATTTATTCAATGTGGGAATGGAAAGAGAATTAGACAGTCCCAGACTAACAGGTAAGTTAACAATAAAAAGAAATGGGGTGGTAGAGTTAATATTTTTTAACTATTAGGTGCCATATTGTGTCAGAGAAATACCTTTACATGTATTTGGTTATTTAATGTTAACCTGTAAATTATATTATTTTTATTCCCATTTACTAAATAAGGAAACAAAAGCTAAAAAGGAAAGTTATTTTCCCAACTTTAGAATCTAAGTAGCTAAAACTGACTTCAAATTGTATGTGACCACAAGCCCATGGTCTTCTAATATATACTGGACATTAGAGACTATTTGAAATGATATTTCTTAACCTAATACAGAATGAACAAATATATTTGTTCAGGTTTTCTCCCTAGAACTAACTGGACAGAGTCTGCAGAATGGAACAGAGAAAAGAAAATGTACAGAAAGGAACTTATAGATGAGCTAATTATCTCATTGTAGTTGAACAGAAAGACTGAGAGAAAGGAAAACAAACATTACTAGGAAAACAGTTCAGAAATGGGAAAGGCAGTCAGCACTTTCCCTAGTATACGGACACTCTGAGTGAGCATGCAGACTTTTGAGTGCTTGAAACTCAGCCAAGCCCTGAACTTTCTGAAGTTCAACCACTGCTAATGATTAATCAGGCTAATAAATACAAGGTCTGGGTTATCAAGCCCCCATTATGTGTGGAAGAAAAATCAATACTACCAGCTTCATATGAAATGAAAGCCCTTTGCTTCTCAAACACAGCCTAAGGGAGAGTGTGTTTATGAACTAGAAGTATCATGAGCTCCATGTTGGTCAAGGGGTCATCAAACTCAAGATATTCCTGAAATACCAGATTGTTTATCACCTCCTACTAAGTATATTTTATCTAGATCATAAAAAAGTATATCAGCCACAAACAATCTAGCAACACTTCATGTAGGAGTAGGTCAGAACCATGTGCTCTTCAAATTTAGACTGCTTAGTTACTGGATTTCACATAGGCATATTGAAGCTCACCAACCATTATTGAGCATCTAATATATACTCAGTTCTGTGGTAGGTACTGAAAAAGATGCCATGATATGTTCCCATTAGAGGATAATTATGTAATTGGATAGATCATATAAATACCAAAAATCCTGGATTTTTTCAAGCCAGGTCTGATTTTAAGAACTTTTCTTCATTAGTGAAACATGTGTCCTTATTTTTGGTTCAGAATATATATGGGCAGCATAGAAATGCATGTATATGAGCAAGTGTGCAAAAAATAAACTAAGTATTAAGCTGCACAATATATACTAAGTGACAAATGGCCCTACCACTTAAATACCTCTTGAATCCATCCATTTTTCTCCATCTCAATTGCCAGAACGCAGTCCTGGCCATCACAGGTTGTTCTCCCTGGGTTTCAGTAATAGACATTTTCCTTAGCTCTTCTCTCTTAGAAAATTTCAAAACCATTTTTTTCTATCCTACAAAAAGATCCTCTAAGAATAACAGTCTTTGCTGAAAAGATTTCCTTTTGCCTTTAAGATAAAGTTTGAACTTTACAACATATTTTACAAATCTATTCAAGAGCCTTGCCACTGCCTACCTCTTCAGCCTCACCTGGTCATGACCTTCTTTCCTCAGTGCTCACATCAGCCTTTCTGAGCTCCTTTGGTTCTTTCATCACTATTCACTCTGTCCAATCTTAACTACTTACCACCCCTCTGACTGGTTCTGCCACCTTCTCTCCCCTGACCCTAACACTCAGATTTAGACAGCACAGACATTTCCTAGGTAATTTTTATTCATCCTTTAGATCATATCTTAAATTTCACATATTCAGGAACATCTTCTCTGCTTTCTATACTTCATTAAGCTATCTGCACTACACTTTCCTAACTCTTGCCCTCTTCTTTATTGAAACAGCCATAAGTTATTTTTATTTTTAGTTAATTCTTTTGTTTTCTCTCTGTGAGGATAAGAATCATCTCTCTTCTTCAACTTTCTAAAACCAGCACAGTAACTAGAACATTTTAGGAACTAAATATGTTGACAAGTATAGGGGATTTTCAAAACACTAAATGATTAGTATGATTTGGGCACTTATTCTTTGTGCATGGGTGTTTCATAGGTGAAAACCAGCCTAAATACATTACGGTAACAAGTCATGACTACATCACTATAGGTTAGAGTAGTTGGGCAGATTTTATGCATAACAAAGTATTTCTAAAATAACCCTTTTTAAATATTAATAAGAAAATTATATATGGACATGGAAATGTGGGGCTCTTTTTCAAAGTCATTGGTGTTTGTGTGTTTGGTGGCAGGGGCTTGTTTGAATGAGTGAATAACTAAAATGCGTGGGATCCAGGTGTAGAAGTATTGTCTGGAGAATGGCAAGCAGTCTATGACCACGGTGAAATATTCAGAGGGGTAAAATATACTTCCAGAAAGAGGCCCAACTGTTTTTTTCCTACATCCTCTTCATCAGTACCTTAGCAGCTAGAATACACCTGTAACCCGATCTAGTCATCTCCTCACCAATATGCACAGAAGACCCAGCAAAACCAGGACTATTCAACCTTAAGAATTTAAAAGTGAGGTTTGTACCTGAATTAGGCAGAAATAAAAAAATTCAGGTACATTTTGCCAGAGATTTGTGGAAATATGTTTTTCTCCAGGAATCCCATTGATGAAACTGGCTGTAATATCAGCATTGCTGAAGGTGGAAAAGAAACAGGACAGAAATCTACAGGGAACTGAGAATAGGAAGACACCAAACATTCAAAATAAAAATGTCCTCCTGAATACTTGTTTATGACTTGATGGAGGAAAACATATGTGAATTTATTTTTTTAAGTGAGAGACAGAAATTGACTCAAGACATCAAGTGTTCTGAAGGGTTAAATAAAGGACTCGTTATTGAATTATAAAGCTTACTTGATTATAAAAATCTATACAACTTTAGGCCTTCAAATGCAAACAGAGAAAACAGTGCTTCTCTCAGTATTCATACAGTATGTCTATTTGCAGATGCTAAAGTGAATTTGACACCCTGGTAAGTAGTTCAAACAATCCATATTGCTGGGAGCTTTTTCTCACAAGAGATTGATTTTCTAGCACCATCAGCAGCAAGCCCAGAAACACCTTCCACTTTTGTTTACCATCCCACAGGCTTGAGATGTTGTTTTTCACACATCTGATGATATAAAGCAAACTTTTAGGCATTTAACTGAAAAAGTTAATTATTTCACTCTTCATTTTGAAATGACTTAAGATTTATCTTGGTAAATAACTGGTCATTAAGGAAAGTTTAGTAATAGTAACCAGGAGAAGAGTAATGGACATAAAATAATATAATATAGTTTATATTGTCCATAAAATTCTTCTTTTATGGGCAGTGTACACCAACGAATTTTTGAATAGAGGGACTTTAGTAATGTGGATAAGTTCCTAAAACTCTGTGAGGATCTTATGGTGAGACAAGGGACAGAAAATCTATAGCAGAAGCTCTCATCACCCCTAAGGCTGGAGAGACAAAATGAGGGAATATAGTTATCAGAGTGAGTGAGCTGAGGCCACACAGTGGAAGAAGGAGCCATAGCACAAGCTACCCAGTGGGAGCTATGGTTATGCTAGAACTGGCAGCCAGTTGGGGCAGAGAACATGATGTATACACACCCTAGCACTTTCCTTCTTCCAATGTCCCATCTCTGTTTTGCATTAACTATCTCAGATGGATTCCAGTTGATCAGAGAGCCTAGAGAACCAAGTTAGTATGATCCACTTCCTATAATACAGAACAGAAAGAGGAAATTTGGGGGAACTAATCTGCAAGAAAATGAGCAGAATATCTAAACAGCATAGTAAAAGGATAATGAGAAGACAGGGTCATGCTGGGAATTCAACAGCAAGCCCAAGGTAGGATGTGGTTCATAACTAAAGGGGGCTACTCACAAGTCCCAATGAATGTTTGAAGTCAGGACACTAATAGCATTGTCATTTGGTGATTCTCTGTGATTGGAGTAGCATTCTGACAACACATATGAATAAAAACCTGGAGAGGGAAAGTCAGAAGCTGGATAAGAGCAGGAAGAGAGAATCCTGCCAAATGACCATGTGTCCTGCACTCTGACAACCAGGTATATTAACATAAAGAACTTTATATTTTTAACTAGAAAAGTGACATGAACAGAACTGTGTTTTGGAAGGATAGGTCCAATGGCATCATATCTCCAGGAAGGAGGTCATGGATTATTCTAGTGATCATGGCTCCAGGGCATCTCCTGCCACCCAGAGAAGAGAACTCAGGCCTCTTGATAGTGGTGATGGTAGGAAGCTCAGGCTTTGGAGAAATTTCCCCTTCCATATAACTGACCCAAATTAAGTCCACTTCTAAAACTTTTCAGACTGGATCCAGTGGATCCAGTCAATCTCAGAACCATCACACACTTAGAGGGTGGACAGAGGGAACTCTCTACATGTTACACTCTGGTGTTTCTGGCTCATTAAAGCTCCTATAGTTTTAGATCTTATGCTCCATGGTACCTTTGCAAAAGGAAACAAGGAAGAGCACCTCAAATGTCTACCATCAAACCTTGGACTATAACTCAGATTTATGCCTTCACCAGTGCTGCTCAGAGTTCACCCCCTAATTGTGGTTCTGGAGCTGGGTTATATTTATCTCATTTATTTTAGTATGAATTTAGCAAAATGTTTTTCTGTCTAGAGCATTTGTGTAATAAACTTTATATTGAACTATGGCATGATAACTTTTATTCACTGAGGAATTTTAGGGGTGGAAAGGAGAAATATTTTTGAAGACAAAGGTTTTAATGGTTTAGACTAGATTCTTCCAAAACTCCTAGGGTGAAATTGCAGGTCACTTACTGACCTGAATGTCCTATTTTCAACTGACATTATGAGGATAATATTATTTTCATCCACTAAATTTTTATTCTACTCTTTAACTTGGCAATGTAAAGAAAAACTTAAAAATATATTCAACAGAAGACTTTTTTTTCATGAAGACTGACCTTTTTTATAACCTTGGAAACTTCAAATAATTTGCTGTCAGAATGTGAAGAACTTTGGTGGGAGTGACTGATTTGCTGAAAGCTGCTGTAGGCTTTTATAATGGCTCTGAATTCATTTCAGATAATATAAAAGAAAAGATCTCTTCCCCCCAAAAGAATAACAGTTTAAATGATAGTTTCAATGATCTTTTATGGTATCCCCAGTTTAGGCCAATCATAAATTAGAACTAATTTTTGTTATTCTATGAACACCAACTTGCACAAAGAAATGCATACATCAGACAGACATATTTTCATGATGGAGGTGCTTCCCAGGGTTATTGAAATCTGTGCAGCTTGGAGGTGCCCATCAAATTTCAGGAATCACTCAATTACTCCATTGTATGAGTCCTTCTCATGATAACATAGACTGTTGTGTAAAAATTCCTGAGCGTGAAGACAGAGTGGTCGCTCACATATCTACAGATACAGGTATTACTCACTGTTAATAATACCCTGCTTTATATAGGAATATAAGTTAATTGCTTTACTCCTTCTATGACACTAGACCACCTGGGAATCTACATTCATATTTACTTCAAGGTACTTAAACACTTTTTTTTCTTTTTTCTTTTATTCAACTTTCCTGGCTTTCTTCTTTTCACTCCCTTCCTTTCCCATTTTTTAAATATTTGTCCTTATTCTAAAACACATGTAAATAGGTTGATTAATACATAATAATATATTAAATAATATATTCATATTATTTCAATATTAATATTTTGAAAAAAGAGACATGAAGTAGTAAACAACAGAGAAATGACAGTAAGAAAAACATAATAAAAATAAATATGTGAACTCCTTATTACAAAACATAGTCATGAATTTGACTCAATTTTCTAGGCATTTGTATGAAGAAGAAAATAAACTCAGTTCTGAATAAGAAGAAAAATGCAAAAGCACACAATGGGTTTCTCTTGTGAATCCTCATAAGAAGGATGTGGAGTTGTACAATAAACATATTATTCTTACAACAACTAGAATAATGGATATCATTGAATTGTTTGCAATGTAGGAACATTGAAGGGTGTTTTCTGAAAAGAGCAATCCTGTGGGGATATTTAGGCACATTAAGAGTATTAGCTTTGACTTCAGCTAAGCAGAACAAACTCTCCCAGACCCATACCAGTGCATTTTTCTAGAAGTTATTCTGTGAAAAGATTTTCATGTTTTTATAGACTTTATTCTCAGAGAAACATAATCTCACAATTTGTAACTAAAATCTATATCCTTTACTGAATTTAAGCAGATTTATTTGACTCTTCAGTTTTCAGGGGCCATTCTTTCACATTGATGATAAATATGTAAATATTTCAGTAGAAACTGTCAGGGACCTGTTGGGTATTTCTCATCTAAAAGAGTAAGTTCTATGAACACAGATAAGAGCCAAAAGAATTAGACAAATACCAACATCCAAGTGAAGATCCACTCACTCATTTTAACTCCATATGATGAAGTTGCTCCCTTTTCAAGTATTAATATCTTTTTAAACTTATGTTTAATTTCTATATATAAACCTTCATATCTCAGTTAAGAAAGCAAATAATATTAATTGTATAAAAGTTATACATGTAAATTATTAGGTAGCACCTATTATATGATAAAATACCTATATGATTTAAATATGTAAACTGTTTAAATTCTCATCACAGCCTAAAAGGCAAGTATTATAATGCCCATTTTACAGGTGAGGAAACTAAACCATAGAGGGAGGGGTTAAGGAAATTTCCAAGATAATATAGCAGGTAAGGGCAAAACTGATTTCCACTGAAGAATGTCCTATAGCATAGTGCACATAGGACTATTGATATTTAATTATAAAGCGAAACTCATCAAAATATTTCCATCTCATAGCAGTACTAATATTTAACTATGACAAAAATAGTACAGGTAATTATAAAATGTCCAAACACATTTCTTTGTTAAATAACACAACTAAATTAATATTATGTTTTTCTAATAATGTTATTTTTTCAAAAACAATCCACAGCTACTTTATTCTATAAAACGTAGTTAATTTTTGTCATAGTTTTTTTGGTCAAAAAATATTTTACACAACCTTATCATCAGCCACTTATTAACCTTTTCATGAAATAATTTATAATTGTTTCCAAAGAATCATAAAGTAAAAGAATAATAGATAGGAGGTATAGCGTAGTGGTAAAGAACTTACCTAGCCTGGCTGAGGTCCTGGGTTTGATCCCTAGCACTGTTAATTAATATAAAGAATGGCAATGATCAAAATCATAGTCCTATGTTTCACTCATCACTCAGTGCTTAGTACTGAGGAATATGAGGAGCACTGGAAAGTGCTGGGGCTACCCATGGGTAATGAATAACAACTCCCTACACCATTCTGTGATCATCACCTCCCAGTCTCCAAAGAGGTAAGGTCTTACTGGTCTCAACAGGCCTGACGATTACGATATAAAGTGATATAAAAGAGATAATAACATGGAGACATTGTAAGCGCTCGTAACTTAAACTGAGGGACAAAACAAGATTTTCAGTAAAAGTTTCCAGACAAGATATTTCCATAGCTGAAATTTGAATATCTCATAAGAACAGAGATATTCAAGAAAACCAGTTCACTTATCAGAATACCACATGTATAACAGGTCCACAACTGTTTGATGCTTTCAGAGAACCTTAAAAAGTAAGGGTATGAGAGAGAGAGAGAGAAACCGAGATAAAATAATGACAGAGAAGTAAAGCCAGGACAGATCACAGAGGGTTTCATGTGAAAAATTTCACCTTTTGCTACAGTTTGGATATGGAATATCTCTCAAAGACCTGTTTGCTAAAACAGGATTGGTCCCTGCCTGCAGAAATATTAGCAGGTGATGGAACTTTTAAAAGGTGAAGCCTAGCAGAAGAAAGTTAAGTCACTGGGGGCCCACCCTTGAAGGGACTACTGGGACTCCAGCCCCTTCCTCTCTCTCTTTGTTTCCTGGCCACCAGGAAGTGAACAGTCTCCTGTTCACTTAGCAACAGAGCCAAGAGCTATGGACTGGAACCTCTAAAACTATGAGCCCAAACAAACCTTTCTTCTTTTTAAGTTGATTATCTCAGGTATTTTGACTCAGCAACAGAAAACTAACTAGTACAGCTTCAGAACACTGGAGGAGTGAGATACTACCTAAAAATTGTGGGTACAGTAATGACATAAAAAAGGCTTATATTTTTAGAGAGACAATTCTTCCAGTAAAATGAAAAAAGAAGAAAAAGTTGGGGGAGAAACAAGACTGGAAAATGAGAGATGTGTTTGGGGATTATTGAGGTAACCCAACAAGAAACTAAGAGGTTGATTCTGAAGCCTCTTCCACAGAGCTACAAAGAGTACTTTGAGAAATGGCAGTCCTACTGATCCAAGTGCAGAGCCTCCCTGATGAGTGCTTTTAAGAATCTGCAGCTCATTTAGAGGTACGTTCAGGCATTTTGCATGTGTGGCAAGAACAGTTTTCCAAACAATAGTCCTTGAGTAGAAAATTTCCTCCTTGGAATGTACATGGCACTCATCACAATGGAGATCACTTTCTCTAAACCCTTCAAAAAAGATGCCACTTCTCCTTGAAAAGTCCCTTTACAAGCTCTTCTCTTTCTGAAGAAGACTTGTAGAGCCCCAAAGGTTGACAGGGAGGGAGGTTCTTTTTTCTTCATCTGGAATTAAATCAAGTAGCATCTATGATCTGCCCAAGCCCAATAGTGAGAACAGAATTAAATTGACTCCTACCCCACCCCACAGGACCAGAGCTATTCCAGCTAACTGCAGCCGACCTTGGCTCTGGATGTACTCAGTACTGAGATCCCTGGCTTCCCAGAGTGGAGCAACCAGCCGCCTGGGAGCCTCATTAGCATTCACATCCTTCCCAGCCTCATTATCTCGCCCAGATGTTTCTGTGACTGCCCCTTTAAAGCATCTCTGTCTATATTTTATTTACATTTGTTCAACAATATTGATGCTTAATGAATAAATGCACTAAACTGTCAGTACTGGAGACTAATTAAATCCATGTATGAGCCTGAGAAGCTGATTGAAAAATTTGCAAGTAACTAAACTGGGTTTAAATAAACACTTTAGTGTAGTGCTTTAATTACACTTTAGTTTGTAATGTAATTTTTGGCTGTTTAAACTATGATTTAGGCTGAGCTAATTACAAATGATTTTCTACTCTGTAATTAATAATAACAAAATTGTAATTAGACAGCTGCTCTGCATCAGGGCAACAGTTTGTGTGCTGGCTCATGATGTCGGTCTGGTAGAGGCAAAAGAAGAGGACTTGGGAACTGGGGCAGCCTGCATCTCTCCTAGCTTCATTTTTAAAGGGCAAGGCCAGAGAACCCAGGTGAGTTTCATAATCCCAGGTGATGCTTAGAAGAGGAGCCTTTTATCCAGTATAAGAGTAAGTGATACCAGGCACACATCCTAGTCCTCTGATACCTTACCTATGAAACACCACTGAACAGGGCCAGGCACAGTAGCTCATGGCTGAGATGTCAGCCACTAAGGAGGATCATGTTTCCAAGGTCGGCTTGAGCAAAAAGTTAGCAAGAATTCATCTCAGTGAACAAGTAGCGCAGAATGAAATGCACCTGTAATCCTAGCTACTTGGAGGGTTAGGTAGGAGGATCATGGTTTGAAACAAGCCCAGTACAAAAGGAGAAGTGTGAGACCCTATCTGAAAAACAACTAAAAGCAAAAAGGGATGGGGATGTGGTTCAAATAGTAGAAGCACAAAACCCTGAATTCAAACCCCAGCATCACCAAAAAAAGAAAAACCACTGATAATTTCAAATCTCCTTCAATTCCTAATTGTAACTTCCAGCTTGCTTACCTGTCCTTTTCACCAGAAATCAAACCAAATGAAATTAGGTTGCCAGTTAATAAGCCAATTTATCATCATCACTATAATAACTATTGTATCCTAGATTTTTTCTGATTATATTTGCTGTGTAACAGACCATCCTATACCTTAGGTTATAAAACAGCCACCCCGTTTCCTTATGGTCCGGAAATCTATGGATCAAGAAGTTGGGTTGGACAGAGTGAGTGTGGCTTATCTCTGAGCCTTGATGCTTAGAGGCTCAGCTGGGTAAACCAGAATGTCTGATGCAGGTGTGATTGGTAGCATACCAATATCATGGTAACAGGAGCTGGGATATTTAAGTAATGATTAAGTCATGAGACTTGGTCATGGGATTGGTGCCCTGAGAGCTCCTTTGCCTCTCGTGCCATGCAGAGACACAGAGAGAAGATGACTGACTGTGAACCAGGAAGTGGGCCCTCACCAACTACATAATCTGTCAGCACCTTCATCTTGGATTTTCAGCCTCTTGAACTGTGAGTTATAAATTAGAATTGTCATAAGCCACCAAGGCTATGACACTTTGTTATAAAAGCCCAAATGGTCTTAAGGCACAAGGTCACATTTGCCAAAGGCCCTGTGGGATAGGAGAAGCAGTAATCATTTTTTGGAAAATGCTACCCACCCCTGATTCGTAGAATTTACTGTTTTTTGAAGTACATTTGTTACCTAACTGGATATTTTAAGCAACATTGATGTAGGGAAGGTCAGAAAATACTTTTTCCATTTTACAAACTGAGATACATGAATGATGAAGAATTAGTCCTTCTGATGTGTAGCACAAGTGGGATAAGAATTAAAAATCCAGAATCGTGCAAAGAAAGACCTGGTTCTTATTCTCTCATCATAGACTTAATTCTGAACAACCAATTTGTCTTCTCTGACACAGTTCTCCTTCTAAAACCTCACCTCTTTTCTTTGTTGACTATTCCATTTTATCTCTGATACCCTTCTCACCTGTGATACCTCTATGACTCTACTAGACCCATAAGCATGATCTTCTGGCTTAAATGTCAGTTGCAGAGACAAAAGCTAATTTGACACATGACCCTTGGCAAATTAATTGTAAGAGTTGTGTACAATAGTAGTCTCACATGTAAAATAAACCAGAACAAAATTTCTAAACCTCTCTGCCTAGCCTCTTCCTCTCCCACCTCTCTGTGACACATACACACACTAATAACACACACACAAAGAAGCCCCATAGGTGAGTTCTTCAAATGCATATAAAACTTGTCATGATGTGATGGTGTTGAGCTTATATAGATACCTAAAGGTTACAAAGGTCATAGAGTTATAGTTATTGCCTAATATATAACACTGATGAAAATGCATTAAATGTCAAAATGTGTGGGGAAATTAGCTATGTAAATTCAGATAAATAAGTAGAAATGAGAAGACAAAAATGGGCAGATTTTGTGATGGAATAAGACCAGACTAGCACCTTATTCTGCTTTAATTGAATATGAAAGGCTATAGAGGAAAATACTTTTCATGGGCAAAAGGCCAATATTAGTGAGAAAAAGAGGAGAGCACAAGTACATGCACAGGATGAATAATCTAAGTGTTTATAATGGCAAAAACCGGAAACAACCCAAATATACACTATAAAGGATGGTTTAAATAAATTCAGGTATATCTGTGTAATACAATATTTTCTAAGTGTTAGCATGATAAATGTACTGATATAAAGCAAGATGTCCAAGCTATATTATTCATTAGAAGAGCAGAATACAGCCAGGTAACAGTGGCTCGTGCATATAATCCTAGCTATTTGAGAGGCTGAGATCAGGAGGATCGTGGTTCAAGGCCAGTATGGGTAAATGGAATGGAGGTGTGGTTCAAGTAGTAGAGCACCTGCTTTGCAAGTGCAAAGGCCTGAGTTCAAACCCCAGACCCACCAAAGGAAAAAAAAGCAGGATATAAGACATATTAGCATTTCATTATGTGAAAGCAATATAAAAATTGATATAAATACTAGGATGCATATGAATATCTATAAATCTATACCTATATATGTAGCCTAGATTATAGATTAGCCATTAGGCCTATGATATCCATAACATATATTTTTTAATTATCATTTATTATTTTAATAATTATGGAAATTAATCCAAAATGATTGTGATGATTAATTCTATGTGTCAATGAAAGTGAGCCAAGGGAAGTCAACATTAAATACTGCTTCTGAGTGTGTCCTTGAGAGTGTTTCTAGATGAGATTGGAATTTGAATCATGGGCTCAGTAAAGTAGATTTCTCTCCCCAACATGGTTGGACACCATCCAATTTGTTGAGGGCCTGAATAAATTAAAAAGTAGAACACAAAGGAATTTAACCCTCTCCCTTTTTCTCCCTACCTTACTGCTTAAACTAAGTCAAATCATCTCATTTTCCCCTACCCTTGAGCTGGATTTGCACCATTGCTTCTCCGACTTTAGACTAGGATGGTTGTTGTACCATCGACTTCCCTGGATCTCAGCTTTGCAGATGGCAACTAGTGGGACTTCTTAACATCCATAATCACATGTGCCAATTCCTTGTAATAGATATATATGTGTGTGTTCAAATACATATTCCATGTGTGTGTATGTCCTGTAATGCCTCTGTTCTCTGAAGAACTCTAAGTAATACAAGGCTCTCTAAAAAAGGCAGTTTCAATAAAGTAATTAGAATGGAAGATTTTTTTTGTTGGGCACTATTTGAAGAGTGAATGCAAAGGAAATGGAGACAGTTTACATTCGCCCTATCATTCGAGTAGTTTGGCATAAAAGGAAATAAAGATATGGGACCATGGCATACTCAGGTGAAGAATTCCATTTCACAGTTTAAGGAGAACTAGTGCATGTTTGAAGAAAGGAAACCAGTTGAAGGCAGGAATAAAGGGTGCTGCACAGAAAGGAGATAGACAATCTTATGTTATTGAATGAGTCCAGAAGGGACAAGATTGAGGGCATATGTGGAAGTGTGGGCTCTGGAAAAGAAAAAGTTTGGCTTCCCTAAACTGAGAGGGATGAGTGAGGGAACAGATATACAGAGTTTAGAGGTAACAGCAATGGTAGAAGGATTCTCTAGTAGTATAGGAAGATGAGAGGTCCTTTGCTTAGAAAGGAAGGTCTAGGAATACATTAAGGTTTTGAGAATACCTTTCCCTAAGTAACCTATATGTGCTAGAATACAGATTTTGGCTACTGTAATGAATATACAAGGTAGAAATTTCTTTCTCTTTCATGAGGGAATCTCATTGCATCTCAAGGAGGTGGAAGAACCAGGCTCAAACCATCTGATTGTTCTGCTTTCCTACCATGTCACCCTCATACTCCATGTGGCATAAGGTTTTACCACTATGTCCCTGTTTCAATCAGGAGGGAAAAAAAGAAATTGTAGTAGGAGAATCCAACCCTATTCCTCTTTAAATAACTTTAATCAGTCACTTTGTTCTCATCACACTGGCCCAAACTTAACTGTATGATCATACCTACTCAGGAAAGAGCTGGACATAAAAATTTATTGCTTTGGAAAAAAAGAAAATACATCTTGAGAGACAGCAGGAATTCCTTCTACAAAACAGCTACCAACTGATTCATGCAAGGAGTAAAAGAATATTCCAAGAGCTCAAACTTCTATCTATCATCAAAACAGTCATTGGAGTCACATCACAATTAGAATCATCTCAAAGTTAAATGTAGATAGAACATGTTTAATTTAAAAAAGAACACAGCAGGGCACCAGTGGCTTTCACCTAAAATCCTATTAGCTATTTGGAATGCTGAGATTGGGAGGATCACAGTTCAAGGCTAGCCTGAACCAAAAAGTTCACAAGACTCCATGTCAACTAACTGCTGGGCACAATGATGCATGCCTTTCAGCCCACTGACAATGGTAAGCTTAAAATAGGAAGATTGCAGTCTAGGCCTGCTTGGGCAAAAAGTGAGACCCTGTTTCCAAAATAACCAGATAAAAAGGGCTAAGGGTATGGGTCAAGCAGTAGAGCCCCTGCCTTGCAAGCACGCAGTCCCAAGTTCAAAATAAATAAAATAAAATATAAAACACACACATAGTTTTTTCAGAAACTAAGAATAAATGTATTACCAAAAGTACTGGTCCTTGGTTGCAGCACTACGCTGATCCAATGTGAACGGCAAACACAGCAGAGTGTTGGACTACAACCATTTAAGTAGCTTAAGCAACACATTCCAGCCAATGTGTTATGAATAAGACCTCAGTTGATGCTTGTTTACTCTCTACCCTGTAATGTTTACATGTTGCTTTAGAAGTTTAATAGTCATTTCTCAATCTAAATTCTCATTTCCATTCATTTCCTTTATTCTTTCTCTCTGCAGTTCATAATAATGTCTTTTCAAAAATTTAACATTTAATTTCCCCCCAAATTTCCCACTTTCTTTCAGTATGCACATATTTATTGTTTCTCAGCTAAAGGTTTAATTCTTCCTTTATTCTATGCCAATATAATTAATGGTATTAACATATCTCTAGGTATAATGGATCAGCATTCTCATTCAGTTATCATTTGTCATCATCTACCAACTCTCTGCTTATCAATTTTTGTTATGGAAATATTTTTCTCTTTAGCTTGTCTCACTTTGGGATTTTTTTGTTAACTATCTCCTTTGCCTCAAACATATTTCACATGTCTCCAAATCCTATCAATGCTTTGAACCTTCTCAAAAATCACTCCTACTGCCCAATCCTATTGTTGCCACTTCATGATTAGTTCTATGGTCATGATTTATTTCATAGAATTCACCTAAATTCATCAATTTCTGCCCCACTGTCTACATTTAAAAATCAGATTCAATCCCATCTTCAAGATCATCTGTAAGGTACAGTAAGGCAAATTTTCCCATTTTACCTTCACTCACCATGTGCCCTGCTCAGACCAACAGCATTACCTCATCTTGGAGACCTGCTGAACCAGAACTTGCATTTGAACAAGAACCCTCTTTCCTCAGGTGATTGGTGTCTTGACAGGAACTCAGACCTTGTTCAATTTTACTGCTATTATCGTGTGCTCATTCTCCTCTTCCTTTGTTTGTTCTGTAGCTCTGCACAGATTGTCTTCCACCCTTATCCCATTGCCCAATTTGCTTTTCCCTAAAAGCTAATACAAGTTTCACTCTAAGATGTTGTAAAGTAGTAAATATTTGATTGTTAATGTGACACTTTCTTTTTTTAATTTAGTTTATTTTTATTTTATCTTATCATTTTTACATTTACTTACATGTGTATACATTATTTTGGGCTTCCCCCCACACATACTCCTGCTTTCGGGCAGAAAAGATTCTGTCCTCTCGTTCTCTGATTTTGTTGAAGAAAAAACATGGGAGATAATAAGAAAAACATAGCAGTTTTGCTAGTTTTAGGTAAAGATAGTATACAGAGAGATTCTAGCATTGCTTCCCTGCACTTGTATATTACAACCCACATTGGTTCATTTCTACCAGACCTCTTCAGTACTTTCTGGCCCCTTTCCCATAGTGACCTCTGCCAGTTTAAGATCACTATAGTTGTTCCTCTACAGTGAGCACATCAACCACATTCAAGTTTTAGGTTTTCTTCCTGCTTATTGTTTTAATGATGATATGCCGTGGAGAAATTCTATTTTGGTCAAGTTTGTTTGGTGTCCTGGAGGCTTCCTGTACCTAAATTGGCAAAACTTTCTTGAAATTTGGGAAATTTTCTGTTATTATCTTATTGAATATATCCCTTTGACTTGCACCTCTTCTCCTTCTTCAATGCCCATGATTCTCACGTTTGGTCTTTTGATGGAGTTGCTGAGTTCTTGCATATTCCTTTCACAGCTTTTGAGTTGTTTGACTAAGATTTCTTCTGTTTTTTTCTTTAATTTCTTTTTTATCTTCAAGCTTTGAGATTCTGTCTTCCACTTTTTCTAGTCTGCTGGAGTGGCCTTCCACTGTTTTTTGTTTGACTAAAGGGACTTTCTATTTCCGGGATTTCTGTTTGATTTTTTTTTCTGAGGTTTTCCCATATCTTTGTTCAATTCCTCTTTTATATTTTATGTTGTCATCTTTAATTCATATATCTCTTTTTTTATAGTGTCCTTTATTTCACTTTGGTGTTTGTTGAAGTCCTCTCTGAGTTCACTTATTTGTTTCTGTGTCTTCTCATGTTCTTTATTTTTGGTGTCTTGAAATTTTTTGAGTACATCTTGTACATTTTGGCTAACCATGTCTAGTATCTTCTCCATGAGTTACTCTGTGATTTCTTCCAAGATTTCCTCTTTGAGGGATTTTTTTGTGGGCATCACTGGGCCCCTTACTGACATTTATCATTGTTTTGTTGGGGTCAGGAGCTAGGTATCCATTTTCTTTATTTCCCACTGAATCTTCTAATGAATTATATTTTTAGGAGTGTGGTTCTTCTTTTTCCCATTTCTCCATTTGGTACTGTGCAACTATGTTCTTCATAGGCCAGTTGGTGGTTTTAATTGCCTGTTTTCTTTTGCTTGATTTAATTTTTGTGTTGTGACTGACCTGGTTGTTAGCTAGGTTGATATGGTCTTTCTGTCCCTGGCCTGGAGGCATAATTTAGCAATAATAAATTTCACAGGTTCAATGCCAGACCAGTTGTTTACATATTATATAGAAAACCCTTTGATGATAATATCTATAAACAGTGGGAGTTGAGGAAGGATAATGGTTATTAGGCTAGTTATAGATTTGGGGGAATTGGTAAAGGTGTCACTAAAAAGGGGGGAATTGGTATGGGGGCTGCTGGGTTTTGTGGCCCTTGTGTGTGCTTGTGGCCCCTTATGTGTATTTCTGTTGCAGTGGAGGGTGCTTGTATTAGGGATTGCAGGGGGCTGTAAGTGTATACAGTTGGTACAGCAGGCTAGTCAATGGGGGGGTAAGTGTGTAGGAGGAAGGGGTAGTGTAGTGACATGTTGGAGAAGAATAGGAGGGGAGGTGAAGACAGGAAGATAGTGGATGAGAATGGGAGGAAGAGTATTTGGGAGGGAGAACAATGGATTGTAGCACAGGACAAGGAAGGAAAGTGAAGGGGGGTAAGAATACAGATAAGAAAGTTAACAATACAGAAAAAAAAAACAGGTACCAAAACAACTAAAATTTCAGTCTGTTTGGTAAAAGTTCTGGAGTTATTCCTTTGGTGTCCAATCCTGGTATTGGCATACAAACAGGAGCTTTGATGTGGTCTTACCAGGTGTCTGGATTGTGAGTAGTATTTGGTTCCTTCTGTCCATAGGGTGAGTTGCAATTGAGAGCTGAGGTAACTCAATGCCAGTTCTTCCAGGGTGGTCAGAGCTGTTGTTTTTACCAGGCAGCAGCTGTGTTGCTCCACAGCTGCAACTCTGTTTAGTCGGTTCCTCCCCCAGAATGTGGGGCAATTCAGTTTCGAGTACTGCTCTCTGGCCCATGAAACGCTCCAGGATCCACCACCTGCCCCATCACCGCTCTCAGCCTTTGTTGCTTTTCCTGCAGCTCATTCACTGTGAGTTAGGACTGAAAGTTCAGCTTCTTGCCCCACCCCCATTCTCCTGGGCAGGTTCGGTGTTCCATCCCTACCTCTGCTGTTGGTGTTAGATTACAATTCACTGTTTATGCTTTTTCAGTTTTGTTGGAAGGGGATTCAATCTGCCCAGGGGATGCACTGGCTTATGTTCCAGAGGGCAGAGGTGGAAGGAGGGTTAGGGAGGGGAGTCGCACGTGGTGTGTGATGTTCACCTGTTCCTTCTGCAGATTCACGCAAGCAGCTTTGGAGCCAGCCAGTGGGCAGAAATGGCATGCTGCTTCTCTCGGTGCAGTGAAGCATAGGGAGGCTGTCCATGGGTTAGGAGTCCAGGATGTCACAGACTTCAATTCTGATTGATGCTCTGTCTTCTGCTTGTTGAGAGAAAAAGAAAAGAAAAAAGAAAGAATTGGCCAGGAGACATGCCTTGCTGACTGTGCTGCCTGGGATTTTTCCAGCTGTTAGGTACAATTAAAAGCTGTTTTAGGGGTCAGTCCTTGAATTTTATGTGCCCTAATGTGTTGGTGGGTTAATATTTTGGCTAGAAGCAATTAGAATTACCCAAGTGTAGCTCCAATGTTTCAAGATGATTTCTTGTGACACTTTCTTAGTATAACAGAAAAAGCAGCATGTCGTGCTCTCTAGGCTCCCAGAGACAGAGTCTTCACTCTATGCTAGCTCCTGAGACCACAGAAGTTGGGCTTGCCACTACAAACAAGGAAGGCCTCTTGGAACAATATCCAATGACTTATAACCTTGGTTTATTTATTGTCTGTCCTTTGCTTTGCTCATTTGCAAATTTAATTGTAAATTAAAATAAAAGTAACTTTAATTTTGCCCATCTTTAAATTTTAGCCCATATTTGAATCTAGGCCAGTTTTTATAGTCAAAATTAACAGGCTATATCTTACTTTTTCTTATCCTAACACCTAAACCTAAATCTGCATGGTCAGTATTCAACAAATACCAAAATTGATGACATCGAAATCCACTGGTGAAAAAGAAAGGAAAACAAGCATATTCCTATATGTGATCTGGTATTTAGTGACTAATACAATAAAGGTGTTACTAACATAACTAGCATCGTGGCTGTCATTATTAAAGCTTTGATTTAAGAATAAGATGTAATTATCTTAAACAAAGAGGTGGAAGTTAACTTTCCACATGTTATTGATATTTCAGGCCAAAGTTACTAACCTACAAACAATAATGATGTGGTTCTCTATGAATAAAGGTTTGGAGAAAGCATTGACTAACATTACCTGAATTACTTCTACAAGAGGTATAGGGATGTCATTTCATTTTATCTAAATAATGGTGGGTAACAGCCTCCTTGTAAAAGCAATGAACAGAAAAGATATTCCATCTTTTTAGAAAAACAGATTAGAACTATGCATGGTTTTATCATGAATGCTTAGAATCACAAGTATACAATATACTCAAGTATAGCCCAGCTGTTCCTGTTAGGAGGTAGGTGTTAGTAGGAGCGGAGAGCATAAGTGGACAGGGTGATGGAGGGGGGAATATGGTCAATGTACTTTGTATACTTGTATGAAAATAGAGTAAGGGAGAGGAAGGGGCTGAATCTCACCAAGGTACATTATAAGCGTATATGGAAACATGATAATGAAAATCCCCTGTTCAACTAATATATGCTGATAAAAAATGTTAAGGAAGCACACTAATTGTTACCATATTCCATGAATTTACATGATGATAACTTCAGTTCTAAGCCCATGCTTTCTGAGCCTACTTATTCTCTCTCCATGCTTTCTCAAGCCCATGGCAAGCATAGAAACTTAGCTCACAAGAATTTATAAATCACCAATTTCAATCAAAATCATTATCCTCATCTACTTGAAATTTTAATAGTATTTTTAGCCTTAAACACTCCAATCTTTTTTTTTTTTCAGACATCATCTCCCTATGTGCCCCAGGTTTGTGATGCTCCTGTCTCAGCCTCCGAAGTGCTGGGATTAGAGCTGTGTACCACCATGCCTGGATCACTTCTTGAGATTTTTCTTGTCACAATTTCATGCCATTAGTTCATCCTAGCTTTTTTTATACCTTGCTGGCTTCCCTTTTTCAAGTTCCTTTGCCAATTCTTTCTCCTCTTTCTACCCTCTGAATATTGGATGTTTCTTGGACGTAATCCTAAATTTTTCTTCTTCTATTAGATGAATTCAGCCAATCTCATGATTTTTAATACCATTTATGACAACATCAATAACCAAATATTTGCATCACTAGCCCAGATATTTTCCCTAAACTCTAAATTTTAGAGGTATGAACTTATTTGATTTTTATTTGAATTTCTACTAAGCAAATCTTGTTTTACTCCTGTTTGGTTTTAGTGATTATCCCCTCCAACATTCATACTGAAATTTAATTGGCATTATGATGATACTGGGAGGCGGTGCCTTTAAGTCATGAGGGGTCTACCCTTAGGAATGGATAAATGCAATTATCATGAGAGTGGGTTCCTTGTCAGGAGAATGATCTCATTTTAAAAGAATAAATTTACTCCTCTTTGTCTCGCTCAGTTTCTCTATGCTCTTCTGCCTTCTACCATGGGATGTTGCAGTTAGAAGGCCTTTGCCGGATGCTGGCTCCTTGATCATGGACTTCACAGCATCCAGAATGGTGACCAATAAATTTCTGTTCATTGTAAATTACCTAGCCTTTAGTATTCTGTTATAGTAACACAAAACAGACTAAGACATGCCCACCATTCTTTTCACACTTGCCACATAAGTAAAAGGTAATATCAAATAAACAATTGCTCAGGGCAAAAGCCTTGTAGTGATTCTTAGCTCCTCTCTTTTTTTCATACCCTGCTTCTTATCCTGGTGCAAATCCTGTTGCTTCTATATTCAAAATACATTCCAATCCAACTTATTCTTAACAAATGCACCACTACAACCCTGTAACATCTCTCTCCTGAATTTCCACAATGACCTTTGAATGATCATCCCATTTCTATTCTCGCCCTAATACAGTCCCTCTTCAGAGGGATCCTATTAAAACATAAGCTAGATCATGTCATACACAGCATAGTAGTCTCCAATGGTTTCCTTATATTTCAATTTAACATCTCATTGTCACTGTCTGGTGTTTCCCTACCCTCCAACCCCAAAATATTCACGTAGCTTATTCCCCCCTTTCCATTGTGATGGTATGCTCAGATGAGTTGGTAGAAATGGCTTCATGTCTTGGCTGGAATTCAAGGTGGGGGTAATATTTCCAGGCCAGCTATCAGAAGAAATGTCTTAGGATGTCCATCTCCTCTGAGTTTACCCAGAATGATTCCAGTTTTAGCATTAAATCCATGTTTTGGGGAAACATTTTGTTCCCAGAGAAACTGGGATATTTGATCAACTTACAGTGTGTTTACACCTATAACTGAGTCTACTGAGTGACTCAACTCAGTCACTTTCCATATTAATCATGGGTTTAAATAGACTTTCATTGGACTTAATCATAATCATGCTATATATTCCAAACACCAACTACCATAGATTACAAACAACCTATTTTAAATTTAAAAGGGAATTATTACTTGCTAAGAAGTTTATAAGTTGCCTGAATATGAACGCCCAAAGTCTGAAGGTATATTCTTCAAGAATATTTTGCAAATACCCTGTATAGCTATCCTTATCTCAGCCAGCAAAAACCCTTGTCCCTTCCTGTTATTGCTTATACTCTCTCTACAACAAAAGTAGAAATAAGGGCAAAATAGTTTCTGCTGGGTATTGAGGGGGGGAGAGGGAGGGGGTGGAGTGGGTGGTAAGGGAGGGGGTGGGGGCAGGGGGGAAGAAATGAACCAAGCCTTGTATGCACATATGAATAATAAAAGAAAAAAAAAGAATATTTTGCAATAATCACACTTATCCACTAGAACTCATGAATAGAGAAAAACATCTTTGAACAGGGAGATAGAAAAAATACTGTTTACTTTAGGGTACTATTTAATGTAGTTCTGTTAGTAGGAAGCTGGATAGCTGTCCAAAAAAAGATAAACAAACATGAAAATACGTAAGAGAAGAGATGATATTTAAATATTATCTTAATTATTTTCTACCCATAAGAAGTGCTTTTTGTGGTCAAGCACACTGTGAAAGAAAGGCAATAATTACCTTAAAAGACTGTGATTAAAGAGGAGGTTATTATTTTATTTTGGGCAGGTAATCAAATGAACTGCAATAACAATTGATCCCCAGATCTTTATTTATAATGTAAAGTAAAATGTAAATATAGATAATGCAAATGCCATTATCATAGGTATTTGTTTCTGATGAAATTATTAATATATTATTTGTATCAAATGCCTATTTATAAAGTACTTATTACAACTACATGAGTAAAAACCATTGCTGATGATATTGTATCTTATCTTTCAAATGAAATTATTCTTCTAAAATGTAATATGCTTTTATTTTTAAAATTTATTAAAAGTAGCCCTTGAGCCAGATGTGGTGATACAAACCTATAATCCCAGCACTTGGGAGACTGAGGCAGGAGCTTTGAGAGTTTGAAGTCAGCCTGGGTTATATAGCAAGACCCTGTGTTAAAAGTAGCCTTATGCCTTTATTGTTATGGCTACACACTACTTTTATAAATAACATTCTGGTTTTACTCTAAATATACATATTATTTTATTTTGTTTTTAATAATACAGTAATAGCACAAGTTTATGGGATGTGGTATGGTGCTTTGATATATGTAAACACTGTGAATCAAATTAGAGTATTTAGCATATCAGCTTGAACATGAATCACTTCTTTGGGGTTCTCACCCCAAAGATTCAAAATCTTCCCTTCTAGCTCATTTGAAATAGCCAAAGCAATATTGTTAACCATAGTTCACTCACTGTTTTCACCTTAATAATTTACATGTTGACAGTCCTTGAAATTTTCTATTTTTCATTTTTGTGCAGATGAGGACACAATGAACATTTTTGGTTAAAAGTGTCACCTTGAAATATTAATTAAACCAATCACATATGGTCAATTCCTCCTTCTATTTAAATAAGCAAAAGAAAGAATTAAATAGTTCTAGTGACACAATGTGGTCTTTGCTGATTTTTGCCTTAGTAGATTGTCATCTTTAGCCAGTGAGTAATTCTTTCATTTTGAGCTCATCTTGTCCCTGATGACCCAATTATTGCTTCTGGGTAATGACCCAGTCAGATCTTATTTAGAAAGAAACTTACGCCTAAACAGCACACAGTGATGCCTTTTTGACCTCAAAGAAGCCACAAAGGACGTCTGCATTATCATACAGAGTAAAATGGGTCTGGTAAAATTAGGTTCCAGCTGAGAAGAAAGCTTCCTGAAGGCATTTGGTGCCTCAAAGTCATCGGCTAGATCCAATGTTCCAATGGAAACTATAATTGGTTTCATTCTTCATTTTCCCAGATGTCATCATAAAAAAATTATTAGGAGGTCGTGTCTGACCACCAGGTAGACTCTTCTAAGCAACCTTGAATCTGCTCTGTTATTTAGCTAAATAATCCAGTTCTTTTAAATAGTCCCCTTTAGAAATGTTTTCATCCTTTTTGTTTTTCTGTATTTTTTTTTTTTTTTGCCTGTTCATTTTTCAAGACTTAAAAAGTAAAGACCCAAACAAGCTATGGTAAACGTTGTTTTTTCTGTACACTGGCAAGAAATGCCCTCTAGTATAGAATGCATGATCAAGGAAGCACTTGGCTATTATTTTTTGTTGGATGGAAATCTTAAATGAGAAAGGCAGATTACACAGAAATATGTAATTGTTCAAATTATGTCCAGATTTATTATGTTTTCTTTTTTAAATGAGACAATCCAAACAAAAAGTCAAGATAAAGTTGAAAATAGGGAACATCCCTATTTAGGTTATGAGTAACACAGAAATGATAAGTGGGGAAGAGAAATAATGTTGGCTGAGGAGAATGGAGAGCTTACATGGGTGGTAGTGGGAGGGACCGGGGTCGGTGAGAGTCATGGCCCAGAAGATCCATATGCAACAGTTAGCTTCCAAAGGAGGGGTTCCCTGCTAATCCTTTGATTCTTAATGTCATTTGTATAACTTTGTGTCTTCTTTGCTGCCTTGGCAAGAACTAAATCTTTATCCTTTCCCATCTCCTAGCTTTCCACATCTCTATTTCAACTGAAATGACACTATTAAGGAAGTAGTCAATAGTCAGATGTTACTGCTAAATTATGAATTTTTCTCTGGCAAAAGGCGATCATAACTAATTCAACCCCAATAATTTTCTTCTCACTGTTTTGTGTACTAAGAGATTGTCTTTTCAGCCCTGGATGTGAATGACTAAGTATAGTATTCCAGTTCTCTGGGCTGAGATATGGATAATTACCCTGAAAGGACAAAACAAATCATAATTATGAGCAAGGTGAAGACATTTCCCTCCAACTGTGATCAAACTCATTTCTCTTCCTCTTATAACCTCATAACTTCAACTCAAGGTGTCTGTTTCCAAAGAAGGTCATGTTTTAAGATATGACTGTAGGCCCATAGATTTTATACAACTGTCCACTCTGAGCAACCACACTACATAAATCCAGGTATTCCTGCTCTTGTTATTAAATCATGCTGCTGGATTAAGGCAACATTTCTCAAATTGTCGTCAATTTGCATTAGCATTAAACTTGTTAGAAATGCAAATCCTTGACTCCACCCAAGATCCACTGAATTATAACTCCTGGAACAATCTGTGTTTTAACAAGCCTTCCAGATGATTCTGAGGCACACTAACATTCTGACAACCACTATCTTAAAATGTTAGACTCAGGTTATGTGGATAATGGCTAATTGCTATAAAATTAACCAAGACCACCCAAATGAGATCAAATGGATAGAGAGGGTTTTCTATGGTAGGGAGATAGCTACCTTCAGTTGCATTTGGCAGAAGGTTTACAGTTTAAAAAAAGTAAGAGAAGGCTTCAGAAATGCTCTGGTTGGTATTTGTTGACCTAGGGAAGCTAGAAGTGTGCTAACTAGTAGTGGGAAAGCTTGTGTAATTGATTTCAGGAACATAGTCAGCTTTCTCTGTTGATTCTGAATTGGAAACAGAGTTAAAATAGAAAAGGTGAAAATCATTGATCAAGTCTTTATCATTCTGGACCAATTTCAGCAGAGATGTGGTTTAACTTATTGAACTGGACGCTACAGAACTTTGTGAGTCTGAGCTCCATTTTCACATATGATATTCAGTCTTACAGCACCCCCATTAGGACACTGCATTTCTGAGAGAGGTTGAACAGTTCAGAAATGGGTAAAGATTTAGGTCTTCATTGCCCAATATGGTCTCCCTAGTCCATTGTATCAGGAAGTCTTCATGAATCTTTTGTTGTTGCATTATCATAGAAAGCATCCAACAAGAAAGCCACTGTGCAGAATCACTGAAGAATGAACACACCAGCATCGGGAACTTCATGACAAAAAAGAGAATAATGGTGTCTCTGAAATATCTTTGGAACAAGGAGCCCCAAGTGCCCATCTCAGGTCAAGAAAACTAATCCCATAGACCATGAGAATCAACCTCAGAGAGTGAAGTAGCTTCCATCTTAAGACAATGTTTAAATAGCCCATTCCATTATCTCCTTCACTGATCCTAGTACAACAGGAAATATTAGCAATAGCATAGACACCAAAATGACCAGCCCACAATAATTCTAGAGCAATGAAATTGTCCATCTTTACCCATATCCACAAGATTGATCTATACTTCATTGAGGACATAGGTGTTATCTTGAATTACTTCTGTCAGAGTTAGCCATAAATTTCTTATTGACTTTTCTAATGGTATAATTGCCACCATTGGGAACACTGCTCTGATGGCTTTCATAAGCTGTAAATCAGTAATTCTTCCAGGTGTACTACCTCAGTCAGAATCCCACTCTTGATGGTTTAGAGAATTAGGCTCTCTGTGTATAGATAAGAATCAGTAATATTCCTAAATTGCATGAGGTGTTAGAATGAGACAAAGAATACCAGGTTGTCAGGCTTTAAAGGAAATAGTGTCCAGAAGAGGTACTTGGAGACCCAGTGGAAAAAGAGTTGTTCATGACACAAGGTAAGAACTAAAGAATTCCATTAGCTGGATTACATATTTGGTGGATCCCTATTAATCTTTTTCAAATAGCAAGATATCCCATTGCTTTTCAAAGGCTGTTGAATTCCAATTTAGATTTACCTAGGGTTTAATCATCAGACTGTAATAATTTGTGCTTTTTCTGAGACAGAGGCACTGGCAAAGTTGCAATTTTATTCCTCAAGGTCATTTGCATAAGGTCCTTTACTTAAGGTTATTTTCTATGTAGATTCAAATAGAAACAACATCAGATGTTATTCCTTATGATTTTATTTTGTGAGACCAGAATTTCCCAGAGATTTTTATGGAGACCCAGTGATGTTGCATATTCAGCAACTGGCAAAAGTGAAGGCTCTGTCTATAGTTTTAGACATTTAAGAGTATGTTATGACCTAACAATTATATTGGAACATGTATGTTTTGTTGTTAAAACTATAATACAAAGGAAATAAAAGAAAGAACAATATTATAGTAAACAAAAACCAGGGAAAATGAAAAGTAATATTATAACCAAGCAAATGGAAACAAAACAGGAATTAGAGAGGTGGCATGATTTAATGTCTTGGGCAAAAGTTCTCTACTTTTGACCTTTCCAAGGTCATCTGTAGGTTGTTCCAAAGACCCTTAGTCAGCTGTCTACTTCTAAAGATCAGCTGTTTTTTGAAGTCTTCCGAGAGTTTTGTTGAGTCCCATTATTAATTCCCCTTCTAATTGCATGGGATTCTGAATTTCTTCTGCCATCGTGGCTGATTTTGCCACAGGGCAATAATTATATTATTAAACAGAGCTTAATTTAGTGAGAGCATTTCTTTCTTTCTTAACTCTCACTAAATTGATAGTTCCAGTTTCAGCTCTGAGGTAGATTCATCAATAAATGGTAGGTCCCAGTTCTCAAGGAGAGTCTCTAAGTCTGCTAAGTACACTAAGTTTCCTATGTAAAGTAAGACAATCATGAGGTTCTCTTTTTTTCTGATAAGGGCAGGAGAGTGGTGAGTGACATGATTTAGGGTGTTGCCTCTGAATCGAAATGTATGTGTGTGAAAGAGTAACAGAATTAATTGGATGACTGAAGGATGTGTGCTCTCAAATCAATAGTGATGCTATGTTCTAGGAGAAACCATGAGGCCAAATGAGTAGCCTAGACCTGGTTCATCAAAAGTCTCAACAAGTTTTGAAGTGGCAACTATGGATATAGGATAAGCGTGATAAGATTTTTTAACCAGATCAAGGTCAAATCTATTATAGGTAATAGGTTTTTTTTATGTCAAATTAAAATACTTGCCCAGATTAGGCATATGCAAATAAAAAACATGGCCTTATGCTTGAACTCAAAGAAGAGGATCTTTTCATGACTTAACAAATTTATAAAGAGGTACTATAATCCCAGAAAATTTTGATATTTATTGCCTACCATATCCAGACAATCCTATCCTAGAATTCCACTCCATAGTCATTTTATGAGGAGCCTACCATAAGATTGGATATTCTTTAGTCCATTTGTTTCTTCCTCCTTAGGTAGGTCACACTGTAAGTGATGGACTGTGCTTTGGCAAATTGGTCATTTATGTTTTGAAACTATGTCCCTTTTCTGATAATAAAGGGAATCTTCTACAGGCTTCCTTATTCTTTGAACAAATCATCTATGTTTTGTTTTGGAAGTGAGTCATATAGGAAATTTAGATCTGTTAAGTGTTGAATGAAAATCTGGGAAATATAGGAGGATAATTTCCCACATATATCATTCATATATCATTCCAAAGTTTAATGCAGAAATGTGCTGACCATTCCAGGTTACAGGAATATGCAAAGGCCAGAGAAAAAATTCACTGGGCTGGAACAGATAGCTTTAGGAAGAATTGATGTCAGGATGATGTTTGGGACTACTGAGAAAAGAGAGAATTTTACTGAATACCTTGCAGTCATGAACAAATTGATACCACTGTCCATTTGAATTCTCTATTTCCAGGGGTATTTCAAGGGCTAGTGCAGAATACAAGATGGGCTTTGGAGATAAGGCATTCAACTGTAGGGCTGTCTTTTCTTTGATTCTGAATTCAAGGGATAATGGGAAAAGCTGTGGAATACTTTGGTAGGATCTACCTGAATTTTAATAGGTTCTATACAAATTAATTTTTTCCTATGTATGTGAGATTTTTAACACATATTGTGTCAGTTATGGTGTCAACACCTTTAATTGGGGTTTATATCAAATACGGTAGAGAAGGTGAAGGCATATCCAGAGAAGACACAACAATATTCTGAATATTGTAGTTCTTCTGGGATCTCAAGAAATAGTCACTGTTGTACATTTAACTTTACATTTCCATTTGTAAAGTCAATCTTTCACTATTTAAATACTTAGTGGTGGTATCAAATAGCAGGAAGTAGTGTTATTTAATCAAGGGTGCCTGGATTCATTTAAGAACTAGGCGATAAATAAAATCTTCAGGTTATCATCAATATCAAAAGATTAATGTAGAAAGGGTAGTGCCCATATTTGCCAGGAACTGATAAAGCTGAATGTCTATATTTGTGGTAAACTCACCTGCGTGTTTTTGTATAAGGCAGGATACTGTTTGTTTGGTTTTTCAATTTCCTTGGAGTATTCTTCTTGATCTGGGGTGAGAGAATTTTCTTTGTCTTGGTTTATCTCTTATATAATAAGACAATCTTGTTTAGAATATCACTTCTGTTAAAAATATAAGTGTCCTTGTCAATAGGTGTTCTACTGTAAATATGCCCTGGTTCCACAGGGGCATCTTATTTTGGGTTCTGTCTTGTTATTGTTTAAAATGTTCCACCAGGTGTTACAACACCTATAGTTCAGATAAAGGAGGTATTTTCCATTCTTACTTCAGTTTTTCTCCAGTTGCATGATTGAATTATATCCCAATTAATTTTTAATAGAAATGCCTCAATTAGAGCTTTTAGGAGATGTTCTCTAGTTTGGAGGATTTCTTTTACCCTTGGGTTTATTGCAGAAAGAATAATTTTTGTCAGTTCAGTTATCCTTTGCCATGTAAAATTTAGCATTTGAAGTTCCAGACAATATACATACAACTTGATATAAGTCAGGCAATCCTGGGTGATATATATTCAAAAACTTCTAAATTCTTCTATAAAATAGTTTCTGGACTCCTCTCAGTTAAGAGAAATCCTGATTGATAGCATCTAATTGAGCATGGGTTTAAGGCTTAAATCCAACTGTTACCTATAGACTTAACTCATGCAAGAGATGGGTCTTCAGATCTAGTTATTGGAGGGAAGTGGTATTCAAAATCTTGAAAGAGTTGTCTGGAAAAGGTAAAGGATCTGGACAAAGAGAAGAGAGGGAAGGAGCCAATGGAGGTATAAGAAAGAAATGAGAAGGACAAAGGGAAAGAGGAAACCTAGATACAAGGAGTCAAATGAAGGACAAGGAGTGCGAAGATTTACTGTCAAATGAGTCTAGTTTGTATTGCTTAAGTTTGCCAAATTGTTAATTAGAGTTGGCCAAAGTACATTTTAGTGAAGTTTATTAGCCAGTTTTCTTATCACTATAACAAAATATATTATATATAAGATATCATATTATGAATAGGAGATAATATTAATATATATCAAATATTATAAAGAGAAAAGCTTTGCTTTAGCCTACAATTTTGGAGGTTTTAGTTCATGATTAAATGGGCCTTTTACTTTGGGCCTATCCTGAGGAACATCATGGTAGGAGAATGTGACAGATCAAAACCACTAACCTCATGGCCAGAAGCAAAAGAGAGGCTAACAGGGGGCTATGGTCCCATAATCCCCTTAGAGGGCATGCCTCCAATGACATAAGGTCTTCCCACTAGACCCCACCTCACAAAGGTTCTACCACTCCATAATAGCACCATACTGGGGCCAAGCCTTTAACACATGGGCCTTTGGTGGATATTTAAGATTCAAATTACAGCATGAAGCATTTTTTTGAATCAGAATTTTATTTAGTGGTCTCTATATACCAACTAAAAAAACTGCTGCTTATATTCCTTTTATTTTATAAGATGCTTCTCAAAAGAACAATTTTATCCCAGTCAAATATTCCCCAGAGCAGGAATTAAAGCTTATATCATAAATTTGAAGAAGTTATGCCATTTAGAGAGATAGGCAGAAGAACTGAGATTGTAATGAGAATATATAGAAGCAGAAGTTTCTCCTGGCAAATGAGATTTACACTTAGTTAACCCCATAAGAGTTGGTAACATGTGGTCAAAAAGTGATGCTAGTACTTTTCATATCTCAGAGACCCAACCCAATAGTTGGCCATCTCTGAATGCAGATGAGACAATTTACACTCCCCATCAGGTACTAGGACTTGAACTCGGGGCCTTCACCTTGAGCCACTCCTCCAGCCCTTTTTTTGTGATGGGTTTTTCGAGATAGGGTCTCCCAAACTATTTTCCTGGGCTATCTTTGAACTACAGTCCTCCTGATCTCTGCCTCCTGAGTAGCTAAGATTATAGGCATGAGCCATCAGTGCCCAGCACCACCCTCTAATTTTGAAATCTTCTTGTATCAGTTTGTCTCTTTTGACTACACTCACACCTGAGGTGAATTCAAGTCCTAGTCTTTTAAATACTGTCTATCACACAACAACTCACAATTTGTGTCTCCTGCCCACAGAACTGTATACAAATATATGGTTAAGTTTGACAGCATATGAATTTCATAGGTGTCTTTAAGTTAACATGCTCAAATCCACGTCTTGTTTCTCCCTAATTCAAACCTATGTCTGTGTAGTGCTCTCCATCTCAATATAAAAAGCATTGCTGCATCCTTGTAACTGAAAATGTGATTCTCAAAAGATGCTTACTAATTAGTGATAATATGTAGGCTGAAAATGTCATCGGGTTTTATGTTTGTTTTGATGTTTGTAACTTGTAGAATTATTCTATCATTTTTGATAGCTCCAGTTGGTTTTCTTGGGTTTTTCAGGTTGATAATCATTGTCTTCACATAATTCACACACTAATTTTATTCCTCTTTTTCAATGTTAAAACTCTTTCTTTCCAAGTTAGGAAAAATAATACTTCACCAACAAATGATAATATCATTGTCAGCTTTCCAGCTTTACAAAGGAATGCCTCTGGTGTTTTATTTTAAAATATAATCCTGTTTCTAAGATAAACTAATCTTTAAAATATTGAGGAAGTATTCCATTTTTAGTTTTCTAAGATTTTGTTAGGAAAAGCTATACTTTAATAAAAGGCATTGTTTTTATAAAGATGGTATGTTCCTTTTATTTTAATTTATTTTGACAACTGCATTAGGTCCTTCTTGGTCATATATATTTTTCTTATATCAATATGCCTAAGTAGCTATCAGAAGTTTTCATGCATATTAGTTGATTGGTTGGATTATAGGATTTTTCACCTGTTTGTGTCTGATTTGAGCAGGGTTACATTAGCTTTACAGATGGAATTCAGAATCATGCAATCATTTTCTTCATAGAAGACTTAAGCCATTTTAATGTGCATAGAGGGGATAATTTCCATTACATAGGCTGTGGTATTTTTGAAAGCTGGCTATTGTTAACTTTTTCAATCATGCAGTGGTCTGTTTTTGAAGCAGTTTGGTTCATTCTGCTTTTTTTAAATACCTACATTTTTATCAAAATTGTTGAGTTCATTAGTAGAAACTTTGACAGATACCTTCTCTCACATATTTTGATGTATTTTCTTCATGTGATTCTATCTTCTCTTCAGTCTAATATATTTTTAAATCCTCATTTTTTTCTCTTGAGTAAACCTGCCATGCATTTGAGTATTTTTATTAATTTTGCAACTATTTATCAATCTCCTTTATTTCCTAAATTATTAACTGCTATTTCTGGTTTTACTAACTCATTGTTTATAGTTTTTTTAATGTTTCATTTTTTAGGTTTTTTGTTTCTTGCATTTGAATATATTCTCTTTTCTCCTGATGCATAGTAAAAGGATTCCAGACTATGGATTTCCCTCTGGGTACAGCTTAGGTTGTAGTATTGTCATTCCTTTTTAATGTAGTATATACAATTATTGTTTTGATGCTATTTTGTTATAATAATTATTCTGGAGAGAAATTTTTATTTTTAAGTGGTTTTCTTGTGCTTATTCATTTCATTTGTGATTTCCAAAAGTAAATTATACAAGTATATGCTGTGATAATTGTGTCTCCATATACACATTTTGTGTGTGTGTGTGTGTGTGTGTGTGCATATGGTGTGTGTGGTGGGGGAGGGGGTTAGGTTTAATCATTAATCTTGGACTAGTGGAAATAACTGCTAAAGGGTTTAAGCTGTGGACAAAACCAATCACATTTTCATTATAGAAAGTCTTTCTAATTTTCACAGAAAAAAAAGGCAGTTCAGAGGGGCAAAAAACCTGATCAAGTAATCCAGGCAATAGTTCATGGTATCCTGAAATAAACGACAATGGATATGGGGAAGTATAGATGTACTTAAGAGATATTTTGGAAGTATGGTCAGCTGGATTGGTGGTTGATCGAACATGACTGATGAAAGAGAGGGAGTGATAAAAATGACACTAGGGATTCTGTCTTGAGCAACAAGGTGATTGATATATCTTATTATTCAATGAGATAAAGCAAAGGGGGAGGAATAAAAGTAGAAGAAAGAGTCAGTTGAGACAGGTGGCATTTTCAGTACTTATAAATCCCTGGGTTGAGACGTTAGGAAGATAGTAAGTAGATAACACAGGTTTGAATTAAGAAAGAAAGAAGAGGTCCAATCAAAAGACGGAGATTTGGGAAGTCATCATTGTATATAGATAATAGTCAATGAATGGATGAGATTATCCAGAAACCCAGAAAGAACAGTCTACAATACAATCTTGAATTCTTGAAAAATATCTTTCTTTCTTTTTTTTTGACAAAGTAAACACTTAAGGACATAGACATATATACTATCACATTAATTTTGTTCACTATATTTTAAAATGTAATTTTATGCATACCTCTCTTTATCTTAATTCTTTCCCCAATCCATATATTGTAATAGTGCTTCAAAATCAGCTGGTCTGACCCTGTCTCATGATTTTCAGTCTGCGTTATACTCTACAGAGCAGAAAACAATAAATTATTGAACTATTTACTTAGGTAAGCATTTCCTTTGGATTCCATTTTGTGTAAAGAAAATGATACTGCAATAATTACCTTTGAAAATAAATTCTTACACATAGTAGTTGGCCTGGTGTTTAGAGGAAAGGATTTTTACAAATACCTGAAAATCCAGTATCTTCCCTTAATTTTATGCAATTTGCACTCCTCATCACATTATGAGATCAAGTTTCTCTAGTCTATTAACAATGGAGATTAGAAAATATAGTCCATGTACATATTCCCCTTAATTTCTTCAAAAAATTAAGACATTTTTCTGGGCACAGTGGTATGTGCCTATACTCCTATCTACTTGGGAGGCTGAGGCAGGAAGATTGCTTAAGTCCAGTGGTTCTGGGCTTAGTGCACTGTGCTGGTTGGGTATCCAACTAAGTTCAGCATCAATTTAGTGACTTCCCTGGAGTGGGGACCACCAGGTTGCTTAAGTAGGGGTGAAATGGCCCATGTTGGAAAAAATTAAGACATATTTGTACCAATTATCATGTTCTGGTGCTCAGTTTATCATGAAGTCATCATAAAAACTAGGTTATTTAAATTTTATTATCTGGAACCTAACTTCCCCATTCAAAGGGTATACAAGAGACTGACCATTCTACCCTTTGAGAAAAATCAAGATTTATAACATAGAATGAAGTAGGTAGATTTCAAGCTTTTTCCATCTGACTTTATTCTAATTCTATATAACAAATATGTGTCTTCCACAAACTGAACTTATGAGTACAAAAAAGAACAGTAGAATAAAAAAAGGATTTTAAAATTGTTGTTTCATCTCTGAATATAAGTTATAAAACTGTAATCTCTGCATATAATCACTGATGTACGGTACGTATTGCCCAGCTTGGGAGTAAGCACAGATCTAGCCTCTCATAAATTCAGATCTTTTTAAAAAATATAGGCAGTACACAAAATGGCAAAGCTGATCATGACTCAGTGATTCTGTAATAGCACACAGATTTCCTCATTCTGAAAGAAATTCAAACTTCCAGGAAACAAGCAGAAAGGAAAAACCATCTTTTAACTCCACTTCAGGCCTCAGAGGCAGCTTCAGAATTTATTTAAATATGTTGTAGGGACATTTTTGACTAAATATGTCATCACATAAAATGAGTTATACACATTCTTTGCCTTCAAATATATGACTTAGCTTTGAGAGGTAGTTCCTTTTAACTATAAATGCACACATATTTATTTATAACACATCTTTATGAAAAAAGGTGGATGGGAATTTTGAATGTTTATGATTTAGAGGTTATCAAAATACATCTTAATACATAGCAATATGCTCTATGGAGTTAAGATACATTCTAATAAATAATCTAGAGTTTATAAGGTTAGCTCCCATTTTTTCTGTAGTGTAGATAGGTCAGGGTATACCTGGGCACAAGGAATATCACACTCATTATAGTCTTTGTGAATGATGCTCCTCAGAGCTGTGTAACATATCAGTATTGAGCTTAGGATCACATTTGAGTACAGTGATTATATGGACAAAGAAAGAAAAACTTTCTCATCTTGTTGCTATCATGACAGTTCACTTACTCAGGTGGAATCTATTATGTAGTCATTGTGTATTTTGTCAAGATATTTGCGTCCAAAATATGGCTTGGCATAGGTTAGATATTATGGAAATCAAGTAGACTCTGTGATCATTTTTCCTATAGTAATAAATAGTTACCCTTCCATATAACACTGTTGTGAAGCTTGGATTAGACTAAATGACTAAACTTGTTAAACTAAATAATCTCTGTATACTTTAAATCATCTCTAGATTATTTATAATATATAACAGAATGTAAATGCTATATAAATAGTTGTTATGATGTATTTTTAGGGAATAATGACAAGAAAAAATTTTGTATATGTTTGGTATAGATGCAGTTTTTTCCAATTATTTTTCACCTATGGCTGGTGAAACCGAGGATGTAGAACCCAGAGATACATAGGGATGACTGTGTGAAATAAGCAAGTGAATGGAAATCTATCAATTCTTAATTGTGTCTCTACTTTACAAACTAGGCATTTAGTCAAATGTCAGTGTACCAACATCAAACTAGCTACTTTAACTCTTCCCATACTGTCTACATTGCTAACAAAGCATATAACAAAAATCCTTATGTGTTATTCTTATATACACCTTTTGCTTTCCCTGGTTGGAAGCTTCCTCCAATCCTTGATCACATCTTTCTCCTCTTTGCATGCTTTCAATTTCCAGCACACATCCCCTGTGCATAATAAGTGTTCAATAAATTTTGGTTGAAGTGAGGAGTCTCTGAGAGGCAAAGTAAATAAAATGTTGGTGATGAAATATGTATGAATAACACATTCTATCCTTTGAAAGACTTGGATAAAGCAAGGAATCTAAGGACTTTCAGTAATTCACTTGGGGCTGTAGCTATGAGAGAGTCATGCACACAGAATCAAATCACAGAGGCAAATGGTGGTCGCAGCCTAGCAGAAAAGAAAATTCTTGCTCTCCTGATTCAGAGCAAATAAGTTTGGAGAAATATGGTAATTGTTAGTAATACGAAATTGACAAGAGAGTGGGGAACCACCTTGATATCTGATTACTGCTTAGTCAATTTTCAAGTTCATAGGAAACTGAACAGATGTTTGCCAAAACATGTAGAAATAGGATAAGGACTAAAGGGATTTGGTTGCCTGTTTATAACATATTTTTGCTTGATGGGAAAAAAAACTTTCAAATTTAATCCAACAGAAATGAGGCATGATTGGTTCATTTATTTCATTTTTGCTTTATTTTTCTGCAACACAATTTATCAAATGTTTAAAATTAGACATGTGAAAAACACTTTCACCATTTGTGTAGCTCGGCAGTTCCCTCTTTTTTCTTTGACATGGGCCAAAATAGGACCTAAGTAGAGATTTCTTATTTATAACAAAGAGTGATAATAAAATAACTAGTGTTAAAAGTTAAAAAAATCAAGAACCTGAAGTTCAGAAGTCAGAGAGTCATAAAAACACATGAGACTTGGGTATTAGTGTTCTTTTTTTTAGGTTTCATGTAATTTTCTATTAATGTATAGCTAATATTTGACAAATAATGAGCTAGAGATAAGATAGACTTTCCCATGAGATGATTTTTTTAAAAATAAAAATTATAGCTTTTATTTGGGAATGTCAACAGAAAAAAACAAGTGGGGGATGGCACATGTTCTTAGAAACAGCTCACTCTCACCAACATTTGTCAGCTACACAGATATATGAAATTCTGTAACATACCTTTCAACAGTCCAAAAAATAAAAAAAAACAAAAAATCAACCAACAAAACAAAAAACTTTATCAAACTTATGAGGTATAATAAATGCCTAATTAACAGTGAAAATCCTTGGAATAAGAAAGTGTTAACTATTGTAATAGTCAATAAAAGACTGCCCTAGGTTCAGTACCCAGGAACATAAAACAAATAAGGTTTCACAATACATGAACATATGTTTTCAGCAAGAACAAAAAAACATATCAATGGTCAAAAGTGACATAATTGTGTACAAAAAGAAAATCCAAAGGACCCACAAAATAGTCATAGAATTCCTGAGCTTAATTTACAAAAAAAATCTATGCTTTTAACCAGGCACCATTAGCTCAGGCTTATAATTGTAGCTACCCTGGAGGTAGAGATCAGGAGCATGGAAGTTCGAAGCCAGCCCAGGCAAATATGTCAAGAGATCCTATCTGAAAAAATATCAAACACAAAACAGGGCTGGCAGAGTGCCTCAAGGACAACAGCGCCTGCCTAGTAAGTGTGAGTTCAAACACCAGTACCATCAAAAAAAAATTCATAGTTTTGTTAATATCTATTATAAATAACTAATCTTGAAATAAGTTTTTTGGCTGCATGGGGTTTGAACTTAGTGCCTCCCAATTGCTGGGAAGGCACTCCATAACTTAAGCCACTCCAACAGCCCCTAAACTTGAAATAAAAGCAGAAGACATTTATACAGCATTGAGAGACAGAAGGAAGGAGGGAGTTAAGGAGAAAGAGACATAGAAAGTATGTTCACCATCCATAAATGCCCAAGTAGGAAAAATGCTTGATGCCAGAAGCAATGGGTGTAATACAGGCTATAGTCATGCAGAAATATCCTATAACTCTACGTGGACAAAAGGAAATGTATTAGTCCCTGCTTGGGAAAAAAGTTTGTGCTATCACAAATGAACTGGGTATTAATTTAGCTATAGAGGAATTAATTACATGTTTTCCTCCTGCTGCTAGTCAGGCTTACATTACCTACAGTCATACCTCTTGCTCCCAAGGTGTTTTCCTAGTCCCTCTCTTTTTAATTTATATATCTATATCTGTGGTTTTCCACCTGAGTTTAGGCCTATATTAGTTTACATCACTTCTTCATGGAGGTTTCATTGTGCTTTTATCATACGAGCACATAATGTACTTTCATCACTTTCACCCTATTTACTACTCCTCCTTACCGTCCCTCCCCTTCCTCCCTTGATTTTCAATTTAATGTGTTTCGTTGTGCTGTTTTCATGGATGAATACAATGCACTAGTTCATATTCACCCTCTCACCAAATTCCCCTTTCTCCACCCCTTTCCCAATGGTTTCTACCCCAAACAGGCCCCCTTGTAATTCATGTAAAAAAATTCTAGATAATACATATGGTATAAAATGTGAACCTGGCCCTGGTGGCTCACATCTGTAACCCTAGCTACTCAGGAGAAAGAGATCAGGTGGATTGCGGTTGGAATGGATGATGCTCTTCCCCGACCACCCCCCCCCAAATTCTTTTACTCCTGTTTCCTTCTCCTTAGAATGAACACCTCTTTCATTCTCACCATAGTGGAACTAAGGGACCTAACACTTGGGCTTCCCACAGGACAGAATTTTAGGCAAGGTTGGCTCAGTAGAAGCAGCTGCCACCCACACTACCATCAGTGACAAGCAGGCTCAGCAGAAGCTGCTGTGACAAGCAAAACAAGGAAAAAATCCAAAAGAGACAAATTGCCAGCAGCCCGGAGTCTTTACACTGTTCCTGCCCTGCTTTTAATCGCTCTGTCACATATTCTGTCACTCAGATTTGTGCATCTCCTGCTTTTGGGGGTTTTGGCCCAGTTCTGCATAAATTCTGCAAAAAGTCTGTACAAAGGTGAGGTGCAGACCAAATTAGTGTGCCATCAAAGTTGTGATTTTATAGAGCGTTAGTTGCCACCATGTAAGGCAGTGTTTCCCTCTCTTTGACTTGCTTTTAAGAACCCTTCTTGGAGATCCAGGTTCCCACTATGTTCTTCTGTCACATAAGAACCATTGGCTCCTAGTGTCTGACAGGATTTGGGCTGCAATACCCCATTCAAATGTCGTACCGTCTTCCTTCCATCAGCTTTATCTTGGTAAAACCACGTCCAGAAACCATGGAGCAAGGTAACCTTGATGTCACTGAGGGTCACGATGTCTGTTCCCCTTCAATTGCATCCATCATACACGGGGAGAGCCCTTTCCAGGTTGTAGGCAATGTGGGAGGACTTGGGATTTGGAGGTTCATGACCCTTCCTTATCCCTGAAGACTCAGGAAAACCGGGGACCACTGAGGAGACAAGGAGTCCCCATTCCACAGCGCCCCCTGAGCAGGAGCCCTGCACAAGGCAGGAGCTGTTGGTGACCGCCATCACATCGCCATTGCGGACACAAGTGGCTAAGCTGCCCACAGGGCTCTGGGCGGCTGAGGTGGCTGCTCACATCACAAAGGAGACAGACACTGGTCCCAGCTCTGGCACCCAGAGGGGCAAGGACAGATTGGAGCTGGCAGCGGATGCGGACCACCCACGGGGGCGCTCTGGAGTTCTCGCCCACCATCTCTGCTGCGAGACCCTGGCTGTTATCTCTCCATTCCTCAGCTTCCCCGGCTTTCTGGGATCCTCCCTAGGTCCTGCGGCTGAGGCTGGGAAACCTGGAGCCTCTCTCAGCTCAGATGCTCAAATATACACATGCACAGGGTTTCTCGCCATTGTGAAGACATTTTTAGCTTTGGAAGGATATGGACGAAATGGAAACTTTCCCACACTGCTTACATTCCTGTGGTTTCTCTTCAGTGAGAGCCAGGTCATGCTTCTGAAGGTACTGGGGAGAATGGGAGGCTTCCCCATATTTCTTATGATTATATAGCTTGTCTTTATAGTCTTCATACTGGAGTGCTTTGTGTCCAGTGGGAGTTCTGTAAGGGACAACTAGGGATGAATGTCCAATGAGGACTTTTCCACACGGCCTGTCACATGGTGTTACACCTGGATGAGTTTTTTGATTCACAATGTGCTCTGCAGTCTGACTGAAGAATTCTCCTCAATGACTACCTTTGATATGTTCAAAGAGAGTCTCCAGCACTTGGGCTTCTTAGATTTGTCCTGAAGTTTTTGTCTTCAACTTCTGTGTTTTTTCTACAGCAGCCAGGCTCCTGAAGGTTTCCAGCATCACATCTTTGTAGAGCATCTTCTGGGAAGGATCCAGCAGAGCCCAGTCCTCCAGGGTAAAGTTCACAGCCACATTCTCAAAGGTCATGGAGTCCATTTCCCAGCTTTCCAGGTGTCCCAGTGTCATCCCTAGGCTCCTGCAATCCAAGGACACAGAGTTGAAGAGGCTGGGACACCTGGAGTGTCTCACCTCAGATGAAGTTTTCAAATATGGTCTTCTATAAGCTGATGATGGTGACTTGGCAACTAAATCCCCAGCCATTTTCTGGAACCTTCTTTGAGAGCAAGGTTCTCAAAGTAGCAAATACTTCAGGATATCAGCTCCATTTAAGCACATTTGATTTCATGATCAAGCTCTGGTCTAATCGAGGACAAAAAAGAATGAGGAGGAGGAGTTATACAACATAGTCACTATAGTTAAGAACAATCTACTATATTCTTGCAAATTATTGAGAGAGTATTTAAGTGTTCTTACCACAAAAAAATTATAGTAAATGAAATAATCATGTAGTTGGATTTAGCCATTCCAGAATGTATATGTATTTTTGTTAACCATATTAACTAAAAGAAGGAGAAGAAAGAAGAAGAGGAGGAAGAAATATATTAGTAAGAACAGCAAACACTTATTCTGTTAGCATTTTTCTTGGTTCATTGACCTGAAAACTTAATCTTGCATAGTTCATGGCAACACTTCTAGAAGGAGGCACATTGTCCAATTTACTATTTTTCTACATTTGAAACAAAAATCCCTATCCTCCCAGACTAAATTGACTTGATAACCTGTTCCTGCCTGCAGGATGCTGAGGCTTATGTTCATCTTAAGTCCCAAGTGGTCTGAGACAATTTAGCTTAGGCTCATGACATCTTTGACAGTAAGTAGCCTTAAAAGATTACTAGACATCTTACATGTTTGGTATCAGTCAGCTCATGAGCCAAAAAGCACACCCACAGATTTTTTTTCTAAACATACTTCTCTTTTTATATATATTTCTACATTCTTCCAAACCCTTGCTTCTAGACTGAGTGGTTAATAACACCTTGGGTTCATCAGGGTTCTGTGAGACTTACAACTCTAGTCTCCCATCCCCACCAAGTCATTTTGTCCAAAGAAATCATTCATGTATCATCATTTAATCCACATAGAGGTTTTAACAGTGAATAGGACCCTTGATCTGAACATTGCTGTAAATCTCAAGTTTAACTGACTTTTGTACCTCAAAGCACTTCCAATTGTAGTATATTACTGTTTGTTGTTAAGAAGTGCCTTCCAACTCTATATACTCCCAAATTTGCAAATATTCTCTAATTCTTGTCATTTCCATTTTCAAATCAGGAAATTATTTTGTGAATCACCACTTTGTATAATATGTTATGAGATGTAGCAAACATCTTTCAAATCACACTGCTAATATTTAATTTTCCAATGTCTTTCCTTGGGACCATATGCCCATTAAGTACTTGACCTGTTTTCCACATTATCAAAGGTTTTGCCAAATCACTTACCACTGTAAAACAATATCATCATCCTTCTAGACTCTGATAATAGACTTTTGTCTATATCTAGTCCTAAGATGATGCCACATGTTTGAGTATTATTAGTAGTATTTATTGAAGCTTTCTATTTTGAGCTACTATCCTAAGTACTTAGTGGTTTAAAACAGTATGGTTTATTTCTCACATATTATGTGCATGGCAGGTTGGTCAGGAGTTCTGCTCTATGCAGTCTTCACGATGGACAACAGAGCACCCACTGTCTGGATTATTGTCAGTTGCTGCAAGTAAAGTAAAATCACAGAATTTCACATAACAGGAGTTAGATCTCCAATCTTAAAGGAAATTATGTTCCTATTTTTCATAACAGATTGGCCAATATTAGTTATATGGTTCTACCAAACAAAGGGCCAGGGGTTGCAATGCTACCATTAGTTGAATAGCACTGTTAAATACCATCTACCCTGACAATCTTGTCTTCATACCACAATTAAAGTGAGCTGGTTAAATTGTGACAGCATATGTCACTCCCCTCCTCAAAACTCTCCAGTGGCTTCCCACCCACTCAGCAAAAGAACCAAAGCTCATTCAGTGTTCTGCATTTTGACCTTCTGCAACCTCTCTCCATCTACCACTGTCCCTTTCTCTAACTCTGCATCATCTACACAGGGTTCTTTGTTAGTGTTTGTTCATGCCAAGTTTCCAGTTGACTCAGGCTTTGCTTTGCACTGGCTGCTCGCTTTGCCTAGAATATCCTTTCCTCCAATATCTGCGTGGGTCACTCCTTTACTTTTTTCACCTTCATGCCCCCTTATCAGGAAAGCCTTCTCTAGCATTCCTATATAAAAATGACAGCCCAGGCCACTGATGCCAGTCTCTAACCTCACTGTTCTGCTTCATTTTTCTTTTTTTTCTCCAGCAGGACTGGAGTTTGAACTCAGGGCCTAATACACTTGCTAGGTAAGTGCTCTACCACATGAGCTGCATTCACAGCCCTCATTTTTCTTTATACCATTGCGTTCTGCCTGACATTGTGTGTGTGTTTATTTTCTGCATTACCCCAGAAAATATAAGGTTCTTGAAAGAAAAACTTTATCTCTTTCATTCACTGTAAGATCTTGGAAACCAGGCACTTGGTAGGTGGCCAATAAATACTTCATGAACAGACAAATGAATGGATTAGGAAGTACAATGCTGGTCTCAGGACAGTAAAGGACTAACTAGAACACAATATACCAAGAGTATCAGAGTTTGAGAAGAAAAAGAGAAAAGTGGAAAAGCAGTTAACAAACACAAGTTTTTCTTCTTACCTATTTCTCCTGAAACTTGTCCAGGTCTATAAGAGAATCAAAATTTAAGAGGCTATAACATACTAAGGAAAATATTTGAACCTAGATTTCTTTTACCTTCTCTTCATTTTCTTCCCACAATTCTTAAACTTCTACTGATTTTAAAAGCAAACATGCTTACAATATTGTCACTAAAAAGTATAGTTAAGGAAAATAAAGATGCCCCTAAGTTGAAAACTAAGAAGGAAATCTGTAAACACTTAGAAAAGGAAGTGAAATACAGAATCAGAAATTGCTTTTGCCTTGGTGATCTATCATGCTTTCAACTAGAGAGCTAGATGAAAAAGTCATCCCTCTACTCAACATACCCCGTGGTATTTTCCCCATTCAACAAAATAGGAAGATAAGGCATAGAACAGTGTAATGGAATGTCTAGAATAACAGAAATTATATGCAACAGATGTTAGATCTTCTACTAGTGTTCCTGAGCCCAGGTTTAGTTGTTTCTTTCCTGACCAATACAAGTCTCATTCTAACTTCATTTGGGAGTAAGATAAGGTAATATGTCCTTGTGGTTATCACAGCAAACCTGAATCTGACAGCAGAACTTGAATTTGAGGAAACCAACATCAAACTTTAAAAACAGCAGATAAAATAGTTAATATAATCATGAATGTCAAATGCAAAAATCTAGAGTTGGAGTTTGAAGAATGTTTGTAAAGCAATAGTTTTACATCCCACAAGAGAGCAAAAATGCCTATAATTTTGTTTATTGCTTTTATTCTTTTCTCCTACTTGACAACAGGCTGAGTTTCTGCTGTGCCAAAAACTCACCCTAAATATACACCCACATGGAGACCTAAAGATTCACCGCGCACTATTTCCTGAGTAGTTTTGACTTGCAAACCCCATTCGCATAACCTTTCAAAACATAAAGTTTCAAAATTATTTCTAGTTTTTTCTTAGTATCCAAAAAGATGCAAGTTCAGGTTAGAAAAATTAATTTGTGCGTTGCCAAAAAATTATATCACGTATTATTTAATATTGTCAACAATATATCTTAAAGATCCCCCAAAACAACAGAATATACATTCTTCTCCAGTATACACAGGGCATTTGAAAAGATTAGCCAGAGGTTACATTAAAACAAAAGCTTTAATATGCTGCACATAAAATGATTTGAATCATATAAATTAAGGTCATAATGAAGTTAAGTTAGAACTCAATACCCAGAGAATTTGGTCAAATCACAAATATGTAGAAATTGAACATTGCACACCTAAATAGTCAATGGGTCAGAAGGACTAAAAGGGTAATTAGAAAACACTTTGAAATGAAAGACAATAAAAGCACAACATGCTCAAACTTGTAGATATAGATAAGCAGTACTTAGAGGTCACATATATGACCGCCAGAAGTTCTGAGGTACTAATGAACTAAGTCATCAGCATACCTAATGCTACTAACTGTTCCCTGAATGTGGACAATCTCAAACTTCCCTACCTGAAGGAACACATTTTCAATTTTAATGACTTGAACCACTTCCTACATTTATCCCCTAAGCATTTGGGAATAGTTGGTCTAGTCTGAACAAGTCATTTTGCAGACAAAGAATCTGAGTTCTAGAGAAGATGACACTTCTCCAGTGTCACACAAATGAGCAGTGACAGAGCCAGTGTGCAAAGCCCAGATCTTGGCATCCTTTGCATCAAACCATACTTGAACCAGTCACATTTCACATATCCACTGCTGCCAACTCATAACTTTGGTGGTGGTATTAGTAACTCAAGATAGCATTTATCAAATACAATGTTTATTTCATGCCATACCCTCAGACAAACAATACCATGAAAAAACTCAAATTAGATATAAATCATTTTTAGCCTTGTGAAGTAAGTCAAAATAAATTTTCTTGTAGGATGTAATCATCATCTTTATTTCAGAAATTGCTTTCTATCAGTTTAGCCCTTTGGGATAAATATTTGCTAACTTCATGATTGTATGTAGTGATACAGATAGAAAGTGTTCTAAAATTTGTTGAACTGCTTTTTTTGTGAAGTTATCTGTGGAGATGATATTCAGTATCATCCTGCATAATGATTTTAGGATGAAAATATGTGTCTCCTTTCATTAGAAACTTGGACAATTATGTTTTCAAGCAGGCATGGTGAATGTATCCTAATATTCATCTATCACCTTGTTCTTTTCTATGTATGCCATATTAAATTTTATCACTCTTCTCAAAGAAGGTTTAAAGAATATGTAAGAAGTTTAGACTTTATTCCAATCAGAAAAAATGTATTTTATTATTATATATAGGAAATAGAATACATTGTTTGCAACTTTGTGGAGGTTGGTATTAGTCTTTCCAGAAATAAGGTACCAAAGGGCCCTATTTTTATTTTCTGCACAAAAGTCACACACATATTCTCTCCAGGATTTTTGTAAGGTCAAAAAAATATAGATTTCTTTTTCTGCCCAAGAAGGATAAACTGCTATAGCAACTTCCCTCCCATGATAAACAAATAGAAAGCTGAATAAAATATATTAAACAACTGTTTTCTCAGATATTGGACATAGGCAGCTCAAGATAGTAAACCCTGAGAAAAGAAAAGCAAATAAGGTAAATTCCAAGATTGTACCATCTTACTACAAGAGAGTGCTTCATGCCACTCAGAACAGAAACCAGAGGAGTCTGGAAGTCTGGAGGAAATAGAAGTGACTAGAATTTTTGAGACAGAATTGAGTAAACTAGAGAGAGAGACCAAAAGAGAGAGAGAGAGAGAGAGAAAGAGAACCTCCAAACAAATAACCAAAAGAAAACTATCTATAGGGTATGAATAATAAAAAAGCATTAGGAAGAACAATTTACAGAGCTTATGTTGAGCTCCAGGAATCATTCACTTTTGAACCATTCAGGAGTTAAAAGACTTTGTGCTCCATGGAGCACTGATAGAGTCCTCAGAAAAGTGTGACCTTAGTAGTGGGGAGAAAAGACTTAAACTGAAGATTGCTATGTGGGAATACCCAAACAGACTTAAAATAAAAAAGAGCTAACTGATTCCACTTAATTTAGCAATATAATGAAACAAAATCCTACACTCTTCAAAATAATACAGCAAAATCCAGCAGCTCATGATGCAAAATTCATAATATACAAAAAGTCAATTTCATTTCTTACTGGCAAAAATAATTAGAAATTAAAGTAAATAGCTACTTCTATAAATCAAAAACTTCTGTAACACCAAAAATATAAAATATTTTTAGGTATAGTTAGAAAAAGGCATTCAAGGTACATTCACTAAAATTTGTTAAACATTGCTAAGAAAACTTTTACAAAAAACAAATGGGGAGACCTACCACATTCCTATAAGAAGGGCAACAGAGAGATGTGAGTTCTCCCCAGACTGAGCTGTAGATCAGTGTAGTCCCAAACAAACTCCCAGTTGTCCTCCTAGGAACTGACAATATGAATCTAAATTTATATAGAAATACAAAAAAAACTTTAAAATAACCAAAATAATTTGAAAAGAAATAACAAAATCAGAGAACTTATACTATCCAATTCTAAGACTTACTCTAAAACCAGAGTAATCAGGACACTGTGGTTTTGGTACAATGAAATGTAGCAATGGTACAGAATTGAGAATCCAGGAATAAATTAACACATACATGACCAATTAATACACAACAATAGTGCCAAAGTAATTCAATGGTAAAAAGACATTATTTTCAACAAATGATGCTGGAACAACAAGTCATCCATATTTATAAAAACAACAATTAAGACACTTACCTTGCAGAGTATACAAAATTATTTACAATACATCATAGACCACAATGTAAAAGTCAGAAATATCAAGTGTGGAGAAGAAGAGATAAGCAGAAATCATTGAAACTTTAAGCAATTCATCAATATCTTAGGTAGGATGTAAAGTGCTTAAATGATAAATTGCCCTTAATTAAAACAATAAAAAGATTAAGTGAAGAAATTTTAAAGTCAAGCCATCAACTGTGAGACAATATTTGATATATATGTGTGTGTGTGTGTGTGTGTGTGTGTGCGTGTGTGTCCTTAACACGCTAATAATAAGGAAAGTTATAGAATTAAAAATGGACACTGGTTGAAAGTATTTCACCGAAAAATGATATATGCACAGGAAAAGAAGGGGAAATTCTTTAGCCATTAACTAAATGCAAATTAAACCATCATTTGATAATACTATACAACTACTAGATCAGCTAAAATCTAAAAGACCAAAAATAAGAAGTGCCCATGAAAATCAAGAGCACTAGAAATCCCATATATTGCTGGTAGGAATTGAACATGGTATACCTATCGTGAAAACAGTTTGGAGCTTCTTGTAAAGTTAACTTCTTATATAATAAAATGTGACCCAGAATTCCCACTCTAAGAGTTTACCCAAGAGAAATGAAAAATCTATGCCCAAAGAACTGTACATAAATGTTTATAGTAGCATTATTCATAACAGTCAAAAATTTGAAATAACCCATGCCCACCACCTGGTGAAAGAATAGATTGTGGCACGTGCTTACCATGGAATACTATTCCATAATAAAAAGGAAAGGTGCTGATACATGCAGCAATATGGATTTTTCACAAAAAAAAAATAAGTAAAGAAGCCAAACTACAGACTGTATACTGTATGCTACCATTTATGTATCATTCTAGCATTGGGTCTCAGAACATGATATCCCACAGCATGGCCCCTTGGAATCCTGAGCGTTTGCAGGTGAAAGAGATTAGAAAGGCCTCAGAAGCAAAGTCTCTTTGACTTCTTCCTGTCTTCTCTGTGACCTCCCTCTTCTGCAAGGCAAATCATGGAAACTAGAACTCCTCTCCTTCAAAATGAGCCATAAAATCTAGAAAGGTTATTCTCCTTTTCTCCCTTCCATCTTAAAGACCTTTGTTTTAAAGAGGCTCTGCCCCACATCCAGGAGGAAGGAATGCTATACAGAGAGGCCAGGAAGAATCTGAACAGATAGGCCTTGCTAGGTTCTTCCCGCAATGTGTTAACATTAGCTCACACCCTTTGTCCAATTACATTTCTGTATAGCTGTCCTTTCTTCATCAAACCCAAGCATAAAAATAGGTAATTATCCTGTGGCTCACAAAACTTGTATTAAATAAATTTATTATGCTTTCATTAATTTGTGTGTCTTTTATTACAGAAGTGCAGGCTAGGATTCCTATGATGCATGAGGAAAGGAGTCACATCTTTTCCACTCCTACACTGAAAAAGTCAAAATTATCCAAGCAGTGGTTTCTAAGAGTGAGGGTGGGAGATTGGTAGCTAACCTATATCTATGCAAATCTGTACTGGGGGCTAATGGAAGCAATCTATATCTTCATAGTGTTGGTGATCACATGAATAACTACATTTGTTAAAATTAATCAAATTACCCACATAAAATTGGCAAATTTTATTATATGTACATTACATTCAATAGAAAGAGTACTCATTGGGGTTTTAAGCAAACTGGGTAAAAGCAAACATCCTATCTGGGTTAAGAAATGGACTTTATTGGGAAAACTTAATTCAAGGGTTCTCAAGGTTAAGGCACAATGTCCTCAGCCCTACTATCACTCCAGGATCAGATGCTGCTTGACATGCAGCTGTGTTCTAATGGGAGGACTCTTGCCTCCTCTTTCCTTTCCTCCTTACTGGGCAAGCATAAGAACACATTCAGATCAGTGGGGTAGCAGCAGTGTTTGGGTTTGAGGCAGCCAAACACCAGTGTTTGGTTTAAAGGAATTGGCGATAAGATTAGTTACCTAGCACAAAGAAAATCTGGGGTCCAGTGAAAGTTGAGGCTATCCTCCTAGTGATACAAATCTTTCTGTTCTATTGAAGCCAAACCCAAGGTGAATGTCTCTTCCTGAGAAAGGGGGAAGTGACTCTAACATACAACCCAGCATGAACTTCCAGTTACTAGAATCCTGTATGTTGAAACGTGAGGACCTTTAGAAATCCTCAGTAATGTGACCTCTCACCCTCACCTGGGTTCTGATAAACTGAGAAACAAGACAGAAAGTTCATACCACTGGGAAGTCTAGTTATGGCTATTGTTTCTGCTAAAGACACTGCTGAAAGGTTTAGCATAGGAGCCCATATGGACTTCCTGATAATGGACGTTTGAATTAAATAGGTTTTCCCATCTTGTTAGCAGCAATTTCAACATATGAAGACTCAGAGGAGACCTACAGAATTGAGGAGCCAAGAAAGAACTATGACTCCTGGGGCCAGACGCAATCAGAAGAGGCAGAAGGGGAAGCTGGGCCAAGCATCTGCAGCTTTTTTCTCCCAAATTTGCCAATATGAGATTATACTTTCCTTCAGGCAGTGTGAGTAAAGGGTAAAGGAAGGTCAGCATTATGCAGGTCAAACTCACTCCCACAGATGATGATAACAGGAATAGAAAATAAGCATCCCATGCCCTGAGTATTTATCTCATTGTTATCCTTTATTATCCTTTACAGCACATTTGCTGTACTCATTTCATATGTATAAATCTGTATATAACATTTATGTCCAGATTCCACACAGATACATTTCTTGATATGCTGTTCACTCAGCCCCACAGCACACATGCACACAGGCTCTGACCATCCCTCTGCTGAGAATCTTAGTCAGGAATTCATGCCTCCAGTGAGAGCATCTTGGCTCCTTATCGCTATGACCTTGGTGTTTGAGGTCACCTTCTTTTAAAGACCTGACCGAAAAGGAAAGTAGTTATATTGTGTGGTCTTCAGGGTGACAGAACACAGATACAGGCAGAGCTATAGCTAATGCAATTAAGAAATGTCCAGATATTTGTGCTCCAGTCAATAAAAAGAGATGACATAAAGAAAGGATATACACTTTTTATAGATATATAAAGGCATAATGCATAGGCATTTGAAAACAGATGACTCAGTTTTCAGTTAGCAATTATAGTGCTAGATTTTTCATTTTGTAATTCTTTCAGAATTATCATTTCTCTAAAATTAATACTGTTGAATCTGCTTTCTCTTTTTTATAACCAACTCCTGCTCTCTCATCATTTGGGACTCATTTCTCAGATTACCTACATGTTTTTAGTATTTTCCTAGGATGTCAAACCATATATCTAAGTTTCCTGGAACACAAAAAATTCTTTTCCACTTCCCTACCCCTTGGAGATTAGTAAAACAAATTAGTAAAATAGCTCTGTTATTCCCTCACAAAATGACTATTGCATTATAGTGTTGGCATTCTCTTAAAGCAACTGGCTAAGTCCCAATACTGAATTGGTGATAGAAAAATATTTTTAAATTAAAGATTTAAGGTTAAAAAGGATGTCAGTTATTTTTCTAGTGTATGGATGAAGGGTAAGATTCTCTTTATATTTACCTGAATTATTCAATAACAACCACAGAGAAACTGTCACATGCAAGATCACTCAATGAATAAGAGTATTGGGACTTAAATTTTTACAAGTTAAAAAACTCTCTCAATAAAAAATACTCCAGTACCATTGAGAAAGCCACATTAAGCTCAGCAACTTTTAAAATGAACACAGCTTAACTTATGTCATAGCTGACTAATTATGGAAGATTTTTTTGGGTCATCCTGTCCACTCTCTGTCTCATAGTAACATGACTTCAACAACATTCCTGGCAGGATTTAAGCAGTAAAGATCTTAGTTCAAAGTTCTCAATATACTGTGTTAGAAAAGGCAAATAGAAAGGCTTTTTTTTTTACTATTATCTAATCCCTTCTATTATCTATTAGATAATTGTGTCTTCTGAAAAACAAAACCCTCAACCTTTCATTGTATGACTGTGTTCTGTTTCCCTTAAATCAAGAAAGAAATTTTTGAAAGCTTACTTGAAACTGAAGCCAATACCACCAACGACAAAAGAACAAAGAGATACAAAAGCACTGTTACAATTACCAACATTTTTAACTTACCACGAAGTTAGATTTGCTTTTGTAAGTTCTCAGTTACACGAACTAGTCTAACTTTTGTTTAAGTCAGATCAAGTCAAACTTAATCAATTTTCTCTAAAAGATTCCCAATTAAGAAAAAAATTTGGAGGCTTCTTAAAAATCTAAACATTGATCTACTATATGATCTAACAATACCACTCTTGGGGATATAACCAAAAGAATGTGACACAGGTCACTCCGGAGGCACCTGCACACCCATGTTTATTGCAGCACTATTCACAATAGCCAAGTTATGGAAACAGCCAAGATGCCCCACTACTGATGAATGCATTAAGAAAATGTGGTATTTATACACAATGAAATTTTATGCAGTCATGAAGAAGAATGAAATGTTATCATTTGCAGGTAAATGGATGGAACTGGAGAACATCATTCTGAGTGAGGTTAGCCTGGCCCAAAAGACCAAAAATTTTATGTTCTCCCTCATATGTGGATATTAGATCAAGGGCAAACACAACAAGGGGATTGGACTGTGATCACATGATAAAGCGAGAACACACAAGGAAGGTATGAAGATGAGTAAAACACCCAAAAATCTAGATAGCATTTGTTGCCCTCAACTCAGAGAAACTAAAGCAGATACTTTAAAGAAAGTGAGGCCAATAGGAGAAGGGGACCAGGAACTAGAGGAAAGGTTCACTTGAGAAGAATTAACTTAGAAGATGACACACATGTACAGGAAAGCAATGTGAGTCAATGCCCTGTATAGCTATCCTTATCTCAACTAGCAAAAACCCTTGTCCCTTCCTATTATTGCCTATACTCTCTCTTCAACAAAACTAGAGATAAGGGCAAAATAGTTTCTGCCTGGTAGTGAGGGGTTAGGGGAGGTAAAGGAGGGAGTTGGGGGGGGGTAAGGGAGGAGGGAGAAATGACCCAAACATTGTATGCACATATGAATATAACAAAAAAAAAGAAAAAAAAGATTCCTAATTAACATACTATGTATACTGATACACCTGTCAGAATAGGTAGGCAGAGGGACAGATAGATGGTAGATAGATAGATAGATAGATAGATAGATAGATAGATAGATAGATAGATACAACTTTTGACTTCTAGTACAAAAAGCTACATTTACTTCTTAATTTGTAACATTGTATAACTATTGTATTACCATTGGCCCAAAGTTGTCATTATACTTTATTTCCTTTGATATTTTCCTCCTCAGGGTTTCAGAGTTTGCTTTTTTGCTGTGCTCCAGATCTACCTGTTACCAATTGTCTTTATGTATATATACATCTAATGTCACCAATTTCATTACATATATAAGTGTATAATACCTGTCAACACTATATATAGCATATATATATATAGCCATTAGACTTATTATTAATAACATTTTGATCTATTTATAAAACTGTATCTACAAACAGCTCCTTTTTTTTGAGTTCTGAGTAGTAGGCTATCATATGAAATTTTATTTGTATTGTCATTTATTTATTTCTTGTTTGTTTTCACCTCTTTACTACTCCAAACACTTCTATCATTAGCATTCTCATATGTGATTCCTTCTGTGCTTTCTTAAGGTATACACTTAACAGTGTGGTGCACTTTCTGGTCTTACAATGTGCACATATTCAATTTCTCTCAATGCTGCCAAATTGTTCTGCAAAATAACAGAGCCATTTTCCATCCACAGATGTGCATCAAAGTTCCCTTTTCTCCATATCCTTCCCCCTGGTTAATCTTATCTTGATACTCTTTCCTTCCTCCAGTCACATATTAGTCATTGAAATAATTTGCATAATTTGTGTTTTGTTTTCTGACTTGTTGGTCCTGACTATTATTATACTTTGTCCCCTAGAAAGCAATTTTCCTCAACCAGTCTCAGGTCATGACTGATAGCCTGCATTACTTCTTATTTAATTCCATTTGAAATTTATCACTATCTTTTCAAGGAAGAGAAGAACAACTATATAAATGGTACAATTTCCTGTGATAGCATTTCCTAAAATCCTGTGGAAAAAAAGATCTTCATACTTATCAAACTCTTGCTAACAGCATTTTTCTCTAAGTGATCTTTTATGATTTATCATTTTTTATTGAATGATTCCCTCACACTTCATTTCCTTCATTGTACATATGCTATTTGGCCATGTGCATCATAAATTCCCCTAGCAAAAGAACAGAAGAAGTATCAGGAAAAATAATTTTATTTTTACAGCAATCACTTTGCAACTTCTCATGCTGCAGACATGTGTAAGGATACTGATATGTTCAGCCTGTCTGGGGGGTCTGGGGCATGTTCCCCTTTTATCCTGGAAGTGAAACAAAGGAAATAGCCCATCTTGTTAAATGCTCATTCAGATTCCACTCTCTATGTGATGGGCTTCCTACAACTGCTACATAAAGTGCCAATTGAAACCAGGCCTGTCATAGAGACTTTTACAAAGTATGAACAGTGCTAAATACCTTAAAGTGAATTGATTTCTCCTGAAAGTGTTTTAACCTCCTTTTAGGTCAAGAAATAGCAATTTTTCTGAGCTTCACTGTAACCTGAGAATTAATCCTAAGAGGCAGGTGTGCACTGCATACCTCATTTATTCTATGAAATTTGTGAAAATGCCCTCATGTAGTACTGTGCTTGGAGCCCTTGTCTCTCTCTTGGGCTGATGTATGTTTTTTGGGCAATGGGGTGGTTACTCTTTGAGAGTATACTTTGACATTAGAGATTGTTAATTTACTACTTTCTTAAAAATAAAATTAAGTTAAACTCAGGGGCAACATAAGATATGAGCCTGCTTTACATTTTTAAAGAAGAATGAGCATTTGGTGAATTTTACAGATGAGAAAACTGCGGTTCTGAGAGGTCAAAGACTTTAGCAAGAATTCACAGCTGGAGTTAAGAGGTTACTGGACCTGAACACAAAGAAAAATCATGAGATAGAGAAGAAAGCATTTGGAAAGAAGAAAGTGATATGTGCCCATAATGGATAATGGTGATTGCTTCCATAACTGCCTATGTTCTATAGACATAACACCTCTGATTGTGAGTGTGTGTGGAGAGAGGAAATTCCTGTGCATGAAACAGAAACACTGGTGATAATAAATAATTATTTTCAGTAACTGTTAATAAGTGTTTCTATGTGCCAGGTAGTATTAGTAGTCCATAAACCTTATTAACTTAATTAATCCTCCTAGCAAGTCTATGAATTATTTTTAGCATACCCATTTCAATGACAAAGAGACTCAGAGAACTTAGGCAAATAACACAGGATTGCCCAGGAGGTGGCAAAGCTCAGTCCACAGTCACAGCTGAGCACCAGCAACCACATGTTTAAAATCTGCACAGTCTGTCCTCTGTACCCAAATACTGCCACATAAAATCCACCTCCCCACCACATACCCCTCCACACACACACACACACACACACACACATATTCTTGGGTACAGAAGTAGTTTTCCATATACAGAGGGTATAGAAATCATTGTTCCCTGCAATGTAGCCACTCTAGTTTTGCTCTCTTCAGAGTCAACACTTGCTACATCTAGAACCATTAACCACACATAGTTCAGCTTTTCTCGACCTTGCCTGTGCTAGAAATGGGAGAGCAACCCATATTTTTCTGATTTAACTCTTCATTAAATAATATTAAGCAACCATTTCAGAATCTAGACAAGGCTCACTGTAAAAAGATTATCTTGGCTTCTTTCTCCACTGGGCACTGAAATACTTTTTCTGAAGGCCTACCTTTTTAGTACTGAGTTGTTCAACAGAGAGCATGAATCAGATCATGAATAAGTGCTAGACCTATGAAATCAGTCAGTCCTTTGACCCTTCTTAGTTCTTGGATGACTTTTCTTCACTCTAACACATTATGTCATTTTTTGTCTCTAAATGGTGATGCATTTACTTATCACTAATATAATTCTTCATTTCTGAGTCAAGGGACACTTTATGCTGACATATAGGTTAAGAAAAGGAATGGGAGCAATTATTTATTTAAAAGGATGATTTAAACTCACACATGTTTTCATTTATTTTCTTTCCATGGATTTGGTGAAAGTTCTGAAATGATGTCCTAAGAAGGCTGTAGGGGCAAATACACAAGTTATTGCTCCTTTTTACTATCAGTTGTACCTTTCTTCATTCATTTACTCATTAAAGAATAACTTGGTCCTGACCCATAAGAAAAAATTCAGAAGAATGAGAAATATGGGTGCACCTTGGAAAATAAATGTGAAAGAAGTAAACCAGAGAAAGTGAGGTGTTTATTCACCAAAGCAACTGAGGTGACAAACACTGTCAGCCCAAATAAATAATGGCTGTCTTCATATGGTAGGTGACAGTCCTGTATTGTCATTTTAACAAAACAAAAGTCAAAGTCCTGCAATCAATGCAGGCCTCATAGGACTCAAATATATGGTTCACTCCACTCATGACAGAAGATATCGAAAGTCCCTAGAATGATGCCGCCACCAAATGTGTAAATCTCGCCCTAATGCAATCTGTAAGCACTTAAAGTGAATAATAGGTACTATAAATACCAAATTTGGATAAAACTAGGTACCAACACAAAGATGCATTCTTGGCAATGGTAGTATTTGATAGAACACAGTAGGTGCCCCATTCTGAGTTCATGAAGGAAAACAAGATTGTTCATAAGATTGGAGGCACAGATTCCAAAATGCCTTGGATCAACTCTTGGTCTTGCCTTGCAAAGGTCCTTGATCTTAACAAAGATAATTAGTCATATTGTCCCTCAGTTTCTCATTTGAAAAACGATCTCATGGGGTTGCTGTGAGGGCTCAAATTACTAATACTTGAAAGCCCTTAGTATGGCTAGAATTTATTACATCAACATACAGCAAATAATTGCAATTCATGTAATCATTAGGTAATTTTGAGGACTGGGGATTTAGAAAGTAATTTTTAAAAATAATAATGATTGGGTAACCCCCAAACATTTAATTCAGTCCACTATGTCTACAACAAAACCTCACTGGCAGCAACTACAAAAAGAAGTATACTTAATTCCATAAATTTTAAGAAGGAAAGACCAAGAAGTCATTCCAGAAGACAATAATATGATCTAAGAACTCTCACTAATAGACTGGATTGGGTGAGAGGTAAACTTAGGGGTATCTGTATCTTTTATCACCTAACTCTGGGAATGGTGAAATGAATTTCTAGGGAAAAGCCACTGAAATAGGAGCCTTGATCAAATAGGTTGACTCTTACTATTGGAAATGAACCCTGAGGGTAACCTTGCTAAATTAGGGAAAGTATTATAAGTGCAATATGTTCCCCCTGTGCAGAGATAAGATGCATGTCCTTAATTAGATACTTTGAAGCATGGAATGGAACTTCCAACAAAATTTCAGAAGGGAGAGGAGAGCCCAGATGTGCTAATACATTTTCCACTTCCCTCAGCTGAGCTCCTTTGCTCTAAGAGAGTAACCAGCTAATTGATTTCAAGAGCTGTTGAATGACCAGCCTATTAAGTAGATTTTATACACTATATTTAACTAACAATGTTTCATATTGTAGATTTATTTCCTCAATAAATATGAGGAATAGAATTTCAGGGTCTATTCCTTCCAACATTGTCTTCATGATAATCTAGAAGGAGAACATCCAGAGAAAAGAAAGTTACTTTAACTCTAAAACTACTTATTTAATTCAGCTAGACTTTGTGTGTGGAGGGAAGGGCAGGTTAACAACACTGATCTGCATGATTTGGGCTTTCATTTTAGTTGCTATACTCAGCTATTTCCCCAAAGTTTGGAAGTGGGGAGGAGCTAACATGAATAGTCCTAGTTTTTGCACATTGTGGCAGTTAGGGTAGAGAAGAAAGTTTGATAAAAACCAATAGACTGTTTATAATCAAGTCAAGGGAAGGTGGAAAGTCAGAATGTCAAGGATAAGGTGAATAATTCAAGGATTCAAGGGCAGCATGAGACTCTGTGTTCCAGAAGCTAAGCAAGAGCACACCACTGGTCCTGGAGTTCAGTTTTTGTCAGCCATGAACCACGCCACATGCCCAGTTCAGAGCTGCAAGAGGCTGCAGGGAGACTTACTGCTCACAGAAGATGAAAGATCAGATCACTGGAAGTTTCAATATGGAGGCTATTCTCGATCATGGACTATAATGATTGAGCAAGAAATTCAGAGGATACCCTAACAAGTCCAATTTATCTCTTCATCACCTTTGACATTGTCTTGCATACCTCTGACACAAAAGGAAGCAGTCTGCGTTCTCTGCTAGCATCTTCTGTGCTGAAACCAAGAGAGAAGGTAAAAGTGAGACGTTAACAGAAACAGTGAGTCCTGAAGCAACATTTGAGCTTTCAACCATTCTCATCCTAATTTCTAGCACAGAGCCCAGCTTTCCAGCCCATTACCAGGCCCTCTTCCTCAGGGCCAACCTGTGGATGAGCAGTTGAGAGGTGGAGATCACATTCATCCCTGATGATAATAGTTTGCTGATGGGAATTCGTTTTTCCCTGCTGTTTAGAACAGACCATGGCTCATCTCCTCACCATTCCAAATACCAGCATTCTTCCTATGTCTGTAAGTCTTTCTCTTTCTTTTCTATACATACCTATCTTTCAAGACCCAACTAGACCCCCTTCTCTGCATCTTGGAGGCAAACAGCCATGAATCAAGATTTTTGCTTCCTCATTTTCTACTTATAAAACTATGAACAAGTTATTCAACCTCCCTGACCTCATTGTAAGACATGGACCATAGTCTACTTCATAAGATCACTATAAGGATCAAGTGAGAAAATGTTTGTGTGGTGTGAAAGGGCTTGGCATATTGAAAATGCCCAATAAATACTCTCTACCCTCATATGTGTGACTTCCCAATTATTCCAGCCAAATATTCATCTCATCTTTTGCTAAAGATTAAACCTGCATGTCAGAAAGGATTTTAAGTCTCTAAATTATTTAAATTATTTAAAAATTATTTAAAATTATTTTTAGCTGGGCATGGGAATGTATGCCTGTAATCCCAGGTGCTCAGGAAGCAGAAGCAGGAGGATCTTGTGTTCAAGACCAGTCCAGGCAAAGTAAGGTAGACCTTATCTCATAAATGAAATACAAACAAAAGTGCTGGAGACTTGGCTCAAGTGGTAGAGTGCTTGCCTAGCATGCTTGAGGCCCTGGGTTCAATCCCAGTACCACAAAAAGACAATGGAATTTTTATTAGACAAAGAAACAGTATATTACTTTTTATTAATATTATCACTATTATTATTAAAATAGCATTAAAACCTACTAGTTAATGAGCACTTTCATTATTTCACTTAATCTTTTCAACAGCTTTCTGGTAGGTGTTTGGCTATTTGTTGAAATTATCCCAAGCATAGCAGCTTCAAACAACAACTAATTAAATTGGCCTCGTGAATTTGTGGGTAAGGAATTGAACAGTACAGTTCTTTTGCTCCATGTGGCATCAGCTGAAATCACGTAGGGTATTCAGTAAGTAAAGAGGCTTATCTGGCGCATCCGTGATGGTTTCATTCACATGTCCGTGTGTTGGCAGGGACAGCTAGAAGAATGAGTCCTGCTGGGACATTCGGTTGAACTACTGAACATGTCCTCTGCAACTTGATGAGCATAGTCAGACTTCTCCCGTGGTCAGTCAAGACTCACAGCAAGCAAGGAAGTACAAGCTGTTAGTCTCAATGTCACTTTTGAAATCATCTATCAAAGTAGTCACAGAGCTCACTTAGATTCAAGGGCAGAGGACACAGACTCCATGTCTTCATGGGAGGAGTATTGAAGAATTTGTTGTCTTATTTAAGTCCCTAAGTATGAACTTTTATAATCATTCTGTAAATATAACCCAAGATTCATTGTAGCTCAGTGTCTTGCCCAAGATCACACAAAAAGCATAATTTTGAAATGTCTAGAGCCCCTCATGCCTACTTTCAAGACTTAGTCAGTGATTTACAGTCCTTAGCACGTTTTCTTTCTCTCTCTCTCTCTCTCTCTCACACACACACACACACACACACCCACACAACACACACACACACACACACACACACACACACAGAGCTGGAAATGAACGCTTATTCAAGCAGCTCTGTTACCTTCATGGAGGAGTGCCGTGGGAATTGTAATGGCAATCAGTTTCCCGCTGCAATTGGAAAGTTGGTTAATGTATTGGCACTAATACAGCGCTTCTTCCCATCACTGCAGAATTGGCTGTTACTGTTATAGTTGGATTATGGCCACTTCTCCCTCCTTTGCAAAATTTAAGTCTGTGATGTTCTCGTCAAGGGAAATGATGATGGAGTTACAGCAGACCGGTGATTAAATTTGCTCCGCAACAATTCGTAAATAACCTACACATTCCATTTTCTGGCTTTGATTTGATCCCTATCTTGTACAAAGGGCTGACTTCCAGGTATTACAATGGAAAACAGGCTGAGGTATGGGCAGGGGGCCATGATGGTGGAGGGGTAGGGGAGAAAATCTTATGTGGGAGCCAGATTGGTCTCTGAACTTCAAATGAGAAGTGATAAGCAGACAGTCATCTTCAGCAACCTCAGGGAAAATAATTTATACTGACCAGATTTTCACTTGCCCTTTTCCACTGCCTACTGTAAATCTCCCTCCTCTGCCCACATCCTGCCCACAGCAGGTGAGCTAGGACAATTCACTTTGCTGAGGTCTGACTATGAAACCCAGTGTCTGATCTCCCTCATTGCAGGTGAATTTGGTGGAGGGAGTAAAATATTCAGAATGCCACTATTCTTAGGTGACAAGCTTCCATGAATCACACACACACACACACACACACACACACACACACATATATATATATATAGTTTAGAGGACTATAATACATTTATAATATTATATATCTTGCTCTAAATGCTACCAAGTGGTGATGAGACAAAGACAGAAAGAATCAATGAGAGGTAGACTGTTGGAAGAGGGAACCCATGCCAGCCAAAATGCTCTGACAGAAGAGTTTCTGCCAATTAGCACAGGATTGATTCTTTTTGTAAAGTAATAACTGTGAAAAAGGAAGCAAGTTTCTCTTATAAGTTCCTCTACACACAACCTTAAATTGCATTTATTAGACTTTTAAGCTTTTGGTCTATATTGTTTCAAGGATAATAAATGGAGAGGAACACTCTTTTAAAAAATATCTTTATTGATGTATACCATTTTGTTTCATACCATAAAATTTATTGGTTATAAGTAAACACATTTTAGTAAATTTACAAAGTTGTGCAAAAGTTATATCTCTTGGAACAATTTTGTCAACCAAAAAGAGACTTTGTGTCCTTTTCCAGTTACTCTCCATCATACCACCAGCTCCAGATAACAACCAATCTAACTTCTGTCTCTTCAAATTTGCCTTTCCTGATCATTTCATATAAATAGATCAAGTGGGGTTATAAATAAAGGTATTAAACATAATTCGATAAATGTTAAAACTCTGTGCTTAGTTTCTCAATTAACCTAGCATTTTTAGGTTCAACAATATTATAGCACGTCCTAATAGCTCATTCCTTCTTATTGCCGACAGCATTCCATTGTGTGGATACCACATCTTGTTTATCCATTTGCCAGTTGATGGGTCTTTGGGTCACTGCTATGTTTTAACTATCCTGAATAATGTTGCAATAAACATCTATGTGCACATGCAGGTCTTTGCGTAGACATGCAATTTTATTTCTCTGGAGTGGACACCGAGGAATTGAATTGCTGTATGACATAAAATACCTATCTTTATAGGGGAAAAGGGTGATGAAGTGCAATGAAGAGGGGTTAGATTGATATAAGCACAATACATTTCCAGGTAAAATACCAAGGTGAAAATCCCACTGAACAACACACACTAAACAATGAAGGATAAGAATGTTCAACAGGTCATCCTAAGGGGAGGGCATTAAAGAGGGGTGGGAGTGTAAATGAAGAAATAAATAAGGTGAATATGGTTGATGTACTTTCTATACAAGTATGAATATGGAACATTCAAACCTGTTGAAATCAGCATAAGAAGGGTACTAAGGTACAAAGGGGAGGAACCAATTCAGGGTATAATACACATATACATGAAAATGTCACAATGTAACTCCCTGTGTAATCATCATTGACAAACAAAAATGTTGTTTTTTTAAAAAATGAAAGACGAGAAGGTAAAACAGTTTCTGTCTGGAGGTTGATACCAGTGGGAGGGGAAGGGCATAAGGAAAGGGTGAAGAAGGGCAAATATGGTAGAAGTACTACATATTCATGTATGAAAATGGAACAATGAGAACTATTAAAACTGTTCTAAGAAGGGGGAAGGGGAATGAAGGAGAAAGATGGAGTGGGAGAATCTAACTAAATATATTTGAGTGCTTTTGTAAATGTCACAATGTACCCATGGTACAATTATATTATGAAATATAAAATACTTATGTTAAATTTTAAGAAACTGCCAAAATGTTTTCCAAAGTGGCTGTGCACTCCAGGAAGCATCAGATAAAGGTTCAAATTTCTGTACATCTTTACCAACACTTGTTACTGTCTGACTTTTTTATTATAACCATTTGATGGTTTGTGAAGTGGTATTTCATTGGGAAGTGAACATTCTTAGGCTTCTCAGAAAAATACTTTTAAGATTAACAAAGAAAGATAAATTTTCACATTTTAGTATATCATTTGTTTCTTTTCTAGGCACTTATAAGTGGAATTTTACAAAGTTTGTCTGGGAATTATTTATAGTTATCATTGAAAAGAGATCCAATCATCTTACAGACATACTTACTAATAAACTGGATTTCAATTTCCAGTGTTTTTGAAACATGTTAGATTATAACTTTGTCCATCCCTAAAAGTAAAGCTCATGTGTAGGTGAAGAGTTTCAATAAAAGTACTTATCTCCTACCAATTCCTATGCAACATGCCCGTGACCTCTTGCATTATTTTATAACATTTTTTAAGAACTCTGACCATAGGCAAATTGCCATTTTAGGGAAGTAGTGGCCATTCAGAAAAATTTAAGCATGTTAAAGAAATGCTGTAAGGTGACACCCAAAGCAGTGGTCTAATGAATAAAGAGCAACATCTTCCTAATAGGAAGTCACTATTTAGGAAATTGATTAGAAAAAATAGATAAAGTTGACTGGAAAAAGGAGATGAAAGGATTCATTCTAAGCAGACTATTGGTCAAAGCCTTAAATGTCATCAAATGACTTCACATTTACAGCGTAGAAACGAAAGCTCATTCTTGATAAATGTGTAGCAAAAAAAAAAGAAAGGTGACATAACTGTCTTAGCCACATGATATTTCTATGTGTATGTGAATTAAGGGTGCTTAAATGTCCCAGTGTGCCTGGAACTGAGGACTTTCCCACAACACAGGACTTACAGGACTGAAACCAAGACACATGCAGAGGGTGTAGCATAAGTGGTAGGGTGCTTGACAAGCCTGAGGACCTGAGTTCAATGCCTAGTACCACAGAAAAGACACATCAAAAAATTGGGGTGGCTGGTTACCCCACTTGTTATCCAACATGGAGCCTGTAAAGAAGATGGAGAAGATATTTGGTAGAAAAGTCTGTTCATCTGGGAGTCAGGATATCTGAGGGTTAGCTATTTTTTTCTTCTTCTTCATCTTAGTAATTGACTCTGACCTAAGGAGTATGATATAGGAAATTACAAAGATCTTTTCCAGCTCCAATAATTTAAAATTCTTCAAGAATTGCAACTCTTTTCTTTGGCTTATCCATGATCCACAGCCAGTAGAGTCAGGAGGAGAGTAATTACGCAGGAAAGAATATGATATTTGGACTGAGAATTTTGCCACTGTTGGCACTTTAAAGATATTAGTTAATAAATTGTTTTTTATATCCCATGATAGTTTCCAACTGTTAGAACAGAATATGAATAAATGACATTATGCCACTAGAATATCAAATAAAAATGTTTTTCTGATTCTAGAATTGTGCAAAGAACTCAAATTCTAATGTTGAGATGCTAAAGCTTTTTTCATGGGACTCAAGACTGACTCTGGCTCCAATTTTAGAATTTATCACACTATTTTGTCATATTATCTGGCACATGATAGGAGCCTAATAAACATTTGTTGAGTTCAAATTAACAAATGAATCATTGCCATTATTTTAAAGTTAATATGCTCTGAGTGGCCAGGGAAGCTCTTCTTATCTGTTTTCCTATTTCTTCATTTTTAAAAAGGTTAGTATAGTAAGTGACACTGGCTTCATAAGCATTAAATGGGAAAATGTATATGAAAATATTTTGTAAAAAAAATGCAATATCCAGGCTGGGTATAGTAGTGTGCACCTATAATCAATCCCAGCTACGTGGGATACAGAGATTGGAGAGAACACGGTTTGAAGCCAGCCTGGTAAAAAAAAGAAGTTAGCAATATCCCACATCAATCAACAAGTCAGGCATGATAATATGCTCCTATAATGTATGCTATGTACAAAGCATAGGCACAAGGAATGCAGTCTGAGGCAGGCCCTGGCAAAATTGTAGACCCTACCTGAAAACTAAAGCAAAAACGGGCTGGGGCATGGCTCAAGTGACAGAGCACTCACCCAGCAATACCAAAAATAGTAATAATGGTAATAATAAACATAAGGCAATACACATGTGCATCCCATTAACGTGTCTTACTAAAAACAGGGAAAAGCACCACGCTTGCAGACACTGGACCATAAATCATCTAAGACTCAACAGTTTACAGGAAGCACTCTGGGCTTCTATCCTGAGAAGGACACCAGGGTTTAGAGTTGATACACATCTTTAATTATTTGTATTTATACATGTACAGAACAAGATTAAAAATAAAATCCACATTTAAAATTCCATCTGAACCTAGAAGTGTGAAGTATAACATGCAACTCAAAAGACCACCCACCCAACGTAAAAAGCAAATGCATGCACACACCGTTAGCTTCGCCACCATGACCACCACCCCACCAAGAAATTGTTTAGGGAAGATTTGATCCAAACTGAAAAATCAACTCATATGATTGCTTCTGTACTGTCGAAGGCAAATGCCGTTTATTTTGTTAGGAACCCAGGATTTATCCATCTCTGCACTGTTGACAGTTTGGCTGGATAATTATTAGTTGAGGAGCTTGCCTGTGCAGTGTAGGATGTTTTCTATCATCCTGACCTCTACCATTGGATGCCAGTAATAAGTACCCTCAACCTCCTGTTGTGACAACCAAAAAAAATAAATAAAAATAAGAACTTCCAGCATTGCCAAGTGTCCCCAGAGGGGCAAATCACTTGTTTACAATGACCAATCTAACCTGAGGGTACATAAGTTAGCTGGAAGAAATATAATAAATAAGACATTGAGTTACTTCTACAAAAATCCCACTGTAACCATTCTGCAATAGTTTACACACTTACCTGTAATTATTACTTAACAAGGAAGGTCACTTTTTCTCTTGAACAAAACTGAGATTTTTGTGCCCACCCAACCCCTATCCCATGGATGTAATGTTATCTCCTTGACCCTTGTTCCCTTTCATAGTTCAAACGCAGCTTTGTTTACTATGCTACATTTGGAAAGCCAGCCACCTGTAACCAGCAGTCAGGTACTTTGTTAATGCTTGCTATTTCAAAAAGGTTCACCTTGTCAAACTATAAAAAGTTCTGTGATACTGAAACTTTCTGTATGTGTTAGATTTATTCATTCCAATGCAGTTTCTATAAACAAAGTACCACTTCATCTTTGCAATAAAAGAAAGATATATTTTTTTTTCTAATATTTTTTGATACAATACACAACAAGAAACTGAGGTAAAGACATTTTAAGAGCTTCTTGAAAGAAATGAGAATTAGAGGAAGGAAACCTTTTCTAAAATGTCATAAAGCTTTGTGGATGTTCCTCCTTCAAGAAACCCTCTCCTTTCTTTACATAATCAGTTGATATCCACCTACATTGAGAAATATATCAACAGAATTAGTGACGAAAAATTACTGAATATTAAGTGTTACCAAAAGTGTTATATAGCTTCATATCCATATAACTAACCACTTACTAGGTAAATTTAAAAATTTTAGGGTGTAAAAATGTACCAAAAATGAATTGATCATCTGCCACCCCATCAATTTTTCTGAATTCTCTCTTCTCAGTGAATCTACCTCTTTTTTCTTCTCACCCAAACTAGGAACTTCAGAATTATATAGATCCAATGTATTTTTCATATTCATCTTCATCTTGTCATCCCATAGCTATGACCTTAGTCCAGGCCTCATATATAATCTTTTAATGTAAAATAATTAATAATTTTCTGTTTTAGGTTTACCCACAACCTCAGAATGTGACTGTATTTAGAGGTAAGACTAATAAAGAGGTAATTTAAGTTAAAATGAGACAAATAAGACAAGCCATAATCCAATATAGCAGATGTCCTTACAATAATGGGAGAGTCAGACACAAAAAAGACACTAGATATACACAAATACAACAAGGAAAAACCGTGCGAGGACACAGCAAAAAAGTGTTCATATGCAAGCCAATGTGAATAGCCCTAGAAGAAATCAGGAATTCTTAGTTAGCCTAGATGTTGAAAGAAATTCTCCTTTGGCAGAAATCTGTAATGAATAGCTAATAAAAGACATTGGTCTCTTTCTTTGATGTCTTAAAATCTCCATTTCATTATGGTCAAAAAATTAAAATATGCTTATTTATCTTGCCCAATGGATGGAATTTCTAATTTTGATATTCCCCTTTGTCTTAACTATGTATTAAACTCACTCACCAATGTAGCTTGTCTTACACTTCTTAAGTATATACATGGGCTGGCAGAGTGGCTTAAGTGGTAAAGCACCTGCCTAGCAAGTATGAGGCCCTGAGTTCAAGCCCCAGTACCACCAAAAAAAAGTGTGAGGACCCTTCTGATTTGGTGTCACAATAATTTTCTGAAGACATTTATCAGAAGTACTTTTATCTCACACTTATCCCAATACTATATATGCATTTACTCATAAACTCTTTCATTTATTCTACTTAATAAACTCATTTATTCTATTTGCTTTAGAAACACTATATAAACACATGAGAATATAAAGATCAATAAACATGATCCCTGAAGAATCCCAGGTTGAATTAGCCTACCTGACTCTGGGTGTGAACATGGGGGAGATCTCAAGGCAGAAGGTGATGTTAAGACAAGCTTGCTGGGTATAACAAGAGCTGCACCAAAAGAGATAGAATATTCTTAAATTTTTTACTAGTTCTCCTGGGGCATGAACTATAATATCCAGCCACAATATTATTACCTCATTTGGGGATCTGGCAAAAATAAATCTTTGAAAATGGTAACTTTTCATAGAAATATCATACACATTGCATACTCTTTTCTCTTGTTTCATTATGTATAAATTATCTTCTTGGAAAGAGGCCCACATATCTCAGAGAACTTGCATAATACTCAGCTTGTTATTTTCATATACTTAAGAAAAATGAAAAGAGATTATTACATGGTAATGCTTAAAGGCCTCCTAGATAGGGAAATCCTCTAATTTCTTCAAGTTTCACCTCCTGTGCACACTGAATGCAGCTACCTAATATAAGGGGGATAAAGCTTTGATACAGAATTGTGTTTCCATTGCCCCATGCCCATCTTTCTCTTCACCATTCAAGCAGCTGTATGTAATCATTACCTTCTGGAGGAGGGCAGATGCTACCAAAATCAAGAGTAGTCTAATTCTTAAACTCATTTCTTAAAACTATAGCAGATAAAGTCTGAATGGTACATGCTACAGATGGCCAAGAGCAAGGCTTTATTGAGAGAAAAGGGGGACTAGTGACTTCTTGGAGTTTTTCAAAGATAGATTAAATACCAATAACCAAGTTTAGGAAATGGAACAGAGTTCACAATAAAAGTCACAGCTTAGAGATGATTGCATAATGAAGAAATTACTCCCCATCCCAAAGGAAATACAGCAGTGTTGCCTTATCCACAGGTTCTCTTTCCTCCATTTTAGTTACCTACAGTCACACATAGTCCAAAAATACCAAACATAAAATTCCAGAAATAAATAATTCATGAGTTTTAAATAACTTTTATTTTAGTATATTATTATGGTGGTTATATTTTATTATTAGGTATTGCTATTAATCTCTTACTGTGCCCAATTTATATATGAAACTTTACCATGGCATGTATGTAGAGAAAAAACATAACCTATACAAAATTAAGTTCAATCTATAGTTTCAGTAATCCATTGTAGGTCCTGGAATTTGTCCCCTACAGATGAGGGAGAATTACTATAAGTCTTCAATTGGCAGATGATAAGGAAGACTCAGGTGAGGAGATTGTCATAAAGAGAGTGGTGCTTTGTCCTGAGAGTCATCTACCAACTCCACATGAAAAATATTTTTAAACACATAAACAAAGGATGGCAGAGTGAGAGAAATGTCCACTGTGAGTCTAGGAATATCCCAAAGCGGTGGAGTTAATGCTGTGCTACTTGGAACTTACCCAGGCAGACTTCATGCCTCTGAGATATGCTCAGAGTTGAAAGCAACTGAAAGCACAGGGAGCTATTGGCAATGACTGAGGAAAGTGTCCTTTACTTGAGGGGGTGCTTCACACAGATACTTTTACCTCAGAGATGCATACAACAATTGAGAATCCCTGTATCTCCAAAGAGCTAACAAGGGACTCTGAGGACAATAATCTACAAAAATCCTGAGTTTGTAAAACAAGATGCAAAGCACATGAGACTTGTAACTGGAGGCCACAGCAAGAGCCACAGCAAGAGTCCAAGGCAGATCAGGCCACCTACTCTGCCTTGAAAGCTAGGAGGATAAAAGGCAAAGGCAAACCAAGAAGTAATCTGGTTCTTTCAAGACCCTCTCCCCGGGAAAATGATCACCTCTTGGGAGATAGGAAGCGGACTGAAGGGGCAAACTTTCTGTTCAACTAAATATTTATATACAAGAGGCAGGGTTTTAACCCAAATTATCTGAACCCCCTTGAAGGGATAGTTTTCCAAAAATAGTGTACATGTGGACTTCAGAGCAGATATAGAATGGTATAGGAAATTGACTTTTGTGTACACATGGGTTAAAATATAAAAAGTAATCAACTACAATACAAAAACCTGGACACATATGGGCAGTGAAAGGAAGCTACTGTGGTCTGAAGCAATTTTCACCAGACATATTCCTTAGAGTTAACATAGGCTTAATAAGGAAGGCTAGTGGTACTCAGTGTTTTCTTCCCACAGATCTGACTTCCTGACTCAAAACAGACCTCAGTTTTGATTCTTTCATTGCTCTGTGCTCAAAGCCATTATTGGGACTGAAAGTAATCTGGAAACCTAACCAAGGACCATTATTGTGTTCAGTACTCTGAGTGTTGAGATGAAAAAGAGAGTATTAATGTCCTCAAGGTCATGAACATCTGCCTATAACTATATACCCACCAGAATAACTAAAATAAGAAAGAAGAGAAACCAAGGGTGGCAAGGATGCAAGGCACTGGAACCCTCACTTACTGCTGGCAGGATAGTAAATAGCCACCACTTTAGATATCTGTTTGCCTATATTTACTCAAAATGAAATTGCCCATATCCTGAAACCTAGACTTTCCCCTCCAAGGTATGTGCCCAGCAGAAATATGTCTCTACAAATGATCTGTCCAAGAATACTCAAAGCAGCACTATTTGTAGTAACCCCCCAAACAGCCTAATTTCCATTAAGTATGGATAAACTTTATAATCATATAATGAAAAATATAAAACAAGGATTATGATGGGCCCTTACAAACATGATGCTGAGTGTGGGATGCCAGACTCACTGGAGTACATACAGAATGACTCCATATTTGCAAAGGACACAAGGGGCAAAATGAGTCTAGAAGACAGGAGGGTATTTACCCTTGGCAGAGAGAATGGAAGAAGCATGAAAAAGGAGTATGATTTTAAGGCTTTTACAGAGGTGCGTATTCAGTTTGTTAAAAATTCAGTGAGTTGTACATTCATGATATGCACAATTTGCTATGATATTGTAAGATGCTTTACAGTATATTGCATACTTCACTGTGATATAGTAATGCATATTATACTCCAGTGAAAAAAATTAAAATTTCAAAAGTCAAATATAAATTAATGTATAAACTCAGATCTAGTTCCATCATTTATTAATGCAGAAATCAAGTTTGCTTTTCCCCAAGATTTCCACAGCTTCCAACTAAAACTGTCAAAGTTCTCTGCAGCCAGCCACATGAATATACAAAGGTTCTTGGAAGCAAAAATAGGTAAGAAATGTCAGAATACTCATATTGCACTTCCTACTTTCCCTTTTTTACTGACTAAAAAGAACTTTGAGAGCCCCAAACTGAAATTTCCCCTTTCTATCTAGCAGGCTCTAAAATCACAATCTTAAAAAGCATCATTTGAGAGAGACGGGCACACCAGCAGGTGCCGTTTCTAATTCCTCAAGGCTACCTTCTGTGTAAAGAGCTGAGGGATAAAATCAGTGATGAGAGCATTCTTCCTACAATTTCATATTCATGGAATTTGTTGTTACTTAACTTTTCACAAATCATTAGGCTGAAGTACCTCTCCATTTTTCCCCCAAATAGTGTCATTTGACCTGGTATCCAGCTTAATATAGCCTCTGCTTTTGAATAGATTTCCTCACAAGTGGCAATCTCTAATAGGGTCATGTCGAGAGGCAGCCCTACTGCATGCTACCTATTGCATGTTAACGTGATGAGGGTAATTTCAAATGGCATTCAATCAAAAAATCTGAAAGTTTTATTAGTCAGGTTGGGGCCTTTTTCATGTTCAGATGAGGCTCATTGCAGATCAACTCAGACATTTTCAACTAAGATTTCAGAGGATGGAATTTTTAAAACTGTACACGTACTCAATAGTTCACATTACCTTACAGGACAAATCATTGGTTATGTTTTCAGAATACTGAATGCAAATTTCTTTTCTTCATCCAAATAAGTTATCACCTGCCATTTAGTCATCAATATGGATGATCTCCAAATGACATGCTAAACCATGAAGAGCATTGGCATGTCTTGCTTGAAACTACTACACATGCATTGCTATTAAAAATATGTACTCATATTTAGTTACTGCATACTTCCTTTTATTGAAGATAGAAGTGCTTGTTTGAGAAATGAGTTTCAGAAAGAGTTTGGAGGATGGGATAAAACTGCCTTTTTCCAATCTTTTGGAAATTAAAAAGGATTTGGGGTAAAATTCAGGCTTACTTGGAAAATATGCTGAAATAAATAAGCCATGATGGCATAGTTGAGGTGAGGAGTAATGGCAGCATATATTCTTTCTCCCTGAGCACTAAAAAGTTCAAAAAAGTGCCAGATACCATGTTTTAAGAAGTTTCTGACCACTAGGTCAGTATTGTAGAAACAGGCATTTTTCAGATCAGAATCGGAGAGAAGAGTGAATCATTCTGAACCAAGTACAGTAAGATCATGAATTTGTTAGGACTTTGTCTCTTCTTGTTTTCCCCATCCAGGTGGCCCAACACTGAACCAGGTTGAAAATCATCACTAGAACTCAGGACAGGAATCCAGACTTCCAGTGGTCTTTCTTTTACAACATTAATTCTTTTAAAGAAAGAAGTAAAAAATGGCAGAGGCATCAAATAGTTTCAAGTGCCATTTTAAGCTCTACTGAGTTCCTGCTAGCTTTAATGTTACCTGACTATTATACAAACTTTGACAATCTCTTCTCATGACCTAATCCATATACAGCTAAAATGCCTCATCTTAAATTTGAACATTATTTTTCAGCCACTTAAAAGTGTTTACTAGCTAATTTCATTTTAAAAACATCAAATGGAAGTGTTAAAACTTGAGTAACTGAAAAAAGAACAGGGTTTTCCCAACCAATAAAACACTTTCCATATATCTACCTTTCCATACTTCTTTCATATGCATTTATAATTTTATGCTAGAGTAAAATATAAATTGTATGAAATGTCACCCAATATTCAGAAAAATATTTAAGAGGATTGGCTGACCATAGAAGAATAGATATTTAACTCTGAAATCTCATCAATGCTTTCTTAATTTTGTAGGGTTGTTATTATAATTCACCAGAATTCTTATCCTTTAATGAGCCTGTAGTCATTGACATCATGCCACGGACCATTCCTTTAGTTGAAATTCCAGAAGCAGGTAGAAATTTGAACAAATAAACTCTAAAAAGAAAGAGCAAAAAATAAATTCTAAGATAGCCTTTCCCTTTATGTGCCCTGCCTATTTTCCTCTCTTCCACCTAGAAAAATAATACTAGACCTTAAGTTGATTATCCTTCCTGGGGGAGTTACTCATTCCTGAGTCCTTATCACATACTATTCTGGGAAGCCTATTTGCTGATACTAATTCCCACTTTCTTCCTACCTTAGCTGCAAAGCCCAAAATCACCCAGAAATTTAAAACTGGTGAGGCTCAAGAGGAAATCGATAAAGGATCAAGGAACCTGTGGGAAATGATCAGTATCAAGATTCCAGCCTGGAACCTTTTGAATCCTGGGAAAATCTGTCCTAAGTTTCAAATATAAAATTATATCCATTTATTCAACTAGGGTTTGTGATAATGGGAAGGGATAATGGGTATATGTATCCTCAAACAACTAGACCAAGACACAGCTCAGTTTCTAAGCTTGTGTTTTTTAAACGAAAATTATTAGTAGTATCACTTGATTTACTTTTACTATTCATAGACAATATTATGAAAAAGCTTAGAGTTGAACAGTTAATGGAAATAATTAGAGAATGACTTCAGATTTTTTAAAAAGTTGCTCACACTCTATTAAGCAAGTAGTGATATTGTGAAATATTGGAACCCATTGCTGTTGTTTGTTTAATAGACCATGCCCCCATTTTGTTTTACTGTTTATACAGAACATTTTGACTTTCAGAGAGAAGAGATTTTCACAAATGCTATTAAAACTGCTTTGTAAAGAGAGTTCATTTGGAGCTGCCAAACCAAGTTTGGCATGGAGAATCAGTTAAGTATGCCCTAAAGAAATTAAAAAGTGTTGATATCACTTCAAGCAAAGCAATAATCTTTGGATGAAAATCCCTTAATAAGATGAATTTTGAAATAATTAAGCCAGTTATGTAATGGAAATAAAAGAATTTGCTTGGGGTCAAAGTATCATTTTTTATAAAATGATATGCCATGAATTAAATAACACTAAACTCAAATCTTAATTTTAACATAGTTCTGAGATGTGTGGGATCCAGGGCTTTTTAAAGTGATAGCCTTGTGGGCTGGGGATGTAGCTCAGTGGTAGAGTGCATGCCTAACATGCATGAGGCCCTGGGTCCCATCCCCAGCACTAGGGGAGCAAGGGGGACAAGGGTTGGTGAGGTTGCTGACTTTTTGATTTTTTATGCAGATGTGTTGGCATACATCTTTAATCTCATCTGTTGGGAGTCTCACAAATTCGAGGCCAGCCTAAGCAACATAGTGAAACCCTGTTTCAAAAAACAAAACAAATAAAAAATGATGGCCTTGAAATAAAAAGATGCCATGTAACTTTCACACAGGCCTGTGTCATATAGAGAGGATTATGATGCCTCCTGGAGGAATCCATCATCCATTTACCCCTGGGCATTAGTGTTGGTCTCCCTTCTAAGTACCTAGCATGATGAGATCTTAAGGTTAAGTGATTGTTTCAAAACCTCAGAAAGCCATGACCAAACTGAGCTGCCTGCAAAGCTCAGTTTTCTTCTACCAATACTTGCACCGTCCTCAGGGGTTCTAAGTAAGTTTAGGTTACTTGATTGGTAGATTGAATTTCTCCTAGACTGCCTGGTGATTCTGCATCACCCTTTCATTCTTGGACCTCCAATAAGAGAATTGTCCTATTGTGCATCAAATTTTTTCTTCATATTTTACCCCATTAATTCTCTGAAGCCACCCCATAAGGCAGAAGCAAGATCCCCCACCTTACAAAGTAAACTGCTTGAGGCTAAAGTTTAAAACAATCTAATGTGATCAAAATTTCTAGGGAAGAATTCAAGTATTGATTTGCCTAATTCCAAAACCCATGCTCCTTCATCAGACTATGGAAAGGACTCTAATATCTTTTCCCTTCCCCAAGAAATATATGTGACACTCTTAGAATGATTCATGGAGGATATCACGTTATAGAAAAGCTTTCCAGCAAGACAGACCCCCATTTACATTCATGGACACAAGCTTTGGGTCTCCTTCAATCTCATTGGGAGGAAAAGGTCTCTGTAGGCTGGTGTTGGGGATTTGAGAGCACTACTTACAAGACTTAAATTCTTCCCCTTCCAAAGATTCTAACCAATTCATAAGAGGATTGAAATATACTGTTGGCTTTGTCGTTCTGCTGTGTACTCTGCTGGTTGTCAACTGTCATCTACCCTTCTCTTCATTCTTTCTCACAGAAGCCCAGCTCTCCTCATCTTTCCAGGTCTCCTTTGCACTACCTCAGAAGGAGAAGTGGACTTGCTTCACTCAAGGATTGACCATACGAGTCCAAAAGTTGTTCTGGAACCCTTTGTTAGTTAAGAAATGTTCAGGAAAATGACTAAAACCCTTTAAAGGAAGTATTTCCCACTTTCTGAGGAAAGGCAAGAAAATGGGGAAAACACAAATTGACCCCTGCTTCATACTTTATCAGAAAACTTACATCAAACATTGTACGTACTTGATATTTTTAGCTAGTCAACCACAATGATGTGGAGAGAGAAAGAAAGAGATGGAATGAGAAAGATAAAGAGAGAACTTGGATTACTTACCAGCAAGAATCAATTACTCTCTAAGTGCTTTTCTTTCAAAGGAAGTTCCTTTGAATTAATGGCTATAACCTGCATATTGATCTCTGGCGGAAAATTAGACTGCCCTGAAAAATTAAATCCCTTTCTTTCATAAATTATAGGCCTTCTACTGGAATTCATAGTCTCCACACCAACTGGCTTATGTTCCTCCATTAAGAGTCAGCACTGTGCAGCTATTGAAACTGAAGCCAGCTGTCCAGTGTCTTGCACTGACTGTGCTATTCAGGGGAACTTACTACCTTTTTAAGCTTCACATATACTCCAAATGCCTCTTACAGCTACGTGCTGATTGTATCATAAACAGAAGTCAGAGACAAAAATGGTTTCCTCTGCTTCATTTGGAATTTGTGATTATTATTTGCCGTCAAGGATTCAGGGGACAAAGCCAAGGCACAAGGTCCTCAGGATAGGAACTTCTCAAGACAGAAGAGAGAACACAATTTCTAGGATTGAGAGGATAGGTTTCTTTGGAAAAATCAGTGGAATTTGCCAATATTGAAGGCAGAAAAGCAGCATGGTATAACTGAAAAATGCAGTGAAATTAAGGTTCCCAATGACCTGAATCAGAGTTCCACAACCTGCCATTAACTGACTTTGGAACTTGGGTAGATTAATTTTACTGACCCTTGGTTTTTACAAATGTTAACTAGGTTTATTAATATTCAGCAGAAATCATGAAATGGTCTAGGTGGTCAGTTGTCCTTTTTTTTTTTTTTTTTTGAGGCAAGGTGTCTCTGTGCAGTCCAGGCTGGCCGCAAACTCGCAGTCATCCTGCCTCAGCCTCTTGAACGCTGGGATTTCTACCACACCCATCCCACGATGCTCCTGGTGAGCTCAGTTTTATCTCTGTGCTTTTTGTCCCCGTTTTACCTCATTGACCTTAGGCATCTTTAATCAACCTTGTCACCTGGACCTGAGTTGCACAGCTTTCTAAGTCACCCCTTTCCCCCACTAGCTGTTCCTGAGCCTCAAGGTTAGACACAGCAGTGACACATCAACATTAATGCTCTGCTTTGGTTTACAAAATGTACCTGCACAATTCTCATTTGGTTGTCACAAAAATCCCATGAGATTACTAAAATCAAGACTTTCACTTTATAGATGATAATATTGACAGAATATTTAAGCAATTTTCCTAAAACCACTAACCTAAGAAAGGGCAGAACGGTATAAAAAACCTAGTCTATGTGACAACAACACTGAATTTTTCATGGTAGCTGGAAAGGTAAGGGAGCAGGCTCTGTAGTAGGTGCACTGGTGCCTTGATTTGCTGCACCCAGCTGATACCCTCAACCTCCTACTCTGGTGCTTTAACAGTTTACAATCTGCCCATCACTGTTCTCCCATGACAAGATACCTGGTAGGATATACATGCTTCCCCAGAGATGCTGACAACCCAACAACGATACATTCTGGAGTACAAATTCCTGCTCCCATGATGTAGGATAGGACTACTCTGTGCTGTTTCTTATACTCCAGAGATTTTCTGTGGATTAGAATGAGGCCACACTTCAAATGAGCACACACCTTTGCCTTACTTCCTCCCCTGCTATACCTTGCTTGGCTCACTTCCTTACAGGTTTCTCTTGAGAGCACATCTTCGTAAATCAGTAGCATAAGTAACTCTGTCTTAGCATCTGCTTCAAAGGAGTCCCAACTATAGCAACAATAGGTGCTACTTTCAAAGTACATGGAATTATGTCCCGGTTCCACAACTTATCAACTGTGAATTTGGAAAAATTATGTAACTGCTTTAAGCCTCTACTTCTCTGCTTGAAATTAAAAAGAAATAGTAATACCTATCTTTGTATTTGTCCACATTACTATAATGAAATGCCTGAGGCAGGCTAACTTTATAAAGAAAAGAGGTCTATTTAGCTCACAGCTTTGGAGGCTTCAGGATCTCACTTCTGGAAATGACCTTCTTACTGGTAGAGTCCTGAGATAGCACATGATATCACATGGAAGAGATAGGGAGTGGGCATATCTAGGCCTGTGTCTGGTTTCTCTCCCTCTTCTAATAAAGCCACTGCAATGACCTTACCTATACCTAATCGCTTTCCAAAGGCCCCAATGCTAAGCACTATAGTTGTATTAAGTCTCTGCCTTCTTGATACCATTAAGATATTGCTTTGGGAATTTAACTCCTGAATGAGCACAGGGTGGGTGGAGAGAACAAGTCATATCTAAACCACAGCAACCTTGTAAGATTGCTGAAAATCTAAATGAGGGTAATCCAGGCGAGAGCATCTCTCAGTGTCTGGCAAACAGTAAATAAATGTTTGCTGTTGTTTACTCTGATCATCATCAGTATTATAATTCCCACAGCATCCACAAGCCATGAACACTCTCTGAGAGACAATTTCCTTCCCTAATTCAAACAGCCTGCTGACCTCTGAGCAGCACAGTGTATGCAGGGATGGCAGTCAGGCGACTGCAATAAAATGGGGACAAACGGATTTATACACTTTAAGGAACATCTAGACTTCCTGTTTGAATTCATTCAAGTCAATTTAGCAGACATGTATGGAGTGCCATGTGCCAGGTGGGGTACTAGACATTCCAGAAAGGAATACGTTTCATTCTTTGCAAGTGGACGCCATGAGGGGTGGGGGGGATACCATTTTGTGATGCAACTGAAATCCCCTCAAATGCTGGCTACACACAAGTGTAAATGCGGGCTGTCATGATACATTTGAAAGTCTCAGATAACTGTCTAAGAGGAGAACTAAATAGTCTCCTATTTAGTCTAGCAGTTGTAATATAATTAAGTTAGTTGCATTAGCTTTTAATGGATTGTATTTTTATAAGTAATAGTACTTGGAGAATTTTTGCTTTTAGCAAATTATGCATCATTTAAACACACTGGCTGATGCTTAATAAGAATTAGAATGATATTTTGCTTGTTATATAAGTAAGTGTCTTGTTGCGTGCCTGTTCAATGCTTGCAAAAGCCATTCCAAACAATCTCTTTAGAATAAGAGTCTAATTACACATTTATCATTAAAATTACAGTGAGCTAATTGCCTTGGAGATATCTTTATCTCTCTTGCAGCTTGCTTAATCCTAATGCATGTTTTTCAATAATCATTTGTTATTTAATTAACTAATTAACAAACAATACCTGTCCTATGGAAAATCCTAAATTAAACACTTGATACTCTTTAATTGAATGCTCAATAACCCAATATAGCCCTTATTATTAGACCTTTTAAATATTGCAAAGATTCTATTGAATCACATATTAGTTTGCTCTTGTTATCTTTGGGGTTTAATTGTAGAAAAAGGGCAGCTGATAATACACAGACAGTAGCCAGCACAGCAAGGCTCTGATGAAACAGAAAATATCCATTAATAGCTGATGAGCAATAAAGCTGGCCAGCCATGTGGTCAGAAACAAAGGCAGGACATTATTTAGAATACCAATGTCCTTAACCCATGAAATGAAGAAGCACAGTTTGGAAGAGAAGCACAAACAAGCCCTAAAATTAGCAATCTGTGCTGCAGAGCAGACACTGATGTTGTCTGGACTCATGCCCCCACCATACTCTTTGTGCGTTGAACACACCTGGAGGGCAGTATGTCCTTCCATGGGTATGGTGTTTGTAGATGGATTCTAAAGACTTCCTTTGTACCTTATCTCCTCAGGTATTTTCCAAGTCCCCAGTCTGGCACCCTGCAATTCAGCTTTGAAGATATTGCTAGGAAGAACATTCTAAAAAGCATATCTAAAACTAACTTCTCCTTCATGACCTATCCTTCTCGTAGGGTTTCTTTCTAACCTCCTTGGTGTTTGTGGCTTTCTAAACTCTTTTCTCTGGCTGCCTAATGATGTCCTGAAATCTCCCTGCCCCTTTTGAGTCATCATCTTAAGTTGTCATGTGCCTCTATGTCCTACATTATGTGTTCCTCTCTCTGGCTGTCCTTCTCACTCTTCGTGGGTGCATCCTTCAATGAAACCTGCATTGAATCTTAAACCCATCTTTTCCCATGTGTTCTGCATCACCTCCACTGTACAGTGTGTACTAAGCTGTATTGTAATTATTTCCATGTCCATTTCTCAACTTAGACAACAAGCATCAATATTGAATGGTTAAAAGCAGAGACTGTAAGGTCTGGGAAATATAGGTTTGATTCCTTCTTCACCACATACAAGAAGGTAAATTTACAGCCAAATATTTCTTTTCTTCTTTTCTCAGTTTTCACATCTGTAAAAAGGATAGAATAACTGTACTTTGCTTATGAGGTTATTTTGGACTTACATGGAATATTTCACATAAAGTTCCAATAACAATGCCTGATATATGTGGAATTCTAAATCATTAAAAGTTCATTTTAATGTTATTATGTGCACTTAATAGTATCATATTTCTTGTGCCTAACACAGTTGATGGCAAACACACACACATATATACTCTGTAAATGTTGCTAAGTAGATACTACTGAGTGATTGAATGAATAAATAACTGAATGGATGACTTGATACAGAGAGAGACAGACTTTTGGGTAATATAGAACTTTTGTATATATTTAAAATTATGTCCTGCAGCAAAGAAATCAGAATGTCTCCAAGTGGACCTAGATGTAGGTCCATGACCATAATATCAACAAAGAGGGAAAGGTCAGTTCACAATTAAAATTTTTCTACAAATCATAATATATTTAAACTTGAATGGGCTTCCTGAGTTTCCATTTATTTTGCGTGTTCAAGCAGAGATTGAACAATAATTTTGGGAGGTACCTTAGGGTTTTCAGGCTGGATCATATGACACCAAATGCTCCTATGACTTTATGAATCCAGGCTGGCCTCGAACTTGCAGTCTTCCTGTCTCTGCCTCTCAAGTCTGAACTTCTTGATTTTGGTCTCAGCTTTTTCCTGGAAAAATATTCCACATGTCTGTTTTCAAGTTTTGATATTGTTGTTTTCATTATAGGGCTTTTCCCCTGGGCAATGAAATTGAAATTCTCTCAAGTTTATGACAGCAATAATTTGATTAATGCGCTATGTTCATGCTGAATCATTGACTAGTAGCTTAGAAAATATCATCAGTTAGAAATGTCATATGTGAAAATTGATGCACACAGGATGTGAAAATTACCTACCCATTTTGAAAGCATTAGGGGAAGGGAAATCGAGTTCTGAGAAAGACTATCCAGAAAGGGTTCCTTCCAGGAAGCACCATGTCCTAATCTGACCCTCTCCACTTTGTATTTATTATCACTATCTAGAAGACAAATGCTAAAGACATCATATTTCAAAAGAAAGAATCAGTGGTCTCTCTCTGTCCCAATAGTCCAACATCCATTTATAAAAATAAAAGCCCCACAGATAGCCTGAACTTATTTCAAATTAATGTTATATTTCAAAGTTTTGCTGGAACTGTGTATAATTTACCTGTCAGGGGTTGTGAAAGACATCATTATAATTCTAATCAAAGAATTTTCTTTTGCTTGTGTTTAGAGTGATTTAGTTTCAATAATGTTTTTGTTAAATCACATAAGGTGAGAAATAATAATAGGATATCGGTTAATTGAATATGCTATCATGACAGGAAGTACAATACACCATTTTAAACAAGATGGTTGCTTGCTGGCTACCGAGACGGATTGATTGCTTTCATTATGTATGGAGTCTGCATTTCCCTTTGCCTTCTCCACCCTCTCAGATCCCCACTCAACTGAGCTGTTGAAATCCCGTTTCAAATGAGCTGTGAACTTGCCATTCTTAAGCATAGCTGCACTTGAATTGCTGGTACTATTTCAAACACCAAGAGGCTGGACCAAATTCTGAACACTTACACTGAAAGCTATTTTTTTCAATAATTTAGCATAAGAGCACAGCCTTTTCACCAAGGTAGCAATTAAGTCATCACCACTACTGGCCCTATAAAAATTGATCGGGGCTGTTTTTATCATCATTCCATTCTAAACTGATTTCTTGTACAATCTGACACCAAAGTCAGAAATCACACAGTGAAAACTAGTACCAGGAAAAGAGAGAAAAGATCATTAAATAAAACTCATATTCCACTAATACTAATCCTGCAGAAAATGACCAGGTAGGTGATGTTTCTGGTGACCATGTAATTATCACTGCTAAAGACATTTGTCCAATCAAACATATTTTTCTCATTCCAACTGGAAAAAATGTGGTAATGTGTATTTCAGGGACATCTCATTTTTCAGGACAGCTCAGCTGGGAAGACCCTTCCTTGCCTATTTCAAAAAAAAAATCTTGATTTGCTTATGAGCAGTATTTATACCCAGCTTTCTGACATGTCACATCTCCAAACCCTCTACCGCTCTTCCTCTCGAGTAGATATCTCTATCCTATTATGTAACAAACTTTCCATGAAAACCTGCTTATTATCCTGGCAGGTGTTTTGCTCTTTTTATTCCATGACTGCAGCTCTCCATTTTTAAGTTAAGGCTTATGGCTTACAGAGAGCAAAGAGCATCAGCTGAAGCAGGCCTGGAACTTGGTCGTCATGCTTGAGTGATTTGCAGACCTAGCTCCAACTCTGGCCTGATATTTACAAACAATCCCCTAGAAGTTGCTGGTGCAAGCCAGGGTGGAGCAAGAGGCTAGTTACAGAGTGTGTAGATAAGGCAAAGGCTTGCATTTTACCACTGAGAATGCTAGCTCACTCAGCTTAAGAATACTTCTAAGAATAACAGATACACTTGGCTGCATGCCAATTACTTGTCCAGAATAACTCTAGATATTTCGTTTCTATTTTGTGCTTATTACACTCTTGCAAAGTACATGTTCTTAACCCAATATTTCAGATTGGTAAACTGAGACTCTGAGATGAAAAGTCACATTCACAAATGCTCCAAGCAGAAAGAGGTGATTTCTAACCTATGGCTGTATAAATCTGTGCTTTTCCAAACTTGATGAGCATAAAAACACCTGAAGATCTTAAAATGCAGATTTTGAAGGCCTGGCCTAGTGCCTGAGATTGCTTCTAACACACTTTTCAGCAGCATCTGCTCCTGGGCCTTGGACCATGCTTTGCATGGAAAAAGTGCACGTTATCTTTTTTAATAAAGAGGAATCTTAGTGGTGAATACAAGGTCTGTGCAGGGATGCTATCCATTGGCCTTGTGGGCACGGAAAATCTTGAATCTGTGATGCCAAACAAGGTATGGGCTGGTTGCACTGGGAATCACGCCAGCCTTCAAGTCCAACAGGCATTTTGCTCTCTGCCAGCAAGTTCTTTGGCAGAAATGGAAAGTGCACATTTTTCTGGCCAGAATTTGAGATTATTTTCCTCCTCATTTTTGTCCCAGTGAATGCCTTACAAGAGTCTTTTCTACTTACCAATAACTCAGTGTTTTTAAAGTAGTTGTTATACAAAGAATCTATAACAGAAAGAGCACTTTTCTTCAATTCAAAAGACCCAGACCTCATTCTCACTTTTCTAACTGTGTACTAGATAAAAGTACTAATTCTCGGGAATCAATTTCTTCATTTGTCAAGTAGGAGTAACATACCTTATTTCATTTGATGGTGGGTTTTGGGATAACTTGTCCATCACTAAAAATAATTAAATAAATAAAAGTGGATCGGACTGGCACAACCATTTTAGAAAAGTTTGACATTATCTACCAAAGCTAAGCCTACACTCTGTACCCAATCCCTCAAGAACTCCACCCCAGTGAAAATTCTAAAGAAAAATGAGGCCAGGCATAGTGGGTCACTCTGGTAATACCAGCTACTCCAGAGGTAGAGATCAGGAGGATGATGGCTTGAGGCCGACCTCACCAAATGTTAATAAGACACCCCCCATGTCAACAAACAAACCAAACATGGTGGCACATGCCTGTTAACCCAATTATGTGAGAAGTGGAGATAACACGATTACAGTCCAAGACTAGTTTTAGGCAAAAAAGCAAGACACCCTATCTAAATAAAAACAAAAAACAAAAAAAACACTGAAGCAAAAATTGCTGGCATGTGGCTCAGGTTAGAGTACCTACCCAGCAAGCATGAAGGCCCTGAGTCCAAACTCCATTACTACCACAAAAAGGAAAGGAAAGAAGAGAGACAGACAGACAGACAGAGAGACTTTGAAAGGTATGATCATTACGGTCATTGGAAGATATACTATAGTTTTTTAAACAGTGAGGTGCACATAGATTTTCTGAAAACCAAAAGTCAAGCTGCACTAGCGTTTTACAAATCTCTCCCAGACCAGTCGTCTCTGTTCTTTTTAAAATTAAGGACATCGTGCAGTTGGGAAGGAGTGTGTCTGCTGAAAGTCCCCATCTGAAAGCCCCACTTTATTTACATAAAGGGTCAAATTTCAGAAATATGTCCTAAGCCCCACCTCTAAAATATATCTTAACAATCCATACAGATGCTAAGGGATCACAAAGAGATGAGGACAAATTTGTGGGGAAGAGAAATGATTGATTTCTGGGGTGCTTTTAGTACCCCAGAAAATAAAATAATAATAACAGCTATCTGTTGCGTGTTTATCATAAACATTCATTAAACCTCGCCAAGACGCTCTAAGGCAAGGACCATTGTCATCACCACTATGAGGGTAAGAAAACTGAGACACTGACAGGTAAAGAAATAAGGAACTTTCCATAGCCACATCACTAGTGAGTGGTATAGGCAGGGCTTGAATTCAGGTAATCTGACCCTGGAAACTTTCCTGCTTCAGTACTAGCTATCTCCAAAGCCTCCAGGCAGAGACATCGAACACAAAAACATGTAAGCCTTCAAGTTTGGAGTCATAGCTCAATTTCATAGATCCCCTGTATTCAGGATTCATCCTGCAGTATTAACTCCTGTGCCCCTGAGAAGCAGGAAGGAATGGATGACCCTCTTCACCTCTGGACAAGAGCAACAGCAGGTTTGGATTAGGAGTTTTCATTCATGTTGTACTCATAAAACATTAAATGTTTTGTCAGTATGTGTGAAAGGATTCATTCATACAGGCTTCCCCTCCAGGCCACTCACTTCTAGAATTAGCTATCAGCCACATAGGACAGTTTAGCAAGAGAAGCCAGGCTGCAGGTATGGGAGGAGAAAGGGTTATGGCAAGATGAGTGTGGAGCTGAGCTTTCTACCCACTAGCTGTATGACCTCAAGGAAGTAACTTAACCTTTGTCTTTCTGTTTCTCCATTTTTACATCACAAATCATATATGATTCTGACACCCTCCTTGTGGAGATAGTAGAAAGAATTAGCATTTGTAAAACTTTTAGATGAGTGCCTAGTAAGCAATATTTTTAAAAAGATAAATAAATGTTGTACTGTATGTACCATCTTCTTTGGTAACAGTGTAATATGACACTATCCATCTTTCTGTTACTTGCAATAAATTATCCCCCACTCCGCAGAATCTACATAATTCAATCTATCTATCCAGCTCAACATTTTTACCTAATAGAACAGACATCACAGTTATGGTATTAAAACTCACAGAAAATAATTTTATGTATTTATCAAAATTTCATACCATACCAGTGAAAACTGTGGTGCCCAGCTAAGATGAACACAGACCTGTACGCCCACAGTGGAATATTTGGGGGATGCTGCTGAGATGCCTCACTGGAACTCTCGCAAGCCATCTGCCTTTCCCAGGCAAGTTTGCCTGGCTGGACCATATAGCTGTCCCCCCATGCTTAATTCTAGCACTTTCTCACAACCTCTTTATAGCTATGCCATACCATTTCTACTGTCTCCAAGCTCATGCCCTAGAGGCATTCCCAGTTCTTCTCCCTCAACTTATCCCCCACATCCAATTTGAGCACATGGGTTCAGGCAAGAGTGCTATCTTCAGCAAGAGTCCTCCTTTGCATTCTTGAGGGTACTCTTTGGCTCCAGTCCTTCCCCCATCCTTCTTTTCCTCCCTATTTCACCTAGGCCATCAGTATTCCCTTCCCCACCTCCTTACTACTTATCCACCAGTTACATAACTCGTTTGTTTTTTAAAGTATCATTTTAAGATTTCCTATTAATATCTAGTTCCCTCATTCATTCTTCCATTCATTCATTAAACAGACATTTATTGAGTACCTATTGAGTGTCAGGTACTATCCTAGCTTTGCTGGTGAAAGGGATGCAGGCATGAATGACCTCATGCAAGACCTCACATAATCTAGCTGCCTGTCTTCCTCCCAGGTGATATTCCTCAGGATGCCAAACCATGACAGGTACTCACTGAGCACCGTATGGCCTGAGTACATGACTGTCCATACTGTGTCCTCTACTGAGAATTCCCTATTATCCCGTCTTTATCTTATAATCTTTTATTAATTCTTTAGGGACATAGGGATGATAAAATTCCTCAGCTTCTGAAGCAGAATTCTGACTCATCTGTGTACCTGCAGCATCCCTGGGGCTTCTTATTTCTGACTTACTAATTATAATGTATTGTAATTATTTGTCTGAGAGTTGGGAGAGCCTAAAATCTAGATGTTGCCTTTCCCAGTTAAGATGTGGGGAAGGGCCAGGCATGGTGGTATACTTCTGTAATATCAGCTTCTCAGGAGGCAGAGGTAGAAAGATCAAGGTAAAAGTGTGAGACTTTATCTGAAAACCAATCTAAACTCAAAAGGACTAGGAGTATGGCCTAAGTGGTAGAGTGCTAGCCTAGCAAATACAAGGCCCTGAATTAAAACCCCAGTGCCACCAAAAAGTAAGGTAGAGAAGGAAAGAAGAGTAAAATGTCGTGCTGTAGGTTAGGAAATGGGAGTACTATGTTGAAAAATAACTAGCATCCATCCTCTAGAGATCAAGGCTTCAGATTCCAGGCACCTGTGGCCTCTGACTTCCATCCTCGCAGGAACCCTTAGGCCATGGAACTAGAGAATGTTTCCATTCTTCACTTAGGGCAGCCAGTCTGGGGAGAACCGGATTGGAAAGATTCTGCAGATTAGAATGGCCATATAACACTGTAATTTGAGGTAGGTATGTTCAGAGGAATGAGCAATAATGCTAGGCCACATTCCTTCTCACCAAGCAGCCACATGTGGTAGGAGCCACAGATGCTCCCACGGGCCAAGCCAAGCAGCCATATATTTAAAGCGTGTGATTAAGTCTATAAATACATACTTTTGAGTAATTAACCATGCCTCCTCATATGGGAAGAAAATATCATATTAAAAAAGAAGAAACAAAACAAATAAAAAACAATCTAACTGTAGGCTCTGAACCGTAATCATCACTACAAACATAAATCATCGAAGGTATCCTGGTTTGGCGCATTATTCCAGGCCCAGGTGACCAATAAGTTTCAAAAGAGAAGATAACCTCTAGGTACTGGAGGAGTGGTAAGAGGAGGATGAGGAAGGAGTAGAGGAAGAGGAGAAGGGAGAGGGGGAGGAGGTGGGAGGAAAAACACTAATTTACCTTTAAAAGAACACAGCTTACTCACTAAGCCTTTGGTTACTTCCCACCCATCTCTCTCTGCAAATTTTGTTCCTTCCATCTAGCCTCTTTTTCCCAAAAAATAATAAAATAAAAGGAAAAGTCATGTGTTAGTTGTTAATGCAGTTATAGGGGGAAGAAAAGCTTATCCTAAACAGGAGTCAGGAAAGTCTCTGGAAACAGTAAACACAATGGTCCACAGCAGTTACCTGGACAAGATGGAATGAACGCCTGGGAGCCTTTCTTCCAGTCATCCAGGAGAAGGCGTGGGAGTGGGAAGAAGGGGGTCAGACAGGTGGCCTCTGAGCTCCCATGCCTGCATCCAAGGAGCTTTGCTTAGCTTGCCTGGCTGCTTGAAAGAGACGTTCCTAGGAGCAATAAATCCTCTTGTGGTCTGGCCTCTGCCTCCACTGACACTCCCTTTCCTTTCCACATAATTCCCATACATCACCCCATGCCCCAGAATCCCTGGCTCCCCAAATGAACAGACGAATGGCCCTGACATGGAATCTTTGCAGAAGCTGTCCCCAGAGCGCACCTAAGTGTGAGGGTTGGGGAAGGGGGTACGAGGAAGGGCGATGGGGTTCAAAAGCAAAGTCATCAAAAATAATGAGGCTGTTCCGCCCAGCTCCCCCATCAGCCAAGGGAGCAGAGCGCCCTTTCGAATTGGGTGTCCCAGCTCAGCAGCTGAAATAACTGGTCACTGAGCGCTGCAAGCAAATTGCTCTGACAAGGCTGTTACGGTTCTAAGGGTTCAAGGGTGCCGGCCACTAGGTCAGCGGCTGCCAATCAAGCGGACAGAAAAAGCCATTCATTGAGCCTGTGATTTCTACCTAGGCCGCAATTATCCCTGACTATTCCTATACCTCGGCAGCGCCTCTGATTAAACCTGCCTCCCTTTTACATCTCTTTCAGAGCGCGCTTCACACACTAATTAGTTGCCTGCTCTCCACTGGGATGTCAGACCCTCCGTCAATTTATCTCTATTTCAGCCTGCTCAGAGTGACTTCCCCAGTTATCAAAATTTAATCATGCCTTCAAAAATGTTGAAAAGTGGTCATTAGAGGCAAAAGGCCACAGGATACAATATTCATTTTTCTCTATCTTCCAGCCATCCAGCTGGCATCTATAATGGATATCCTGGGGGCTGTGAGAACACGTTGATTTATGCAACCTCAGCCCTGCTCTGACTGCGCTCCACCAGGCTGCTTGAGAGAACAGGCTTTAACAAGGTCTGAGGTGGGAGGACATTAATCACGACTGCATTGTATGTGGAAAAGGGTGCTGTGTAGTCAAAGAACCCCCTACAGTAGGGCAGTTAGTTTTTCTTTTTTTTCTTACCACCTTCTCAGTGATAAAAGAGAGTTTGACAATTGATTACACCTTTCTGTAACCTTGCAGCCCTGTGAAATGATAAGAGAAAGAAAAGACGGAGAGAATGATTCTCATACCGACGGTTTTAAATGTGCAATAACTTTATGATTCTTGACTGAAACTGGCTATCAAAATCAGTCCCAACTCAATACCATCTAAAAAAGAAGATCATTCTTGGAATAAGAGCCCTTTTGGCCGGATGTGTCAGAGCCAATCACGGGCACTGGGGTCCCGTGGTGACTGCTGGCCGCCTCATACAGTGGGTTCTGATAAAAATCACAGCTGATAAATTCTCCTCTGCCTGCCTGCTTGGCTGGGAAGGTTTTAATCCAAAATCAACAATGATGAACTGAAATCTATCAGCAACTGGGAATTGCTTTTAACCCTTCATCCATTTTCTTTCCAAACTGCCTACTTTACCTCTCCTTTTGCCTTCCCACATTGTCCCCTAAAGAAGCCAACAGTGGACAGTGGACCCTCCCTCTATCTTCAGCAGCAATAGGAGTGTACTTATCCCTTGTCCCCACTCCCCTGACATGCCTAACCCTGCTACACCTGACAATCTCTCTTTCAATTTTTCTTGCCCTTGCCACTGGAAGCAAAATGTAGGCATCACAGAATATGCAAGATGATCTTTCTGCCTTTTCATTTATGGCAGAAATGCCTTATGTTAACACCTTTTTTTACCTCATCCCTGTCTTTCTCTGATTCATGTGGTGGAGGGAGACACAACAAATAAGCCTTTGGAGAATTTAAAAAGGAATGTGACAGAAAATGGTCACCATGATGGCTAACTATGAGCCTTTTGTACCTACTCTCATGTGTTCACCATGCTCATATTCTTATATGCTCACATTTGGAGGCCCATGTCAAATAATTTCTTTGTTCTCTGGGAATTCAGCCTAGCTCTGCAACAGTGAGTAGTAGACTACTTCATGGAGAATAATTTGGAAATGTGTCTTGACCTCTGGGGTGCAGCTGGGGAACTCAGAGAAGCAAGAAGTGGAAAGGGAGTTGATCCATCTGAATAATACACAATTTTAGAGCCCCTGCCTGGCCAGATTCTCCCAGTTTCCTTCTCAGTCTAGAGGAGGAGAGGACTGGAGACCAAATCTAGAATGGACCAGACTAGGAAAAAGGGAGGCAAACTGGAAGGAAGCCAGGTGTTGATTCACTTATTTTGCTAATTCTTTATCCAACATCCACTTTCCCATTATGGGATAAATTTCTAGATAGAAAGGAAGAAACATGGTTCAACTAACAATGGTTTAGAAAAAAAGAAAAGTTTTTTTTTTCAAAAAAAGATTGCACACATCTACTGTAAAACAATACTTTTATCAATAGTGGATCACTAGTCCTCAGGAGTCAATCATGCCATGCCCTGAACACTTCCAGCCATTCCCGTTATCATCAAGATTGCCACCTGTCACCAGAGTCCTGTTAGACTTTACTTCCAAACCTACAATTGCATCCCTCCAGGTGTTCTGCTTACTTTCCTAATCCCACTTTTAACATGGACCATGGACTCTCTTTTTCAGTAACAAAGGGCATCCATCCTTGCTAATTCTGGTTTTCCCAGGACTTCAGCACATACCTCCTGTGCTGAGCAGTGTGGTTAGTACTTGCTCTGGACAAAATAACTAACCCTGAAAAAGGAAAAGATATACATAAGGTTATAAATAAGCATCTGTGAACACTGATCCAGTAAAGGACAAGAATGACACAATCTTTTACTATGAGATAGTAGAAAATCTCTCAATCTTGTTAATCCGGTGAGATCTGAAAGGAGAAAATGGTTTCAAAGGGTACGCTGGACAGAATGGCTTTTCACTTTGTTTTTGTAATTGTCATAGTTCTGGATGGAGACATTTTACACATCCTGTAGTGTATGGGGTAAAAAAGTACAAACCTATATATTTAAATTCACATAAAGAGAAGTGTTTATTTTTTAAATACTACTATCTGAACTTATTTACTGTGCCAAGCAGCTTGTTTCTCCTTTATTTTAATTATTTTACCCTGCCAGTATTTAAAATATATAAAAAATAATTTACCATTCCCAAATTTAAGCAATTTATTTTAGAGCAAGGGAACATAATCTGGAACCCATAAACAATGGTCACCCCCTTACCAGGGGCCTTTGATTTAATTTTTAACAAATTTCAGTGGGTCTGCAAACTTGTGTGGAAAAAGTATTACATCTTTATTTTTCTATGATTCATCTTTAATTCAGTATTTCATTCAATTATAAATGTAGACTAAAGAGCACACTAGCTTTAGCAATATCTCTGACTTTGTCACCTATAGAAGTTACAGGTATTTTCACATATGTTAATTTGGTCCAGGTATCTCAAAACATCATTTATGTTTATGACTTCTTTGAAATTGTAGCTATTGTTAAACCTGACACTAGATCTCATTACTTAAAGCTTTCACAGAGACAGACATATATTACTATATGACACATAATATCATTTCAACATGGCTAATTTCCCTTGAAATTCTATGTATTTTAATGTATGTATTTACAACCCTATTCTGAAAAGGACTCCATGGTCTCTCTACACTGTTAATGATCCCATCACACACACATGCACACACACGCACACGCACACTCACACACAGAGTAGACATATATTGGTTGTAGGGCTGGGTATATAGCTCAGTGGTACATGCTTGCCTAGCATGTACAAGGCTCTAGATTCAACCCCCAGTATGGATAATATATATATTTTATTTAGAACGTGTAGTATAGTTGTGCTATCCTGTCTCCTGTTTCATTTAGGCAGTAGGAGGAATAGATTCTTGAGACTCTTCATATATAAAGGTTCTTTACAAAGCTCTTCTTTCTCATCGTGCATACCAGTCAAGTGATCAAAGTGGATAATGTTTTTTGCATCTCATAGTGAGCGTCACCGTTACAATGATTAGAAGCTCGTTATAAGTTTCATTATCCAAATGTTAGATATATTTCATGGGATCTGTGGTTGTCAAAAACAAACACATAAACAAAGCTTAATAACTAGGGTGATCATATAACTTATTGTCTAATCTAGGGACTTTGAGAGTGAAAGGGAACCATTAATAATTTTGCTATGACAACAGATACAAACTGGAATTTTCCTCAATAAATCATAAAAATGACTATAACCCTAGCAATAATTTAATCTATGTAATACTAATAACATTTGCCTACTTCCATCTTTGAGCCACTAGGCCTAGCACACCTATCATAAAGTATATTATGAGAAGTAGAAAAATATACTTATTAATTCTGCAAAGTTGTCATGTGAATTAAGTCTTAGTTGCAGGATTCCAGATTGGAGTCACAGAGACAGAGTGTAGGACCTATTTCTTGTATGTCAGCAGCTAAATTTTAACTTACACAGGTGAATAGATATAATGGTTTACCTCAACTGAGAGGAAGGTACACAGGACTTTTTAATGTGTGGCATCAATATTCTTTAATAATGACTTACATGTTTCTATTACATTATTTTTAAGACCTATTATTAACAGATAAAATGATTAATACTGCATTGCTATTACATTTAAAATCCTCATCTGTTCTATCAACCTACTATTGGCAAGAATTATTCGCCAGTACATCATATGATTAAACATATAGTATGTCAGCTCTACGTAACAAATTTGATGTTCCATTACTGTCAATACGGGCATCAAAAAAGTGAAGAAGAAGGTGGGCATCATTAGGGGATATAGTTTCAGTATACTCAGCCCACCATGAAACAAATCATTTTATAACATACAAATAATTTTAAGAGTAGGATAGTAAAGAGCATGTAAAGCTCTATAAATTATATCTATATTCATTCTATCACTGTGTGTATTATCACTGTCTACTGTTTATCCCAGTGACTTCTCATCTCACCATGTATGGCCTATATCTTTCACTGTGTGCCTTTAGAACATCATATGGCTGTCTAAGGACCACTAAGAATGTTTAAGTACACAGAAATCTTTACCTGGTGAGGGTGAGAAATAGGTGGAAGACACTAGATGACTTGGCTAAGTGACTACTAAGATTTGATGAACTTTGAACACCCTGTGATTTTGAAACCAATGCAGCAAATATGCTGATGAAAATATCTTTGAATACATTTTGAGACCTAGTTCCAGCCTGCTGGACTAACCATGACATTTGTTCAACTGTGTCAATACCTAAAGACATCAATAGTTTTAATTAAGTGTTACCTCTTTTAAGAAATCTGTCGTTGAATATGGTAGATCAGAAGACTCTTAACACCATCCCAAATAAGCCTTATTCTGCCATCTGAAAGTACTGAGCTTTTTAAATAAATGAGGAAGTATCATTGAAAAGAATTGTCCAAGTTTTCAAAGAGGTACAAATGGCCAATAAACAAATGAAGAAATATTCAACGTCCTTACCCACAAAAAAAATTCAGACCAAAACATTTCTTGATTATGGCTATCATAATGGGAATGTAAATTCATGCAGCCACTATGGAAATCAGTATGGAGTATCCTTAAAAAACCAAAAATAGAAGAACATATCATCTTGCTATACTATACCACTTCTGGGCATATACCTGAAGGAATGTAAGTAAGACTACAATAAGGATTTCTAAATGCTTATTGCAGCACAATTCACAATAGCCAAGCTATGGAATTAGCCTAGGTTTCCCATCAACAGATATCTATATCTATTTATTTATCACATTTTATTTATTTATATATGTGAATATTATTCTGCCATAAAGAAGAATTAAAATATACATTAGCAGGAAAATACATGGAGATGGAGATCAGCATGCTGGGCGTAATAAGGTAGACTCAGAGAGACAAATACCACATGTTTCTCTCATGTGCAAAATGTAGATCCAACAAAAAAAAATCCATGAACCCAAATGGAGGACTATTTGGGAGCGAGAGAGGACACGGGGAGGGGAAGAGGGACAAGAGAGGTGAATTGATTTTTAGCTTTCTATCAAAAATGTTTGACTATACCAGGTTCTACAAAGATCTGAAACTGAGCATAAAAACAATTGATGGATTCCAACAGTGAGAAGACAGATATGTTAGAATTATCTGATAAAGATATAAAGCATTCATGATAAAAGTGCTTTAACAAGCATTTACAAAGGATATAAAGACATGTTATAATTCTGTACTTTGCTTAAAGTAGTAAAATTTTGACATCAGTAATTGGGAAAAGTCATGCATATATAAAGTGCCATCTAGAGAAACCATTAAACAACTATATGAAAATATACTCAGATATACTATGGATAAATCAAAATAAAATCTCAAAAAGATGCAGGATAGTAAGAAGAGAAAAAGAGAACCAAAAATGAAACAGAAAACTAAATAAATAGATAGCATATGAAAGCTTTAACAGATCAGCAATCATATTAAATATAAATGGTCTATATACAGCAATTAAAAGACAGAGATTGGAAGATTAAATTTAAAATCATGATTCCATTATAAATTGTCTACATAAAATTCATTTTAATATAATGATATAGTCAAAATGAATGTAAAAATTCAGAAAAGAGTGATCATGCAAGCATTAGTCAAGTGAAACAAAAAGTATTATAATAATATCACAAAAAAGTAGACTTCTTAGCAATAAAAATGACCAGAGATACACAGGGACATTATATAACAATGAAAGGGTCAACTCATCAAGAAGGTATAGCAATGATAAATATCTACACACCAAACAACAGAGATGCAAAATACTTCAAATAAGAAAAGGAAAATATAAATAGATAAATACAAAATTATAGTTGGAGACCAATGTACCTCTCTCAACATCTGAGAGAAACTAGACAGAAAACCAGCAAGGATATTGACGAACTCAACTACATTATCAACCAACAGAATCTAATTGACATTATAGAACCCTGCACTCAAAAGTAACAGAACACACATTCTCTTCACAAGTGATACATCTGATAGGATGTATCCTGGACCATGAAACAAACAAATGTAAAAGAACTGAAATCATACAGTGTGTCCTCTAACCACCATGGAAGCAAAGCAGAAATAATTAAAGAAAACATAACAGAAAAATCTCCAAACACTTAGAAAGTAAACAACACACTTCTAAATAATCCATAGGCTAAAGAAGAAGTCACAAAGGGAATAAGGGAACTGAATGAAAATTAAAATACATTTCAAAATTTGTAGAACACAGTTATAATGCTAAGAAGAAAATGTATAACAACAAATGCACAAATTAGGAAAGAAGTCTCAAATCATAATCTAAGCTCTATCCACAATAACCTAAACAAAGAAGAAAATAAGCCCAAACCAAGCAGAGGAAGGGAAATAATAAAGATAAGAGCAGAAAAACAATAGAGAAAATTGATGAAAGAGCTGGCTCTTGAACTATTTCAGTAAGATCAACAAACTCCTAGCAGGATCAACAACAACAAAAAAAGAGAAGACACAAATTTGAGAGTTGTTCTGGTAGAAGAAAAATAATGTTAGAGATACAGAAAAAAAGAGCAGAGAGGTTGTATATATTAATGAAACTAAATTAGTGAAAAAATTATGATTTTTATCCATAATAATTACCTCTTATAAGATTAAAATGTAAATAGAATTTAAAACTATGACAATAATAATGTCAGGAGGAGGTTAACTGAGATGTATTATTTTTAAAATATGGCCACAAACAATTGAGATTTCTCAATCAATAGATAGGGTCCCCATATCTTTTCCTTGAGTCTAGGTGGACGTGTGATTGCTTAGTTTGTGGTAGAAATAATATGTGACTTCCCAGGTTAGGGCATCAAACCCCATGCAGCTTATTCCTTGCTCTCTTGTTCTTTGAGTCATGAGTCACCATATAAAAAATGACTGGTTTTTAGCCATCATTCTAGAGATACCACATAAAAGATCTCTGATCAATAATTGCAGCTGACTCCATCCTTCAGTCATCACAACCCAGACACCATATATGTGACTGAAGAAGCCATCTGTTTCGGTCATTCCCAATCATTCGTGTCATGCCAGCTGAAGACACACACGTCCTGGATCATAGACAAGCTGTCCTCATATTGTGTTTTTTCCAAAATTCCTGACTTACAGAATCCACAAACCTAACAAGCTGGTTTTAGGGTAGTTTGTTATACTATAGAGATAAACAGAATATAGAGTTAATGTCATCTAATGTCCTAGAGCTGTCTGGGGAGTAGTAAAAAGCACATGTTTGTATTAGAGTCTGATAGGCCAAAAACACATCTTGTACTCTCTAGAATAATCTTTTAAACTACAAGGAATTTACAACTAAGTTGCATGTCCAAATAGTTCTTATCAAATTCTTCATAAATTGCATTTGCTACTTAAGTTTTTGTTTTTGTGTTGAAGGTAGCCCCTTCAGAGGCTTCTCAGGAGAAACCAGTGCAATATTTTAGGGAAGCTCATATTTTGTTACCTGTACTACCTCCATACCTGTCACCATCATCACCTGCACACACTCTCTCACCATACACAATGTAATGAGCATGGGTAGTGTAAGTGGCATGGGAATGCCCAATGGTCAATGCATTTTTGTCTAGGTCCTATGGAAACATAATGTACCAATGTAAAAATAGGAAAATCTCTTTCTAGATTTAACTTGAGCAGGGAAGAAAGATTGACATATTGAAGTTGAATTCTAACTCTACCTCTGCCACTATTTAACTTTGTGACCTGGAAAAAAAGATCACTTAAAATTTAAGATTTAGCTTTATAGAATTGAGCATCTTGCAACTAAAAGATACAAACTTTTCCAACCCATATAAAATAAAGGAGTTGCATGAGACCATCGCTAAACTTCTCCAGATTTTTTAATTCAATGGAAAAATATTTGCCTTTGCAAAGAATGTAGATTCTAGTCTCTAGACATAAAGCATAGATAATTATAGTTAGGTACTTAAACAAAAAAGGGTTTTTTTCCTCCCCTTCTACCAATTACTCTTACTCTCTACATTCTCTCTCTTACCCCATAACTACAGATATGTATGAAAGCTATAATTTTCATTAAAAGACTCATGCAGATTCATGGTAGAAGCTATGCAGATTCCAAAATTAAAGTGCAAACAGACAATTAACCCACAAAATAGAGTTCATACAATATTTGTTTCTAGTTTCTGGTTAGATGTCAGCAAAATGAAATTGGCAATGCTGGGTAATATCTACTTGAAAGAAATTTGGTGCAAGCAAGAACAGCTCTCATTCAGATTAAAACTCAATTATAAAATATTCAACAAAGTTTAAGTTTAGGTGGGGTTTATGAACACTAGATAAAGAACATGATGATTTACATAAATTACATTCCTTGAAAACATACAATTTAGTGGAGTGGGACATCAAAGGGTCTCGGTTACATCTAAGAGTGAAACTAATAGCAAATCCCAACAAGAGTTGAGTTGTGGGGTTGTAGGGGACTTGTATAGTTGAGAGACTGAGGCCCTATTAGATGATTCTTTAACCGCACCCTAATGAAGGCATAAACATTGTCAGAATCATGCAGAGAGATTGATTGGAGCTGTGACAGGTGAATTCAGTGAATGAATATTGAATTAGGGATCAGCCTGATTTTTAGTTTATTGGAGTCATAACTCCATTGGAATCATAAACGAGGCATAATATAAAGTTGTGTGGGATTGTTTTAGTTTCTGCACAAAGGAGGTTGTTTACGGTAAATTTCAGGAGATACAAAACCAAAAATTTCTAAAGACTTTGGAAAGACAAAGAAATCAGACAGAATAAAGATAGGTCAGTAAAATAATGATTATGTGTCTCATTAATCTGATTAACTGGGAAGACATGTTTCCCAAAGTACTCATGAAAGCACCCGTGAGGAAAAAGCTTGTCATTACTGCCTGCGAATGAATTTTAATCTATCTTGTGAGGCTATAACAAAATACTTGAGGACAGGTACTTCATAAAGAAGTTTATTTAGTTCATTATTCTGGTGGCTGCAGCAATCTGGTAAGGGCTCCCTGGTTGCATTACCACAGGGTGGAGAAGCAGAAAGGGAAATGGCCACATGCAGAGGGCTCAAGCAAATGGCATAGATTCACTTCATTACAACCCCTCTCTAAAGAAGTAATTTAGTTCTACAAGACTCGACCCACTCCCTCAGACAGTAGAAATCCATTCATGAGGCTGGTGCCCCAGGCCCTACCTTAATGTTCTACCACCCCAGCACCATCACGCTGGAAGCCAAGTTTCCAGCACATAAACCTTTGGGGGACAAATCATATCTAAACTATAAAAGAGTGTAAAGCAATGTTGCAAAGTCTAAGTCAAATTTGACCTTTTTGGCATTCCATACCCTCTTGCCACTCAAATCATGGAGGGGTCAGAAGCCTGAGGGAGTAAGCTGAAGAAAGTAGAGAAAAGGAAAGAAAGAATCCTTAGGCTGGGTTGGGGGAAAAGTAATTTTAAATCGCTTTTATAATTTTAATAATTATATGAATTGGATTCTTAATAATGTAAGAGTAATGAAAAAAGTCATGAGACTGGTAAATTTTTGTACTGGGGAGGAAAAGTATTTGCCACACTGAATATATTTTCAAAGGACAGCATGAGTCAAAATTAAGTTGCCTTGTGATTAGATCTCAAGAATCCAGTTTTTTCCATTTCATTTTTCAATTCTACAAACTTATACAGAACAGATACAATAAGGTGGTTTACAAGAATAGTACCAAAAATCAGAAGAAACTAGCCCTAGACAACAAGTCTGATTTTTAAGGATTGGTGACTTCCTATTGAACAATTTACATCAATATTTGTTAAGAAATCAATTGGTTGGTGCATAAATATTGATGTTGAGTGTTATGTTAGGCATTGAAGAAAACTTAAAAGAGGTATAGGTCAAGCTGTTGCTCAACTATTTCTAAAAATCATTGCTTAATAATATCCTGATCTTACTATATAATGTTGAAGTGCTGACACAATGTCACTGCTTTCGTGGCTGCCATGGCTGTGTTTGCATAACCTCTACAGATCATCTGCTGTACCCCAAGAATCAACAGGATGTATTATTACACACTTGGCTAAACTCTGCTGCTGTGGGGGGTGGAATAAGATAGGAATTCTTCTTCCCCACAGGGAAAATATGCTATAGAAAAATCAGGATCCATGAAAGTCTACCCTGATTTCTATAAGGATTTTTACTTAAATTTTTTTCTTTTTAAAAATGTATTTCTCCAAGAGAAGGAAAGATCATGTCTATTGATACATTTTTGTGGGCAAATGAAATGTTTTGACTACATACATATTGTTTTGATAGACTAACAGTATCATTTTAACTAGAGAAGAGTAAGTTCATTAGTGTGCTACATATCTATAACTCACTAACATCAATATGCAATATTTCCCAGTTTGACCTTTATTCTTTATTGACTCTAAATAATAGAACTTGTATCAGGACTCCTTTATGTTAACTGCAGGAACAGGCTAACATTCACTGATGAAATGCAATGACATCTAGTTATGGTAGCTACATCATACATCTGTATAATGGAACATGTTTGGCATTAATTTTATTTTAGTTCCAAAGCTTTTATTCCTGGGATCCGATGCCCTTAGCTGTCATAATCTTCCTCTTCTTTTTCACTACAGGAAATGCATTTCCAATGAGCAAATCTACATAAAACACTATTGTGGAGTACACATGGGTATTCAGCAAGTGCTTGCTGAACTATGATATGCACTGGAGTAGTATATAAACTCTATCAATATAGTAACAGTGATGAAAGAATTCACATTTGATTATCCATTTGTTTAAGTTTAGCAAATGATTCCATATGAATTTTTTATCAAGCAGTTCACTTCATGATGGAGGTTTCAAAGGACATCTTGAATGGAATTAGCCCATAGTTTACTGAGGACACATTTGTCCTGTAGATGAAAAAAAATACATCATCTCTATTTAGGACCTATGAACAGCCATACTGTAGAGCAACGTTGTATATATGGAAAGCTCACTTTAAAGTATGTCACATTATTACTCATAAAGTGACTTCAATTGTGTTCATCACATATGGATGAACGTTATGACAAAAAAAAAAAAACTTGCGATCTGGGTTGAACTGATTGAAAAGTTCTATTTGGGTTTGGATTGGATATTTGAACTGAGCAGCAAACTGAAATAGCCAATGCACGTTTTAGGTACACATTGCACCTTCCTCTCTATCAGGTTTACTTCCTTCCAGGGAAACAGAAACAGGAAGATGCAACTTCAATCCCTTTCCAGCTCCCAAGTGAAAGAAAGGGACACTTGAGTCAAGAGAAAAGAGAAGACAACAGTAACAAAGGAAACCCTCAAGAAAGATCAAACAAACCATGTGTTCTGAAGTAACCCATATAGAGCAAAATTATGACTCTGCTATATTTATTCACATGGGTACAGTTTTCACACACTATTATGGTCTCATATTATATATCTTTAAATCATCCAGCAAAAGTTTCTGCCTCTGCCTAATGCTGGCTCTAATTTAGGATGAACAACTACTCTCATAAAGAAAAACTGCTGCTGCTGCTGTTTATTAGGCTGCAGAAAGGTCTCACTGACTAATGTCCCAGGATTAAATGAATGTGGAATAATAAGAGCTGATTTATTTGTGCTCTGCTAGGATAAAGCTGCCACTGATTTTACAAGAAACTATTCATCTGAGGCCACTATAGCTAGTAAATCGTGGCTGTTGCTGAAATTAGTCTCCAGGCCTTCGTGTAATCTACAGTGTGAAGGAGCAGTGTGGTAATAATGCCATTGTGGGCACTTGGTTTATTTAAAAGGTTCCCTTTTATCCCCATCTTCAGGGATTCTGAAAGTCAAACTTCTGAGATTTTTTGGAAATTCACCCATCCCCTGCCCACAGCTGCATTTCTAGCTGCAGAATTTAGGGCTAGAATTAAAAGTATATAACCCCTAATAAATAAATACCAAAGCAGTCACATTTCTCACTTCAGGATTTGTTTTTTGGTCCAGCATACAGGAAAGACATTCCTGAGGCTCTGGGCATGCACTCAGCAATGATAAGAATGATGCAGTCCTAGGATAAAAAGAGTAGAAGAGAGAATGGTGCTTCCATCTCTTAAATGCGTTTGGATCTTCCGGTTCCCTCCAAGCCCATCACCCAACATCTATTGGTAACCATTTTATACAGGGCCTAGGAGTAGGCATTTTCACTAAATGAGGCATTGACACAAACCTAAAAGAAATCAGCACAGAGAAGTGCAATTGCCTAAACTATGACATCATTATGACTATTGCAGAGAATCTTCGAGCCAGTAGTAGACTCCCTAAAATCCTCTAGAATAAAAGCTTTTCATGAGCAAGAATCCTATTCTAGACACTGTTTACTAATTTATTCTGGCTCACTATAGTTGTTCAATTGTTGAACTGAAAACAAACCATATATTAACTTAAGAACCCATCAAAATAGCAATTGCTTCTCTGGGGAATGGTTTCCTCCATGCTATAATTAATGGTACTATCAGAAAGCATTTCAAGTTGCAGTTCGTTTTATCTGGCCTCGCTTGTCAGATTGTTTATATAAGCAAGTTGCTCTATATGGTTTATGACCAAGATGATAGAAATAACAACAACAACAACAATAGCTAATCTGAATAGTGCTTACATTGTGCCTGCCATTGTTTTAAGCCCTTCATGCAATACATTGACTTTCATAACAACCCTATTAGGAGGGGCCATTCTTATCCCTGTTTTACAATGAGGGAGATTGGAGTGCCAGAAGTTAAGATATATGCCAAGGTTCCCCAGCTTCTCAGTGGCAGAGCAGGATTTGAAAGCACAGAGATTGAGTCTTGTCATTGCCTAAATTTTAGGTTACATGAAAAAAAATTAAGTATATGAAAAATGTGTGTGTGTGCGTGTGTGTGTGTGTGTATACAGTATTGGATTTCTGAAGACTTATTTATTCTGTAAGTCCAGAAAATTTGGTCATCTTTATTTAATGTCACCAGAATATGGAACTGAGTTTATTTTAGCACACCATATGCAATTATGAGTACACTTAATTTTCATTTCCCTAGTTCTACTTTCTCTAATTACAAAATTGTCATCTGGATTTTCCTCTGTGCTTCTTTTTCCCATACTATTCCCTGATCAGAAATAGAATCCTTGCTGGGCATGGTGGTGCATTCCATAATCCCAGCATTCAAAGGGCAGACTCAAGAGTATCACAAGTTCAAGGCCAGCCAGGGCTACATGGGGAGATCCTGTCAAAGAAGGAAGGAAGGAAGGAAGGAAGGAAGGAAGGAAGGAAGGAAGGAAGGAAGGAAGGATGGAAGGAAGGAAGGAAGGAAGGAAGGAAGGAAACAATTCTTGCCTATCTTGGTTCCCTGACCGTGTTTCCGAACTTAACTTTACTCCCTCAGTTGCTCATTTGGCCCCACAACCCAGGACTTGGTAGTAGGTGATTTTGTAATTCTGAAGCAGGAGCTGGTCCATTCACACATGAACTACCTGAGGAAAAGAAGGATCTGGGGAAAATCCAGCATCCCAATTGTATCCCCTTACCTATTCTGACATCTCAATTCACGTCATTGTGTTCTAGGAAAGAAAGACCAGTTGCTACCCACTCTACCTACAGAATTTTCCCTTCTTAGCTAGACATGAAACAGACACAGGCTTCAATGTGCTTTTCCTCCAGGCATAAAATAAATTTTTCCTCACACTTTATTTTATGGGGGTTAGTTTTGGTTTATATTAAATATTAAATACATTAATTTTCAGCTTTGGAAGGATGGGGTTAGGAGAGCAAGTAGAATCCATTTAGCAGTCACTAGGAACATCAGCCTGGGGTTTACTTGTAACTATCATAGGTGCAAAGTGTTTGCTGTGCTTCAAAACATCCTCCCTCTCTAACACCAGTTCAGATCCATAGATAACACTTTTCATCCACACTGTGGAATTTGTTTCTTGGCTTTGGCCACCGTGACAAAGCCAGAAGTTAGTAGTTTTATGTCTATTGTTCTGTTTCCCTTTTCTCACTGATCCTGTCTTTGCTAACTTATAAACAAGCTGTGTTTTCAAGATCCACTTTTCCTATGACTTCTCCTTAATTTCAAAATCTCAATGTGAACATTTTGTTTTTAGGTAAGAGCTATTGATGTGGTCCTGGCTACTTAAATATGGCCCTCAGAACCAGAATCATTGAGAGCTTTTTAGGACTGTACCATGTAAGGCCTCAGGTTACACCTACTGAATCAGAATACCCCTTTTAACAAGCTCTCTCAGAGATCCTCATGCACACTGGGATTCTAGAACAACACATGGAGGTAAAAGTAAGTATCAAGGCCCATGAGAGACCAAGCAAGCATTGATGCAAATAAGCAAAAACTTCAGTCCTATCAGAAAGCTTAGTTTTCACTTGGAATTAGCCAGGTTTGCAAATGTTGCAGGCAGCACAGAAAGCACCAATCACTTTCAGAAATGCTATCACTAACATATTATGAGACCTTTTGCAGAAGCAGCAGAGTGAGGGTAACTTTTTAATACTCTCTTTTAAGAAAGTCATCTCATACTTTGCAACATTATTTTTTAAGCTCAGTGAAGATGATCACTTAAAGGAGCAAGAACAGTGAATTTTTTTCTCTTACATTACCTCAATAGCATATGAGCATCTTCAAAACCCACCTCTTTTCTAGTGAGGAGAGGAGGCATGTGCTCCAACACTCAACCAACTGCTGTGGAGATTTGTAAAAGTTTCTAGGAGAACTGCCATGTCATCAAGAGAAAACTTCATGTATGTGATCCTCTCAGTCTTTCAACAGGACCACAAATACTTAGATTTCTCTCAGTAATATTTTACATGTCTGCTAGGACTTGATTTTTATTCTAATTTGACAATTTTGATTTTAAATATATTTTTATTTTAATTTACACATATTAATTGTGCACATTTATAGGGTATAATGTGACATTTCAATACAAAAATGACTATTTTTCTTTTTAAAAAATTTTATTAGTATACATTCATTATACAGGGGGATTCATAGTGACAATTCTGATTAGGCGTATACTATACATTAGTTACATTATCCCCGTCAGCTCTCCGCCACTTAGAGAAATTGCAAATTTTTTTTTATTCTATTTCTTATCAGTATATGAAGTCCATCAACCATATACCCTCACTTTAATCTCCTTCATTCATCATTCCCCCCCCTCCTATTTGTACCTCCCCACACACACTACCTATGTTACAGTGCTTTAGTTCTCAATACTTAAATTGATGTTCAAAGGGGTTTCTCAGTGTATCCCCACTGTGGGTATACTTTACTTTGATCCATTCAATCCTTTCCATTGTTCTCCCTTACTCCTTTACCTCCCAGCCTCCATCATTTAACAGCTTTCAATACACATCCTTATGTCTTCTACCTTCACAGATGTAATGTTTTATGATATTACTGATGCACTATCATTCCCTTTTCCTTTTCCCCTTTCCTGAGTTCCATAGAGTAGTTCCACTACTCTATGTGTTCACAAATGTATTCTACATATGAGTTTGTATATCATCATGCTTGTTTTGTACATGTTTATCTTTTGGTTATAATTCCACATATGAAAGAAAACATCTGGCCTTTGTGTTTCTGAGCTTGGCTTATTTCACTTAAGTAATGATGTCCTCCAATTGCATCCATTTACCTTCAAACCACATGTCATTATTCCTTATGGCTGAGTAAAACTTCACTGAGTGTATATACCACATTGTCTATTTTTCTTAGTTATTTTGAGTTAAGATGCCTCTTTAGGTTTCTTACTTGGCGGTTCAGAAACCTAAAGAGGCAGTAAACCTTCTCAAAAATACTATGCATAAAAATATGCTACTTTTAAAGAAAGTCATAAAGTTTCATATAGTTAAAACTGACTGAAGAAATGACATTTCATTGAGGTTTATTTTAGGGTCCATCTATTGAGTCACAGAATGCTAGACCATCAAAGCTTGTTTTAGAGCATCCAAGGCAGAAAATCTATTAGATAAACATACCTATTTATCAAGATTTCTATGACCTCTCTTGAAACTAAGGCATAATTCTGGTATAATCAACATTCAACTAATTCCAAAAAGTTTTACGGAGTGCTACACATGTGAATAGTTTAATACTTATTCCATGGTTAATAATAAAGCATAGTAGTATCCAGACATTTGCTAGAAGAGCCACTTAACCACAGACATTTAGGAGTTATGGGCACCAGGGTATACATACTACAGACAGGATGGAGAATATGAATTAATCCAGAAAGGTAGAAAAGTGGGAGTTGATTGAAAGAGTTTCTACTGTACTCTTCAGTCTTGTTTCTATAAAATGAAAATAATCATTTATAACTAAGCTTACTGTGAGAAATAAGTAGATTGATGTAGACAGTGTTTATGAGAGCCAAATACATAATACACAGTAACAATCAGTTTTTTTCTTTTTTATCTTTCCCTAAATTTTCCTAGTTATAATACCAGCAGTAATGTTAACTAATTATACAGCACTGTCTCTGGGCCCTTGAGGAGACTCTTATCAAGCTTTTTTTTTTTTGGAGGGAGGGAGTTGCTCATTTGTTTTTTGGTGCTACTGGGGCTTAAACTCATGGCCTTCACCTTGAGCCACTCCACCAGCCCTATTTTTGTGAAGGGTTTTTCAAGATAGGTTCTCCCAGAATTATATACCTGGGCTGGCTTCAAAGCGCAATCCTCCTGATCTCTGCCTCTTGAGTAGCTAGGATTACAGGAGTGAGCCACTGACGCCCAGTTCATTCAAGTTTAATGAATTACAAAATGTAGGCACAGAGCTACTAAATGTTGGTGACAGAATTCGAGTTAGGCATTCTGGCTCCAGAGTTCTTTGGTAAGTCTATCCTTACTTCTTCAGTCTCTTTTCTTCTTGGATAGTAACCTCTGTTTATTTTTTCTGCCTCCTTGAAGTAGTATTGTGCCTTAGCTGAGCCTATTAGACAAACCCACTGACTACAGAAAAATGAATTTGTTATGTGATACAAGTGCTTCATAAACTTTCAAGTTTTATAGTCTATGTGATAAAAATAAAGAAATTTTCTGACCTCTCCCTAAACCCTAATCTTCCCTGGGTTACCCAATGTGTAAACGGGAACATTTAACTCCCATGTCATTGTAACATCAAGGATATTTCTAGCTATTGTTTTTACATACTTCCGTTATTTTACATTTACATTTGGTTTCTTTTCTGATTTCTAAGTGAGCAATTTTACTTCTCTAACTGGAAATTTACCTTGCTCATTTAAGCTAACTTTTCACATTTATTATGGAAAACTGTGAGTTGCTTACTACTCTTACCTAAGTCAAGGTCATCAAGGAATTTACAGGACACCTCACTAGTCCCAAATATAGCACTTATGAGAACTAACAACCATATCAAATTAACTGTATCCATGACATTATTTCAATATATACCTCCAAACTAGGTCTGCAGTGAGCCTATCATGAAGAAATTTTCATCCCAATAAAGAGAATCACAAAGAAACAACATTGGCATAATTAAATAAAGTTTTCACTATAAAAATCTACTTCAGAGATTTAAAGGTTTTGGCCTCTGAGTTAATGTAAGTACAGAAAGCTTCCACACCCCCTAATGTTTCAAACTTCTTAAATGAATGGACAGCATTTAAAAATCAATTTTGTATATAAAACCAAATTTCCAGTTTCTATTATAAAGTATCAGACCTATTCACCCCACTTAGATGTCCACATGGCAGCATCAACTGTGTGGATCAGTCACATGAATTCTCTCGATGCTCAAAGTCACCACCATTCTCTATAATCTTACAACTTTTGGTTCAGTTACTTAATTATCTACCCAGACCCAGCAGATATTTGAGTATATATCTCCTAATCCACATGTCTTGGTACAATAGAGATGAAACTTAATCTTAATATTTCAAGAAAATCTTTTTCACCTATAGACAAATAGACTATCTGAGGTTTACTGATGATTAAGTTATATGAGTTAAAATCAAAAGTTTTACTGAATTTATATTAAATTTATACCAATATCATTCCCCCTTTATCCTTTTTAAGTCATAGGGTTTTCTACTAGATCATAGCAAGAAGTTACATTAATCTGACAAGATTTATTCTTTACATTGATTATTATAATACAACTCATTCCTACAGAACTCTCCAGCCCATTAGTCTATTTTTCCAATTCAGTAAGCTAAAATGATGTGTGATGATTTTCAGAGTTGCTCAAAGCTGCTAGAGTGAACACATTCTTCCTTTACCAGATCTTGGCAATTCAAATTAGTTACTTCCATCATTATTTCAGCATTTGATACAGATTTTCCACAGGTGAGCAAAACTTAAGCAAATTTGCCATGAAGATATCATGCCATGATCAAGGTTTATTTGCATTGTATATTATTTAAGCAACTACAGAATTTTAACAAATGAGAGCTGTGACTTTCTGGAAGTGATAAATAGAAAAAGAATAAAACCTGGTATTTCCTCCTATTTTCATTAATCATAGTGATAAAGCAATTAGGAACACGTTATTAGGATCTCTGGGTTTTAGCCCCAACTCTAAAATTATATTAATCACTTAACAGAATAATATCTTGGGTAAGAATTCTCTGACAGAAATTGTAGCCTGTGGAGTAGACCCTTCTTATATGCTAAGTGAGATATAATGTAATAGCTCATTTGAGTAGAAAAATAAAGACTAGAAAAGAGTGAGACAAAATTCTACAAGAAAGCATTTCAAGATTTTAATTCTCTGAAGAGCCTTCTTGGATAATAAACAATTAAAAACCCAACTTTCTGGTCCCTGCTAAATCATTTCAATGGACCACGTTTTATTATCACTAATTCTTCATGCAGCTTGCCAAAACACTGAGCAAAACATGCTTCACTAATACGCTTTTAGTCTCCATGATGCCAAAACAAATAGTGCATTCAGTTCTGATTCAGTTGGCTTCATCCAAACAGCTGTCAACAGATCCCAGCCTGACCTTCTATGGAAAGAGCAGGGGACAGGCTGAATTTTCTATCATTCTACCAAGAAAATGGAGGCTATGTGTGGAGTGGGGGAATTGATGTCTAGAATAGATCTCCTTGATCAATTAGAAAGTAAGTATGACAAAGAAAAGGACAAAATAGCCTGCTAATTCCTCCTCAAATGAACAAGAGGAAAGATAAAAATCCCAGTCTCTCCCAAAGAACATCAGCTGTCTCATCACTTTCTCTAGCTACTGTTTTCTCTCTCCATTGTGAAAGATCCACTCACCCTGCAGGGCATCAGCTCCTTAGAAAAGGTCCATCTGCCTTGAGAATGTGCCAGAGCCACATTTTCTAAAAATGCAGACCTTTACTCTGGGATTATATTCAACTATGAAGTGGAACCAAATGAAGAAAATAGTGCTGTGCAAAGACCAATTGTCCTTATTTTCATACCTAAATATATCTCTAAAATTCCTCTTGTAACACACAAAGCTGTTAAACTCTTGGAGTGTTTTACTGCATTTTAGAATGTTTATCACACAGAATTTCATTTTGTACAAAGTGAAACAATGTGCCAGGATGGATAAAATAGGCTTCATAATACAAGGTAGACTATTGGTTTGGAGGAACAAGTCTGGGATTCAAAGACTCTTAGGTTCACAGTACCTGATGAATGTAGAAGAGTAAATATTAATAAAGCTATAAACAAGTATATCCCTAAATCTCACAATCAGCAAAGGATTATCATTTCCCATGGCCTCCAATGTAAAGGAAGATGAACTCCATTAAAACATGATGCTGAAAATAAAACTAAGCCTAAAAGGGGACATCTAAGACTAAAAGTTGTCAGGTATGTGCTGTGATTTGGATATGGTTCAGTGTGTCCTCTACAGTTTCATGTGCTGTTGTTGGGAGTTAATGTAACCTAGAAGACATAGGACCTAGTGAGAGGCCATAGGAATACCACCCTCATGAATGAATTAATGCTGTCCTGCAGGAGTTCTAGTCCTCACTGGACTAGTCTAGTGTCTTGAGTTGTTACAAAGTTGGTTCTGCAGTCTTAGCTTGCTCTCTTTGACTTTCCGTCTCACCATGTGCACTCTTCTTCTTGGATGCACTCCCACCATCATACCATCTACCATGTTGTATTTTAGGCACAAGGCTCTCAACAGAACCGAGAATATACCATGCACTTAGACCTCTAGATCTTTGTGAGCCAAATAAACTTCTTTTCTTTACACATTACTCAGACTCAGGTATTTTCTTAAAGTAACAGAAAGCAGAATAAGACAATATGGTACAAGCTAAACTGACATAATAAAAAGACCCCAAAATATAATTGCCTAATTAATGTAGTAGTCATTTCTTTCTCATATGACAGTTCAGAGATAGATAGACAGTCCAGGACAGTGATTCATCCTCAACATTTGACTTCTATCCATGGGTACAAAGTCACTATTTCAAAAGGTTGTGACCTTTTCAAGTCAGCAAGATATGAAAGGAAGTACAAGGAAAATAGCTTTCTCACTAACACCATGACATAGAAGTTACACCCACTGAAACTGTTAGTACAGCATCTGAACTAAGAGAATCAGCAAATAATAAGAGGCAAAAAAAAAAAGCATAAAACCACTCAAATCAGTCTTAAAAAATTATGTGGTTGACAATCCTTCCCAGAATAAGAGACTAAGAAAAGTGAGGGAAATTAAAAAAACAAGTTGTTAAGCAAATTATTAATCTCACAATAGCTATAAAAAACACTATTTAACATGGTACAATTAGTTATAGGCAAATATACTAACATATTTAATAGCCTAGTTTACTCTATTTTTTTGGGGGGGCGGCACTGGGGTTTGAACTCAGGGTCTCACACTTGCTAGACTGATTCTTACCACTTCAGCCACTCCACCAGCCCCCTAGTTTACTCTAAAACAATATTAGGGGCATTCCCCCCAGGGTGCATGCATAGGATAGTCATGAAGACATACTATAGTAACCTTTACCTTACTATAATAGTGAAACTCACAGCCCACGGTGGAGATCTAGTATTATAATGAGACACACAGCTCAAGAAGAAGCATGATGAAAGACAGCACAGATGGCCAGAACTCTACCTCCATGTGCATTGATGCCAAGAGACAAGGTCCTGCCCACCGTAGGAACATCACGAAACCTTTGCTCACCTTTCTCTCATTTGAGCCACCCACGTGGTGGCTCCCTTATGCTAAAGCATAAGAATGAAGTCTTATTCCTGTGAAGTGTGCCTGATTCTTCTAATAGCCTAAGAATCCACAGGATGACTTCTGCTCACACCCATTGGTAAATGTACACATCATACATAGTTGCAAGAGCTAAATTGGTGGTCACTAAATATCATCTAGATCCAAAAAGTAATCTGTGATGGAGGACATGCATCAGTCAGGATAGGTGAAGTTTTAGTCTCTAGCTAAGCCAGGATAGGATGGAGAAAAGTTTAATGTTAAAGTTAGAAGGTAAAATGGATATTGGGAAATAATTAACAGTATCTGCTACACTAATAAAAACTCAGTTTCCTTTAGTCTCTTCTTCAAATTCCTAAAGGCACACATACATGAAAGCATGTGATCAATAGCCAAGGGAAATAGATTCCTGAAAGTACATAAATTCAATTAACTTCCTGGCTTTTCCCCATCAGATTTTCTAAATTATCCAACAAATGTGTTGAAGCCAACCCCCTCTGTTTTCAGCACAACTTAAAAACTGGCCATAGTACTATAGTTATTCCCTCCAATTTGATCTTACCAAGTAAAATGTCCTTTCATGAAAATTTTAGATGATTGCTTCCCTCTCCTGTCTTCTTATGTACCATCCTCCTCTACATCTCTCAAGGACCAGAAAGGAAGGTAAAACCAGGCATTGTAGCCTTCTTTATTGCCCAGAGTAAATTAAAATGAAGCCCTAGTGTTCCACCCTGTGATACAAGTTTTCTTCTGTTCCATTCGAAAAATAAAAACAAAACAAGCAAGAAATGTTAAAAAATTCAACAGAAGAAAGATGATTATGCATTATAATGAAGAGGAAAGAAATGTATACAGTAGCACTTCAATACGCAGAATAGACATGAGTCAATGCTACAGAAGTCATTAATATTAATTGCCAAATATTTTGGGTTCCTCTGTTTGAGTGCAAAAGTATGATGTACCTGTCAACTTATTAGGGACTTGGAGAAGCCACATTTCTAGTTTTGATCAGTGAGTCCTAAGCATAAATGACATGTACCATTTCTGGAGAGATCATTTAATTATAGATGCAAATCCTTTCAGAACTTTCCATTTTACTGCCACAATTTCAAGATGGTGGTTACCCAGTGGACCTGTACCCACAGTGAGGACCACATTGACCACATCAGCATGAGAGCTGACCTCAGTGAACATGTAGTTCAACAGAAAAATAAACCTTTCCTGTTTAATTTGCTGAGATTCAGGGCTTCTATGTTATCACAGTGACACCTCACCTATGCTGAGGATGCAAGCCCTCCCTCCCAATGTTTACCTTCTGGACTTAGTGAGTAATTAATGACCACTTCTTGTATCACCATTTCATCTTCAAACTTATTTTCTGTTGTATGGAAGAGGAAACTGAGGTAAAATTACGAAATGAGTCACTGTTATATTTAAGATCTGAACTCTGTATAGCTAGATTTCATTCAGTTATACCCACAACTTCACTTATTAATCAAATCCTTTCTAATCCATCTTGGACTACCACATTTAGTCTCCCCAAAAGTCTTTGGTTACCAGTATTCCTGCACATTAGAGATATTTTCTTTTTCAAATTGGCACATAGTGGTAAAATCTAAACTTTTAAAATTACTGTCTTCAGAGAGCACAGGAAGAGTTCAAAAGTAAAAGTTAAAAGAACAATTTTCCTTTCAGTAATGTCTTTCCTCCCTTAAAGGGCAACAAAGGCAGCAATCTGAACGAATGGCTCTCCTGGACTCCTTATTTGCTGTCCACAGTGATCGTGGGCACAGGCTTTGCTCCACGCTGCCACCGTCACTATAGAAGCACTTATTTCCCCATCTTGTGGCTGAACAGGTGCCGGATGCAAAGCTGGATGGTGACCCAATTTACTGTGCTGCAACAACAGAACAGCACCCCAGCTGGAGAGAAGACATTTCAGCTTTGCTCTTTTCAAAGATATTTGTATAGATAAATGGAAGTTTATGTGAGCACAAAGAGGATATATTGTCCTCCTGATGCACATGTGTAACTTCAATTCTGCCAGCAGTCATCATTATAATAAGTGAGGTTTATAGAAGTTTCTTTATCCAGAAGTATCCCAAAGAGCTTCACAAAAACCTCACAAATTACAGGCAAAAAGCCTTCTTTCAGATCCACATGGAGAATCTCATCACCGATATTCTGTTTTCTGGGCACAACACCTCTGGATGGCAATGAGAAATTACCCACACATCAGGAGAATGGAATACTGGAATCAACCCTGACCATGGGGCCAGGACAAGTGGAATTTCGCCTCCAATACATAGAATGACTATGTCTTTGCCCACTTTGGGCATTGTTAATGACAGCTGCTTAACAGCTACCCACAAGCATGGCACACATGGCTCAATGTTAAGAGTAAAAAACAACATTGCTGTACCCACCAGAAAACTTCATGGGGAGGTTAGGCTTAAAAGATTGGAATTTGGCTTCTTTCCTCTTGCCAGATGTGCCCCCAAACTCATTCATTCCAAATTTAATAATGTGTACAGATTGAGTTGGGACAAAAATCAACAACTCAACTGTGAAACAATTCCTGAAACAAAATGGCTCTAGTAAGAACTGAACTGGGTTTTTCTAGTTGTTAGGTTATGATTTGGTTTGGGGTTTCCTACCACCCTAACAATTATGATTTGAGTCAAAAGGGTATTTAAATGAAATCTTGTAATTCTGTCTAAAGAATTTAGTCACCTTTAAAAAACTCATTGAACTGTATCATGCATCCATTCAACTTTATGAGGAAGGTCGTATGTTACACCCATTTTCCACATACAGAAACCAAGGCTTACACTCACACTGATGGTAATCAGCAGACGAAATTCAAACTCAGTTCTCACTCAAGCCCACAATCAACTTAAAGAATTCTAGCAATATTTATATATGTGTGTGTGTGTGTGTGTGTGTGTGTGTTTTGTAAAGAGATATATACTTAAAGGATTTAGTGTGTGTTTTTGAAAACAATCCTTTGAGGCTGAACTATACTTTGTTAGGTACATGTTAATACTCATTATGTATTTTTGCACCAAGGAGTCTCCATATTCAACCAACTAAATTGATATGTTCTGAGCTATGACTAAATTATATCAGAAAGATTAAAGTCTTGTAAAGAGAGTTAGAATACATATTTTAGCTCTATATTTGATAGTATAAAAACTAGATACTTTAAAATTGTGTATTAGAGACTATGAAAAGAACTGAGCTAGTAATCAAAGTACTAACATTCTCAGTTATTTAGAGTATCAGGTACTCAACATGGGACAGAAAGGTTGGGAAGTAAAACTTTAGTTGGACCATGAAAAATGAATAGAAGCGACAGAACAGCAGAGCTATTTATAGCTGACTTTCACCTTGGCTGTGCTGACTCCATCACCTGGACATCCATCTGGCTGTCACCTGCCTCTGTCCTCTGTCCTTTTACCAATTCAGCTCCTTCCCATACCAAAGTCCAACAAACATTGATGTGAACAGGAGACAATCCTGGGTAGCATGAAAGTAAGCATCTTTTCCTCATTTACAAGAGAATGATTGAAGCATGTAAATGCTCCATTGAAACCTAGAACTGAGTTTAATGTCAAGATGGCCACCTGTACATCCTTGCAGAGGTGCTTGTCCACCTCTCCTAAACTATTGCTGAGAAGACCAAACAGACACAAATAACAGAAGGTTGGTCATCTGCTTCCTTCTTGAATTCTATATATCAGAAATTTGAACTAGAGGAAGCCTTTCTAAACATAGCACCAATGGAATTTATATATATAATTACATGTATGCATATATGCATATATCTAGAAAAATAGTGCATATGACTTCTGCACATAGAAATCAAACATTTCAGGTCATAACAAAAATTAACCAAATTATGAACAATATTGACAATAATGAACTAATAACAGTGCTTATAATAGAGGGAACAGAATAAGGAGAAAATAACAAGGCTGTTACAAATCAGTATGAAAATATGAATATCCCGTTATAGCAAGTAGACAAGAAAACAAGCGTATTTTAAAATGTCACATATTGGGCCAGGGATGAGGTTCAGCTCTTGCTTAGCATTGTGTAAGGCCCTAGTCCAATCCCCAGCACTGGGGGATGGAGCATCCTGGCATCCTTGAGGGACCACAGAGCACCAGCTCTATCCCCAGTGTCTTCTCAGTTGTCCTTTAAGAATATCTGATTAATAATCAAAAAAATTATTATTAAAATAATGATATGCTATTTATCACCTGCGATACTGGTATTTAAAAATCATCCTCAATAGTGCTATTTTGCTGTTAGAAGTGTAAACTGTTACAATCTTTCTGTAGGGAAATTTGGAAATAAAGAACAAACATTTTTGCATTACATTTGGCCTAGAAATTTTATTCAAGTTTATCATAAAGAAATAACCAAGAATGTGTACAAAGATGTTCTCCAACTGTGTTCACCAAAGCACTTTTTGCAACAATTCACTATTGGAAGCAATTTATATCTCCAAAAATAGAGAACTGATAAGTAAATCATAGGGAGTCTGTTTACAACAATGCCATTGTAAATACCTTTAAATGTGGTAGTATAGTGTTACATTTTTAAAACAGAAAAAATACATAGAATGTTCAACTTGTGCATATAGCATGATCCCATCTTGTGCTTAAAAATTATATACATAGAAGTAAAGAGATTAAGAAAAATATTAATATTGTTGGATGGTAAGTTACAGGTTATTTTCTATAATAAATATGTATTACTTTGGTAAAAGAGAAAAATGTCATTTAGAAAAAAAAAATCACTGACTTATATGATTCTCTTAAAAGTAAATGAATGTTCTGGACCAAAGCACTGAAATTTTATGAAGATTACCCTTACAAATGAAAGGCCTGTATTGCCAAAGGAAATAGTTACAGAAAGACAATAATACAAATAATTATAGAAAATCAGTATCCTAGAGCAGCACTATTTCTTCATTCAGATCTTTTGGTAGAACCTATCTCTAAACCACATGAGGACTTACTCACTGAAAATTGTCCATAAGTGTTATTTATTTAGATCTTCAATAGTGTCCATTCTTCTGAGCCAACCCTTAAAGAAATTTGGTATGTCCAGTGATTAAGCTTTGTTAGTCTTTTTTTACTTTTGAACCTATCATACATTAATAATATGAGGGGATGTCATTGTGATAATTTCATACATTCATACAGCGTACCTTGAACAAGTTCACTCCTTTCATTATATATCCACCTCCTCCTCTTTTCAAACAGTGTTTGGTAGGCTTCACTATGCTGTCTTCATATTTACATATGTATTCTACATCCTTCCTCTTCATCCTCAGTAGCCTCTCTTTTTCCCCTTCTTCTTCCCGGTGATCCCTCCCTAGATAGTCCCCCATATACATTCATGCCCCATTGTTATCATTATTATTGTTATTGTTATTATTATTATTAGCAGGAGTAGCAGCATTTTAAGACTAGGTTTCTCAAATGAGTGAGAAAGTATAATATTTGGCCTTTTGAGCTGGGCTTATCTCACTCATCATGATGACCTCCAGTTCCATCCATTTTCCTACAAACAACATAATTTCATTTTTCTTTATGACTGAGTTAGTCTTGCTGCTGCTTTAAGCAATCAATATCCTTTTTCCCTGGGTGATGGAATATCCTGGCATCCCTGAGTGACCGCAGAGCTCCACTCTGTTCCTAGCATCTTCTCAGTTCTCCTTTAAGAACATCTATTTCTCACAGTGTCTAATAGCATATACCTGCAGGTATGTTATTCCTCCTGTTATGGACTGAATTTTTGTGCCCTCCACCTCAAATTCATATACTGAATCCCTAACTTCCAGTTTGAATATTTTTGGACATGAGGCCTCTAAGGAAGCAATTAAGGCTGAATGAGGTTATAATGATAAAGTCCCAATCCAATAGGATTAGTGTCCTTATAAGAAGAGACACCAAAGAGTTTACTCTCTCTTTCTGTGCATATGTGCACAGAAAAAAAAAATTCACCATGTGAGCACACAGCTAGAAGGTGACCATCTACAAACTAGGAAGTGACCCCTCACCAGGAACTTCCAGTCTCTAGAACTGGTGTTTAACTCACCTAGTCTTTTGCCAATATTTTGTTATAGCAGCCCCAGAAACATAAGACATCTTACTTAAAAGTCTTGAGTGGCCCTCCATCTGACTGCCAGACTCTTAGTGGGTTACCCCAAAGTCTAACTATTATCCCTGTGGGCCCAGTGGTGTGGTTACTGTAAACTTGCTGGACACTCTGGAATCATAACATTTCCTGTTGCCTTTCTTCTCATACTGTTATTACTTGAACCACATGCAGACATGACTACCCCTTCAAATCATTCCATTAATATTCCTTTCCATCCCCCGCACAACCATCTTGTGCCCATTCCCTCCAGAACCATTTTGCTTCCAAAAATGTCTACCATTCATGTGCCCTCTAAGACTATATTTGGATTGTTGTCATTTAAGCCCTGAAGCCTAATCCCACAATTTTGTCAGTTCTAAAATTTTGTCAGTTCTATCAAAATCTGATTTCTTTTCTTTTTCTCCATCCCTTGTCCTAGAGCACTGAAGCCCATGTGTGCTGTAAAGCCACTCACATTTGGCAAATTATCCCCTTCTCTATCCTTGATTCAAGAGATAATCAGATTATCAAACAGCATTTCACTTCTCCCTGGGTAAGGCTGAGGATTTTATTTTCTTTTATTCAAGAGAACAAAGGAAAGAATATACAGCAGATATTTTGGTACATCACTCAGTCTCCTGTAGGACCTAGGAACTATTCTCTAAGCTCTTAGGAATGCTGGTTCCTAGTCAGGTGAATCATTTTCTGAGACTTAAGCCACTCATGGCAGCCACCATCTTCAAAGTACTCCCTTACTTGTAACTGTCTACAACCATCTACAGGTAGATGTGAGGATACCAAGGCCATCCCCCTTGCCTCAAAGTGGCATAAATCTGTAGAGTCATTCTAACTTAAACCTTTGTATGGAATTTGCTGAGGCCTTGGTTGAGGCAGCATCTCAGTTCAAATCTTCCATCTGCCCAGTTCTACTTCTCTTACACACTCACTCACTCACTCACAGGTACTGGTCCTAAAGATGTTCCCAGTAAACCTTGCAAATAAATATCCACCTCATAATCTGTCACCTCTCAAAGCTAACCTAAGACTGATACATTGCTAGTGGTATACATTTGCATTTAAGATATTCCAAAACAAGGTCACAAAATTCTCCCCTCCTTTGCTGAATGGCCCATTGATCAAGAACCTCATTTAGTGTCCTTCTATGCTGATGCCTGGAGAGTATTAGATCTGCATAGTTCAGAATTAAAGTTCAGTTTTTCTAGGACTGGCTAAGGACACTGAACTTGTATGTGACCCTTGAGTAAATTAAGGTAGTTTTAGTGCCCTGCCTGTCTTGCACTAGGCACACAATAAATATTTCTTTTGAAACACACCACTGCCCCAATTAAGATACGTGTTTCTAGTTCAGTATCTACTACGTGTAAGGCACCATGCTTATTGTGCACCATGGAAGAACCATAGTTACTACAAGGTAAAATAAGTTTCTTATTACTTAACTATTTACTTATTTTCTTATTACTTATTTGTTGAAAAACATAGGAAACATTCACTACATGTCAACTTAGGATGAGGCTCTAGGTTAGACTGTGTGTGAGAGATCAGGGAGTATAATACAAAATGTGCCTTCAGAGAAGGTAATGTGATTGGGGACAGAAGGTATGCAGAAAGCAATATATGTTCAGCCACATGGGTATGCTCCCTAAATACGGCAGCATGAAAAGGGTGATCAGAATAACAAGTAGAAAGTCTGCAACAGTAAAATGGCACCTATGAAGTGGCCTAGGCACAAACGACACACTTCACAGCTAAATTTTCACTGAATTGTGGTACTTTATTTTATCAAAAGAAATCTCTTTTTTCTGCCACAAAGAAATAGCTTGTGCTTTTTTCCTATTAAAAATACCCTGCAGATTTCAGACATTAAGCCTTAACTTTGTGCACAATGAAACCTCAAGATTGAATCCCTGGGAAATTTCTCACATTTGCCGGTCTTGTGAAGAAAATGTTTATTTTTGTAGCTGAGTTTTCAACTTTTAAATTTTAATCATAATTTTGGTAGGCACTGAAAGAAATCAGCTTAACTGTTGACTTTAATATTTTGATATTTTTTACACAAACTACCACTATCAGAAACTCTTTACCTGAAAAGTTGAGGTGTAAGAGAAGATCGGATTGTCTATTTTAAAAATATACCAAACAGGTTTTGGAGATCCACTTTACATTGTGGGCAAATTTCTCATGATGTCCATTACTCAATGAAATGACAGGCACTCTTTCTGTCGCGAAACTGCTGAGGAGACACTTACTGGTGGTTTCTAGAAATTACAACTGCTGTGTCACTGGGAGGATCCCTGTGTCACCTAGAATATCTTGCTGTAGGCCAAAAGCGAGCCAGACAATGATTTTACCTGGAGGCAGAGTTTTGGTTGATTCCTAGTTTTAAGTAAGTAAGGTAAAATCTTGTCTATTTCTCCAAAATAAAAATGAAAGGTAACAATTTGTCTTTGCCATTCAAATAAAAGGAAAAAGAAAGAAGACAGTTTAAAGTATATGGGATGCTCAAAGCTACCATAAAACTGTTCAGCAATGATGTTACCTATTCTGAAGATCAGAATTTGGATAAGAATCACCATAAAAGTATAATTTCAAGATTTGAACCGCTCCAAGAATATTCTTACTGGGGCTGTCATAAGCTTTCATTTTCTTCCTATGGTTCATGAAATATGCCTATCCTGTTTGCATCTGACTTTCATGTTAGGTTGCATCTCCCTACAGCTTTAATGTCACTGATAACAGGTCAGACATGGTGCTTCTTTCAAGTTTTACACGTTGCTGAGTGTTTTTCATTTTAGCCTCCTACTAAACTCTTTGTTTTATTGAGTTTCTGAAAATATCTGAAACCACATAGCAGATATTTATTGGGGTACCTGAAACTCCATTATCCAGATACAGTTCCTCTAAAGAAAACTCGTACCCATGTGAAACATTTAATACATCCAAACAAGAATGTTCTTGAACCCCAGAATCTTGACTTTGGTGTTCAGGTGAGAACTCACCTCACACTGCAGCATGAGTAACATACACCTGGCTAAGCTAGTTAGGCACAGATATTTATTGAAGTTTGTGCTTGTGCATGTATGTACAGTGTCAATAGAAAATAGTGTGAGTCTGGTATTAGCACCTATTCCTTCACACCTGGAACTTAGAAAACACCCATAGAGCAGTCCAAATGAGGTCCAGTTCATCTTCTGGTGACACTATCTGGGTTTAGAACCATCTATTAATTTCCCTCTGTGTGTAACAATCTATAGTAGAATGGTGGTTTCCTTGTATTAGGGTTTATTATATTTATTTATTTATTCCAATAGTTAGTTTTATTTTTTCCCTTTATTGATGTGCTGGGTGGGGGTACACTGTAGCATTTACAAAGGTTCTTACAGTGTATCAAATACATCATACTTGAATTCTCTCCTTCCAGTTCTCATTTATCCCCCTCCCTCCCATTCTTGGAACAGTTTCAACAGGTACCATTTTTGTATTTACATGCACAGGTATACATTATCTGCACCACATTCATCATCCTACTCCTTGCCCCCCCACTCACTTCCCCTGGTGCAACCACTCCTGACAAAACCTGTTCCTCCCGTTCTCCAATTTTGTAGAAGAAAAAAAATAATAAAAGAGAAACATAGAGTTTTTGCTAGCTTGAGATAGATAGCTACACTGGGAGTATCCTTGTGTTGTTTCCATGCATTTGTGTATTACAACCCCAATTAGTTCATCTCTTCTGTCCTTTTCATTCCTCCCTAGTCCCCTTCCCATGGTGGCCCTGCCCAGGTTAAGATTTCTATCCCTCCCATGCGTGGCCTCCCCTTAGTGTGACCCGTGTCCCATATTGCTGCATTTATTTTGGGTCTATAATCTGCATATGAGGGAGAACATGCAGTTTATGGCCTTTTGATCCTGACTAACTTCATTTAAGATGATGTTCTCCAGTTCTACCCTTTTACCTGTGAATGACAAAAGTTCATTTTTCCTTGTGGCTGAGTAAAATTCCATTGTGTATTAATACCACATTTTCTTTATTGCAAAAGAAATTATCACTCTTTATCTTCAATTGTCAAAAATTCTGGATTTAGTAGTGTAGAATCTTTATCTGCTTTATTGCTGTGACTGAGCCACTAATGCTTCTAATTTGCTAACACATATTTGTATAAAATATGGGCAATTAAATTAAATACCTTTTCTGCAATGTATACTCTGTGAAATACTTATCAAACTAATCTCATTACCCTAAAGCAGCTTTTTCCCACCACTGGACACAATACATAGACCACAGTCAGGCATGAGACAACTCTGGATGAACTCCTTCACCACCTCTCAATGTCTCCTCATGGTGCAGACACTATTTTTTTGCTACATCCTCTTACAGTATGAGATGAGCACCCATTAGCATTTGGAAGTGGGAAGAAGGGTGGCAGCTTAGGCAATTTTAGCCTGATTACAACTACACAACTGTTACAGAATCTTAGAAGAATTTAACAGCTAATGGATTCCAATCCCCCAATTCTACAGAGACCGGAAGCTATGTTACCTTTCTCAAAAGATATCTCTTTAAGTTCCTGATCTGTACTAAGCAATGGGGCTATTAGCAACACCTAGTCTCATCGAAAAATGAATCATATTGTGAGGAAGGAAATAGTGAGTAACATATGTAATTATGACATGACTCAGTAACCACTTCTTTGAGATAGAGATGCCGTCATGCACTGCATAATCACATTTCAATTAATGACAGACCATACATATAAGATGGTGGTCCTATAAGATTATAATGAAGTTGAAAAATACCTATGGCCTAGTGACATCATAGCTGTCAAGACCTCATAGCACAATGCATTATTCACCTGTTTGTGGTGATGCTGGTATAAACAGACCTCCTGCACTGCCATTTGCATAAGAGTATAGCACAGACAATCATGTACAGTGAATAATACTTGGTGATTTGTGTATTCACTGTAATTTGTAATTATTTTAGAATGCAGTATACAACGTATTTAAAAACTCACTCCAAAAAAGTACATGTTACACTGATGGTAGTCTTATATCCTGTTTTTACCACATTTCTTGATTGCATCAAGAAGCCACATCAAATGACTGAACTATACTATCAAGGTTTGTGTACATACACTCTATGATGTTCAAATAAAGACAAAATTGACACATTTTCAGAACTTATTCCATCATTAAGCAGGAAATGACTACATTTGCAGTGTGATCACTGTATAAAAGATTTAAAAAGCTAGTTAGTGGAAAGATGGGTGTAAAGATAGTCTTTGGGTTTTGCTCCCCTTTGCCTTCCAGAGCACCATGATGGCAACCATCAGAGAAGTTTCATGCTTGGAATAGACATGAACACACAGCTAGGATCCTGCAGCATCTATGAATACTGAGCATCACTGACAGGAGAACAGCATACCTGCCAACAGCTGTATCAGATTTGCCTAAAACAAGGTGAAGGCACAGGCTGCAGAGTGTATCACCTTCTCACCCGTCTCGCCGCAGGGTTATCATAGCCATGGCTTTGAGCAATGTGCTCTGACATAAGACATAGCAACAATAGCAGATAAAAGAAAAAAAATGTGGAGGGATATTACTTTTCTCCTATCATTGTTCTTTCTGGCTTAAAATGACCCACTTTGTTAGTCTCTACTAAAACACAGACAGGTAGTAGGATAGCTACATTGCATTTATGTGACCTATCACATAACAGTAGCTTATGTACTATACATGTTTTCCACAGCATATGCTCTTACGTTAAACTAGAACATCACATTCTACGAAGCAGTGTAATAGCAACATTTTAGGCAAAAAAATAACCCCATGGGCCAAGGTAAATTTATGTTCTTTCTTCTATGCCCTACCCCCATTTTTAAAAAATGATTTCCTCCTAAATTTTCTGCACATTGCCTTCAAATTTCTTACAGCTACCAATGAATCAATGACATAATTTGTAATAATGATAAAATTAATTACCACTGTCTTGGTAAATTCTATACAACATGCAGACTGTAAGGACATTTCAGAATAAGAGAACTTTTGACATCATGCCCCCTTAAGGACCATTCTTAAGACAAAACTTTCTCACCAGTTGAATCACACGGCCCAAGTGACCCAATTCCCTGAAAATGCCATCAAGAGTTTTGAAAGCTGCCGGTATCTCACTGGAAGTTCCTCAGTTCCTCACTTTGTAAATCTCTACACTGCCCCTAACTGTCAGTCTCACAAAATATGAGAAATTTACAATCTAATCTGTTTCATTATTAATAACTGGAAATTATGAATTCATTGAAACTGTAGCCCTAAAAATATCAGAAATAAAATACAATTCCTCCATGTAAGACCAAGGCAAAGAATATGATGTCAAAGTAAGGAAGGACTTTTTAAAGAGGACACAAAATCTAAAATTCAGAAAATATAATTTTATATATATATGATCATGTATACAATATATACATGCATATATAAACTGGTACATATAAGTGAATTGAATTATGGAACTTCTTCTAATGACACACAGACCTAGGAAAAGGATAAAGTAAATATTGGGAAGCATTTTCATAATATACATAATAAGAAAATATTAATATGTAGAATACAAAAAGAGCTCCTAAAAACAAATAAGAAAGGGTCAAAACCTAACAGAATAATAGCATATATTCTCAATATGGAGAAATGGATAGCCAAATCGTTAAGAAAATATTTTTCAAACACACACCACCTCACAAATTATAATGGAAATAGAATTAAAATAGCCCCATATAGTACTATCAGTTCAGCAACAATTCAGGTATCTATAACTATCAAGTATTTGTGAAATATGGATATTCTGTACTCTTTGCATAATGCAAGTGGGATTCATAAAAAGAGTGAGGCCACCTAAGTACAAGAGACTATGTAGTATGTATGCCCTAAAAAAATGTATCTGCTGATCCAGGGAATATAGTTTAGAAAAAGCCTGTGTTTTTTCAAATATAGTTTAGAAAAAGTCTGTGTTTTTCCACAAGACAAAATATAAAACATGATTTATGTTGTACTATTATAATTGCCACAGAAATAAAAAATAACCCAAAGTCCATCATAAATTATTTTTAGAAAATTTATACACAAATTATGGTATTGTTCCATGCTAGACTAGTATGCATCAATGAAAATGAGTAAATTAATGTACCTATAGCAACATAGACCTATCTCAAAGGATGTTCACTCAAAAAGGAAGTTACAGATTGTTAAGTACAATATCATTCATGTAACTATTTACAAAAAAAACTATACTATTGTGACCATATTCCTATTAATTATTGCTACAGAATAATGCACCCACAAAATTTAAAATAATAACAATATTTATTTTGTTCATGCTATGAGTTGAATGTATCCCCTCAAAAACTCCTATGTTGTAGCCCTAACCTCAATGTGATTATAGAATTGTAGGAAAAAGAAAGTAATCAAGATTAAACGAGGTCTTAAGAGCGCAACCTGGATCCAAAAGGATTAATGTACATATAAGAGGAAACACCAGAGAGCAAGCTTTCACATTCTCTCTATCTCCCTCTCTCTCTTTCTCTTCTTCTGTTTCTCTCCCCCTCTCTCCTTGTATCTCTCCCTCTCCCTCTGTGGGGAGTGGATTATGAGAAGCCTATGAAAACTTGAAGAGAACAAGAGGCCAGATGCAGCACAGCTGCTTTTCCTAAGTTGTTTACATTCAGAGAAGCAGGAATGCAGGTTTCTCTTGTTACAATGTCAGCCCCTCCCTGAGAAATGTTGCTCCACCTCCTTGATTACCACTGGATATAAAAGACTCGCTGAAGGAGGACCCGAGGTTTTTTGATGGAAGAGTTTTTTTAATGGGGATTTTGATCGGCTGCTTCTGCCGCTGGCTGTTGTGACTCCACCAGAGCAGCTTTCTGTACCGAGAACTTTATACATAGGCTTTAGAAAAGCCAAGCTAAAGAAAAGGTAAAGGGAACAAGGGACAGTGCAAGTCTAAGAACCGAGACTTTAAGAGTTACACTAATGTGGTTTTTAGATGTGGCTGCTGTTGTTCATCTGCAAGTCTGAGGGCAAAGACTTTAAGAGAGATTAAAGGAAACATGGGACAGAGTTAGTTTAAGGAAAGACACTTTACAGAACAGAAAAGAAGACTGTAGAAGTGAGGTTTTAAAGAATAGAAAAGAAGAAAGCCTTTAGAAGCAAGGCCTTAAAGAATAAAGATAGAGAAAAGAAGCAGAGTAAAGAGAAGAGAAGTAAAAAAGCAATGGGCTGTTGGGCTTCTCCATCCAGGCACCCAGCACACCTGATCCCAGCTTTATGCATGTTTGCCTATCGCTTGTCCTTTCTGCATCTCCAGTTAGGTCAGGAGAAGGGGAGCATGAGAAACCTCGCTCCACTCCTCCCCGACCCCATGTAAAGAGAGAACAGGAAGGATCAACAAGCAGGAAGTTGCCCTCACAGGTAGCACCATGCTAGCACCCTGATCCAGACTTCTAGTCTGAGAAAATAAATTTCTACAGTTTACGCTACCCAGTCCATGCAATTTTGTTATAGCAGCCTGAGCTGACAAACACAGCCTACAAACTGCAAGTTAGGTAGGACTTGATGGGGAAATCTTATTTCTGCTCCACTCAGCATCAACTGGTGTGACTGAAATCATGTAAGACTTGCTCACTCCTCTGACAATGGAAACTGGAAGGCCTGGATTCCCTGACATCTCTTTTATTCAGATGTGGGCTCCTCAGCATGGGGACCTTGTACTGTACTTTAATTATTAGCAGGGAGTTAATAAAGTCCGTCTCCACTCAAGTGTAGGACTTAACATGACCTCTTGATGGTAGAACTTGGAGACATATTCTAAAATCTTTATTAAATGTACTATGTATATGCACCACACTTTGTAACAGGTGGCATTACAGGATGCAGAGAGGACTTTAATTGAGGCTAACAATGCAATTAACCCGCCATACACAATATTCCTGACCTTCTGATATGGATGCTTTTTAACATTTTTCATATTATTTTCAATAAAGTATTAAAGATAAATGTGAAAGACTTAGACCTTTTTTTTGTAAATCCCATTCATCTCTCAATCAGGGCACCAGAGCAATCACAATCATGAATTTTGTTTTTTTTTTTTAATAGTGCCAAGACTTTATTGATATTTGAAACACTTATATTTGCTTTACAGACAAATCGATTGTCCTGTAACCACCAACACTCTGAAGTCTTTCTTTGCCAACTGCTGGTATTGGTATCCTACTGCCATGAAAATTCCACCAACATACAAAAGAATTTTTCTTTTTTCCCCACCTGTTTCCTTGTTTTCTCATCATTATTAAGAATACTAATTCTAATAACATCTAATTTAACCTATAGAAGACAGATTATCTCTTAACTATGACAACATTATCAAAATTTTATTTTTTATCCTTAGAGTATTTTATGCTGTCAAGTAGATGTATAATATTAAATTAATATTGCTTAGATAGTTTCATGCTTTAGAGATGTATCAGACTTGATCAACACAGAGCTCATCTTGAATTTCTGGGTAAGATTACCATCTTGGCTCTCTTTTTTTTTTTTGCCTGAAACTCTTTTTTTTTTCTTTTATTATTCATATGTGCATACAAGGCTTGGTTCATTTCTCCCCCCTGCCCCCACCCCCTCCCTCTCCCCCCCCCCACTCCCTCAATACCCAGCAGAAACTATTTTGCCCTTATTTCTAATTTTGTTGTAGAGAGAGTATAAGCAGTAACAGGAAGGGACAAGGGTTTTTGCTGGTTGAGATAAGGATAGCTATACAGGGTACAATCATGAATTTTGGATGTGCCTGGCACATTTAAAAAAAATCTTTTGTAAGTGTGGTGCACACACACACACACATACACACACACAGAAACACATACACACATACACAAATATTTTAAAACCACTGTTATATATGTATGTGTTTTGGCCAGTAGAAAGCAGAGGGTCTAACAGTGTGTCATTTCTGGGACTAGGTTTCAAGAGGCCTGTGTAATTCTGCTCTTGTCTCTTTCAGATCCCTGCCTCCACCATGGGAACAACCCATAACTAGTTTATAGGAGGATGAAAGATCATGGGGAGCAGAGCTGAGGTATCCCAGTTATGGTCATCACACACTGGCCAGTCTCTACTCTTGACCAGTGGAGTCACAAGCTGACCACAGAGGCATAAGCAAGCCCAGCTTAGACCAGCAGAACCCATCATGAAGCCTTGCTCTCACGAGAAATAACAAATATCTAATGTTTTAAACAACTAGGTGTTGAGCTGAATTTATTTTAAATAAAAATAATGAAGGTTTTAAAAAAAAGTTCGACTGAACAGTATCCTCCACTGGTAAGGGCTCTGATGATGTCTGCACATTCAAAAGATACAAACACAAAAGGCATCAATAGGAGACAGACTGTTATTCACAACATTATATCTCCCCAGTCCAGGCACTGGAGTGATTTGTAGGATTCCTAATAAAAAGAATTGCTCAGGTCACTGAGAACACAGCACAAGCTCAAAGAATCAAACCTCCTTATATTAACACAAGGAGGGAGGCAGTCTTTCACTGCCAATGACAGAAAATGCATCTTAAATGTTTTACAACCATTACAATTTCATTTTATTCTTTATAATAAAGAGAGCTCATTACATTAATAACTCAAAATAATTTTAATGTTTTACTCCTGCAACTATCTACATATTAGGAGAAAAATCTTTTAGCAGACTCGATGAACCTAATTTGAGATTTAAAAATAGTGTGGGCAAAGCATGTACATGTGTGTGTGTTCGTGTGTGCATCCCTGTGATCTGGAGGTCAGGCTCTCAAGGGTTTCTGTGAGGCTTACTGCACACGGCAGATCAGAATTAATTGTTGAGGGAGACAGCTGCTATGGTTCTGTCCTCTTGGACCAATACATATAAGGACAATGGTGGGGAAATCAATAATGTCACTAGGTCAAGGACACTTGACAGTACAGAGTCAGTAAATGCTCTTCATCCACATTTACACAGGACCCATCTCTATAAAAAAAAAAAAGTGATTTCCAGAGCCATAATCTCTGCTCATGTGAAAATCTCAAGGCTTTTGTGGAAGTTCCTACCCAGTACATATTTCTGCTGTCAGACTACTTCTGTGACTGCATTTAAACCACGAAGTGCATTTGCTGCTGATTCGACTATTATGGCAGGAAAATGACCTGTAAAGTTCTTTTGAGGAGCTTGGCATTTTGCATATATTATAGAAATACAAGAGGAAAAAATGTGTTAGCAATGAAGTTTATGAAAAGTCATTCAACTAAACTTTACATTTCATGGAATACAGAAACTGTCTGATTTGTGAGACTAAGTGGGAGGGGAACCTGTCAAGGCAGAAAATCTCCATATTCTCATGTTTTCAAGGCCAGTTGTCAACTTTTTTCTGTCTACAAAATCTTGATGGTAAGTGACAAAGTGGAAAATGTGCCAAACTATATTATTTGACCTCTTTTTGGTGGCTCTAATGTGCAAAGAACTTAATAGATAAGAACATATGCTTTATTGGGGGTGTGTGAAAATATATGTGCATTAAGATTTGAGAGCAATCTGAAAGCAATGACAAAAGTTTCATTTTTTTCTGAGTTCCTTAAAGGGAGAGACCTTGGTTTCACATCAGGGAAGTTAAAATTATATCCCTCTGAGGTAACTCTGGAATATCTCTGCTAAATTTGTAGCAATTGAATAGCTGACTAAAGGCAGAATTTCTGAGTCTGTACCATACCCTGGTGCCAAGTGAGCATTTATCAGCTCTGAACATCTCTCATCACTGATAATATGAAACAAAAAAACCATCCCTAGGAGAAGGGCACTGCTATTTACCATACCAAGACATTTGCCAAGAGGATTCACAGCCTTAGAGGTCAGGGAGAGTCTTGGCTCTTCCTAAGTTATCCACAGTTGGGGAGTGTGGAGGAAGAGGAGACGGTTAACCATTTCACTGCTGGCCAGAAATAATTATGCCACTAAAAGGCTTTTTCTCCCAGCTGAGTAGGCATATATCCAACCCACAGTTTTGATACCTTACTCAAATGGGAATTTTATTCCTTAATCATATCCTCAAGGCTATCTCCCTAACTAGCTTCAGTGAGAGTCCAGCACATTATTTACAAGAATTAAAGAGCTGGGGGAGCCCTGGTAGAAGGAGACTGAGGGCATTTTTATCATAGTAGCACTCACAAGCATCACTACAGCTAAAGGTCAGCCAGCATTTCTATCAAAAGCTCCCGATTTCCAGTCATTTATAACTTGGCCATAAAAATCACTCCTGGGCTGCAATTCGGCAAATAGTGCCTCAGCTGAGCAGAAAATTGTCCCCTCTCGGTGGCTGTTGGTTTGTTTTGGTTTGCCTTTTGTTTTAGTGATTTGAGGAAAATATACGGTTATTTGAAAGCTGCTACTTAAATGTAGCCCTCTGAAGGAGAAAATGTTAACGCTTTGAAGCATTTATTTGTATTTTCACCTCCAGCGAAAGCAGGGACTTTGACTCCACAGTGAATGGTGCTCTGGTCCCAATTACTTCTGGCATTTTCAAGAAAACAAAGACAATGGCCAAGCCTTTCATTCAAAGGCAGTTAGACAGCAGAAAGGCTCTAAGTGTCTGTGAAGTTTGATTTGCCAGAGCCACATGGAAGGACAGGCTGTTGACTGTTGTCTCCAAACTAATTTCCTCCTATTAAGGCCTAATCAGTGTGATCGCCTAGGAGAGTTTGGAATTTTTAATTGGCTCAAGGTGCTTATTTGCAGTACAGAAATGAGCTCAGGAGGATCCAAATAAGGACGGGAAGAAAACTTTCCTCATCCTTTCAAAGGAACCCAGTCATTTTCATTTCTCATCACTTTCACATCTGTGGTTTCCTGGCAAGAGAGGATTTCTCCCTACCATTAAGGAGAGATGATTAGTAGGGCCTGACTCAGGCTTTAGTCTAGTTTCTGAAGCTAGCTTCTCTCTCCTTTGCATTGCATTTAGGAGAAGCCAGGCAGCTGGCAGTGCCCCGTGAGTTCCCTGTGCTAAGCCACCTGGCCTTTGCCAGAAAGCACATAGAGATCGAAAGTGCAACAGGGAGAAATAAACCCTCAGTATTTAAGTAGTTGGAGAAAGAACTTGACAGCCAGCCAGACAGCAGCAGCATCCTGGCTCCAAAAAAATCAGCTGGGTTTCCTGCTGTGTGTCCCTTGGAGTCCCCAGGCCCAAAGAAAGGGAATCCTGGAGCTCAACTCACTTTCTGGAAATGGAGGTAAGAGGTTAGTGTTACTCCCTCACATCCATCAGCTGGGAGAGGCCTTCAGATTCAGGAAACTCAACATTTATCTTTTTAAATATCCCTAGGAGAGGGAATCTTAACTGCCATTTCACCAATGAGGAAAGCACAAATAGAAAAGCCAACTAATGTGTTATCAGAGCCAAAACGGAATTTAGTCTCACATGTCACCATTTGGAAATTTAGCCTGCCCTGCTCGGAGGGGTGGGCAGGGAAACCTAAACACCTTTTAAATGTCTCCTGTGTTCTCATAAAATGAAAAGAGAACATTCTAAGTCCTTTCTCTTGGACCACTGCACAGAGAGTGTGGCAAAGCCCCGGTCCTGGGACTCCCTTCTGAACCAGTCTATGCCTCCTGTACCCCGCTGCCTACCCCAGGAAAGAATTCTGCAAAGCCAAGGGCATGTGACCACCCACGGCCTTTGCTTTGTCCCTCTGTAAGACAATGAACCCAACAGCCCTGGAGCCTGTGCTCCCCAATTTCTAGCTGCTTGGACCTTCCTTCTCCTGTGTTGCTAAGTGCAGACCAGGCCAAAGACACATCCTTAGGCCAGAGAGTGGAGAAGTGTGGCTGTTGAGGGATGTAATCAGAGTTTAAACATGCAGGCTGGAGGCTCTTCACATGTGCAAAGCCTCTGACAAACCAAAGGGAAAGAGAACAAGAGCTCCCTGGCTCAAGGGCAGCTCTCCATAGTTGTGCTCTGGCCCAGAAGCCCAAGGTTCTACATAGGAAGCATGTCTTCCAGCTGTTAGAAAAACATTTGTGCTCAAGAAAAAAGATAGGGAAACATTGTATCAATCTCTAGGTATGAATATTTAGGCCTTAATTTATAGTCTTGCTCTGGGATTTTGAAGCTTTCAAGTGGCCTTATTACAAAGCCACACTAAGGATAAACTGAGCTATGTCCAGAGCTTTCATGGTTATACATATGACTAAGTTTATTTCATTTTTCCCTCTGTTGAGATAATATGCATAGTCTTTATTTTAATAATTTCCCAGAAGTCTACCTACCATCTTACTTTTACTATTTATTTTGTTTCTAGTTCCCTTTTCTCTCCTCTTGGCTTAGTCAAGCTTCTATTTACTCTACCACCACACTCCCTCTTGTTTATTTGGAAATTCTAATATCCTTTCCAGTTTTTCTAATGGCTATTTTTCTGTTCATACAACTCAATAAAATTGATGTTGCTCTATTTTATCAAAATTAAAAATTAACCATAACCACATATTCTGAAAGGATGCCTTTAAAAGATTTTTGCTTCTGTACTTTCTTTCCTCTGTGGCCCATTTCCAAGTTCAGGTTTTGCTATCCTAGTTTAGATTTGGGCTATTATTGAGTTTTAATTACTATTCATCTTCCAATCCAAGGATCCTTACTTAAAACTCATAGAATCCCATGTAAAAGAACAAAACCTAGTTTCCTACCCTCTGTCAAATACAAAATCAAATTCCACTTAGGTTAAAGACTAAGTATATTATGAAATCCATTTATATCCATTTGACAAGGTTCTTGAAATGTTTTGTCAGGTGAGTCTGTAGATTTCAGACACAAGGGGGAGAGATTGGGCTGTGAGCCATAAGGACAGAACACAAAATATTGACCACAGTAGATAGTTGGGGCTCAGGACATATGCAGAAGCCAAACACATAGTAGGAAGATGTCTGCCTGGAACCAGGGATCATCTCAAAAGCAGAGGTCAAAGAGAAGCAGCAAAATACTGCTAGACTAGCAAGGGCAGCGGCTCTACATGAACCTACATGCACACTTTGAAATTGAGGTCAAGAAAGCACTACATCTAAACGTCCAGCATACAGAAGTCACTAATTCCTCATATTACCACAGCATTTGGTAGGTTACATGGCACTTTTCATGTGTAATATGGGGTTTAATTCTCACAAATGGCTAACTAAGGACCAGTCATCTCTGTTTACCATCAAAGCCATCAAAGCTGGAAGTTTCTTCATTTAACTCCACGTAAATCTGAAAGTTAGAGGCAGTTCTTGAGCCCCAGATCTTTTGATGCTTGAACAAAACTCATGCTCTTTTACTATAGCAAATAAAAAGTTTTTTGTGTTGTTATTACTGGTGTACTTTTTGTGGTTGTGGGATTGGACCCAGAGCCTTGCTAGGCAAGTGTTCTACCAGCATGAGGTTTTAAACACAGCACAGGTGAGGAACAGTGACAGCTCTCAGCTGAAATAGTGATGCTCAGACTTTCTGGCTTCCCTTTTGTTATCTTTGAGCTGAGATTGGGGTAGGAGATGCAAGAAGAAGGTTCGTACTATTTCTGGTTGTCAATTCCCAGACAGCCATTTATGGCAGTTCCATGTGTCTGACCCCTGGCAGAACCCCAGACACATCAGGCCAGCACTGGATTTATGAGAGCCCTAACTACTGCCATCCAATCTGCTAACCTGTGCAGGGCACAGACATCAGGAAATATGTCTTTCTGTAAATACAATACAGGGGAACTTATTTGTTGTGGCAGCAAGGAGCAGAAAAGGACATTGCTCTCAGGGCCCCAAAGGGAAAAAAAGATGATATATGATGTAAGGTAAGATATTAATCTTTCCTGACACTTCTGGATAATCAACTGGAGTCATCCTTGGGAACAATTACTTTTCAAGGATAAGAAGGGAGAAAATAAATGGGGAGGGGCTTATCAATTTGAAGGCATAACCTGGTATACTGAATGACTTTAGCTCAGCATTCTCACTGCAAGGCTGGCTGGCAATTAGGCTCAAGAATTTCAGGATCATCACAACAGCTGCAGAATGTTTTGTTTTCCATTTATCTCATCTGCACTGGAATCATACTAGTGGAAGCTCCAAATCTGGGTTTAGGAGACCTATAATAGGTCAAAGCTATTATCCTCAAGGTCCCTATCATCATGAAGCATTTTCTGTATCGCCAAAAGAAGGCTGACACCATCTGCAAGTCTCCAGGCCAGCTCAGACAGAGGGGGATATTATTTCTGCCTGTGTAGAGATAACTGCAGGAAGCCTGATAAAACATGGAACACAAGCCTCTAGGTGAAAACCTGGTGCTATGCTAGCTATGGTAAGAAATGGCATTCTTCAACCCTAAATAATGACTCCAATTAACTTCAAGGCAGGAAAAGATAGCAATCCCCCTCCATTAGAGTAAAAAGAACTATAAAGTGAATCACATGGAAGTCACTTAAGAAGGATCAGGTAGTAAATCTTGTCTTTTCATAGCAAAATTAGGGGAGTGGCAAGTTGAAAAAACTGCAATATGTGATATTCACAAACAAGTAATCCAATCAAGTGCAGCCATTTGTATTTAGAATTAATGCCATCCTCTGCCTATAATCACAAAACAAAATCACAAACCTCTTAACTCTCTGGATTTGAGCCAAGCATTAAAATATAAAGGTAAGATACATCTTTTATTGAATCCTTGGTTTCCTTCAGATTTTTAATTTTCAAAAAGTGCAAAATATGGACTTCTACATTCCACAAAGTACTTTTGGCATGTTACTTTTCACAACAGCTCTGTATTTTATTTCAACAATGATCAGTCACCTGTTTTATGTCAAACTCTTTTCCAGACACTAAGAAATGCATAAATGAAAAGTTAAGAAGGCTTTCTTGAAATACCTAGAGTCTAAGAAAGAAAAAGATGTATAAATGGCTCAAAATGATGTACTGTAATAAGGGCTATTGTACAGATCTATACAAGGGAGATGAGCACAGGTGGGGACAAGTGGCTTTTTCAAGGTCATTGCTATTAGGTCATGGAAGAGGGAATTGAGTCCATGGCTTCTAACTCAAGTATGGAATGGTTTCTGCAGTACCAAAACAACCTTTTTATACCAACCACACTCCTGTCCCTTAAACACATTTCCTTTCATTAATTTAAAAATCAAAGTCAATAAAATTGCTGACATGGAGGGAAGCTCATGGGTAGGACCACATGGTGAGTGTGTTACATCAATGTCCCTTGTCCCTGGGGAAGGCCTGAGACTAGGGCCAAGAGCAACCCTAACAGGGTTTCCAAGAAGTGAGTTCTCAGAGAGTCGGGCTCCGTATGAGAGCAGACCAGGCAGGAAAATTGTTAACATGCTCCCTTTTGTACTTTTGCTTCACATTTCTTTCTCCACTTAGGCCCATGGAATGAATTTATTTTTTCAGTCTTAGCCATTAAGTCCAAGTGGCCATTCTTGGTCTTCTCTGCCAATTAGATTGTAAAAAGATTCATCAGCCTCACCCAAATGGAAAAACCTTTCCTTCTTGCTCACTCTCTTCTATACACTGTAGGCTATTCTGAATCTACCAGGTGTGACTCTTCTTAAATGAGCAGATCACAACTTAGACACAGGAACACATAGTATCCTTTAAGGCAATCACCATAAAAGAGGTTACAGATTTATTCTAATGATGCTGCAATTGCTCAAAGTCATATCACATTAGGAACTTCTCTTTGGAAACTGAATTTGACATTTGCAATTTCTTTTGCTTTGAATTGCTAAAATGATGGCAAAACTGCATCCTTTTGATGTTGGCTTTGATCTTTTTTTGGAGGGGAAACAGTCAAAAGACCCATCCAGTAAAAGGTATTGCCACTTGCATTCAAAACAAGCCTTTAGTTTATTGATATTTGTATAGTGACTCATAAACTGATTCATTGAGTAATTCAAATATATTTTGAGCCCTGTTACAATGAATAGAATAAAAGTAGCCCCTCCATGGTGACTTGTTTAACAAGGTCCAGAAGTCAAGTTATTAATATTTGTTATTCCACCAGAAACTGTTAAAAAGGAGGGTAGTTAAGAAGAGTAACATAGACGAGGTGAATTTGATCAAAGTACATTATATGCAAGTTATAAATATCACAATGAAACCCTTGTGCTAATTTGTACCAATAAAAATGAACATTATTAATCAGTGGAAAAATACTGATAGTTTTTTTTATTGTGACGTAGTATTTATAGACATTCAAGGGGGCAAATTGTAGTAATTATACAACATGTAATAATCCTTTCCATTTCTTCAAATGTTAATCATTTTATATGTTCAGAACTTCTTTTGAACTATATCATGCTTTATTGTAGCCAATAGCTACATTGTGCTATAGAAAACCAGAACTAAATCCTCTTCTCTGTGTTTGATGCCTGTTATTTTAACTTTCCCCTGCCCTTCCCAGTCTTTAGGGACCACTATTTCATACATTCTTTTACAAGATTGACTAATTATTTACCACAAATGAGTGAAAACGTTATATTTCTCTTTCAGTGTCTGGCTTATTTCTTTTCACATAATGGTCTCCAGTTCCATCCATATTCCTGCAAATGACAGGATTTCATTCTTTACAGCTGAATATTATTCCTGTGTGTGTGTGTGTGTGTGTGTGTGTCACACTTTCTTTATCCATTCTCCCACAGATGGGCATCTAGGTTCCTTTCATGTTTTAGCAATTGTGAATAGTGCTGCAATAAACATGGAAGTGTAAGCATCTTTTCCATATACTGATCTCCTTTGAATATTTATCCAGTAGTAGGATTACTCCATCATACAGTATTTGTGTTTTTAGTTTTTTGAGGAGTCGCCATACCTATTTTCCATTATGGCTGTACTAATTACATTCCAACCAACAGTGTATAATACTTTCCCTTCCCCACATCCTCACCAACACTTGTATTTTGTCCTTTTGATAACAGTCTTCTAACTGGAGTGAAATGATACTTTCATTGTGGTTTTGATTTTTATCTCCCTGGTGACTAATGAGATTGAGAAATTTTTCATATACTCATTATCATTTTTCTTTTAAGAAGTATGTGTTGAGAGCTAGCTTGGAGGTTCTAGCAGATAGAACTTCTACTCTTATACCCTCGACCGAAGAACAGGGATGGTAATCCTCTTCAACTTAGTGTGCATCTTTGGAAGGATATTTGCATAGCCAGGCAGATCAGTCAAGTCAATCCTAGAGCGATAAATGGGGTAACATGTCACAGACAAATCATCCTCACATTCAGAAAATGTTAGAAAAATGAAAAATATTAAAATAACCCATCTATGTATGAATATAATGTACTACACCATAAGTTGTTGCATATTAGGGGAGCATGGTGATCAAGAAAGAGTAAGTAATGGGGGGGATGATATATATGGGCCTGAAGTGCCAAGGCAAAAACCTAGGAGGGAAAAACAGGTCTTTTCTGGAGTTGAGTACTAGTGGGAGCGTGGTGGGCATAAGGAAAGGGTGAATGAGGGTGAATTGTAGATTATTCATATGTATGAAAATAGAAGAATGCAACCTGTTAATTGTTCTAAGATGGGGGAGGGGATGCGGGAGAATGATGGAGGAAGTAACTCTAAGATACATTAGAAGCACATATGTAAATATCACAATGTATCTCCATGTACAACCATTATTTACTATAAAATAAATTTAAAAAATAGATTAAAAAAGTATCTGTTGAGAGCATTAACCCACTTTTGGATTAGTTGTTTTTTTGTGTTCAGCTTTTTGAGTTCTATATATACAGTCTAAATATTAACCCCTGTCAACTGTATAGTTTGTAAATATTTTCTCCCAATCTATAGGTCATCTCTTCAGTCTGTTGGTTGTTTTTCTTTACTATGCAGAAGCTTCTTAGTTTAATATAATCTTATTTGTCTTTTTTAAAACTTTTGTTTCCTGTGCCTTTGGTCTTCTGTGTGAAAGATCATTGCTTACACTAATGTGTTGCAATATTTTGCTATGTTTTCTTGCAGTAATTTCAGTTTCAGGTTTTACATTTAAGTCTTTGATCCATTTTGAGTTTATTTTTGTGTACAGTAATAAGAGATCTAGTTTCACTCTTCTGCATATATATAACTAATTTTGCTAACACCATTTATTGAAGAGACTATCCTTTTTCTACCCTATGTTATTGACACCCTTGTCAAAAATCGGTTGACTATATGAACGTGGAATATTGCAATACCTCCAGCTTTTTTTCCTCCTCAGGATTGCTTTAGCTATTTTTGGTTCTTTTGCAGTACTATGTGAATTTTAGGATAGTTTTTTTTTCTATTTCTGTGAAAAAAAACTCATTGGTATTTTGATGAGAATTGCACTAAATCTATAAATTGCTTTACATAGTATGGCCATTTTAACAATATTAGTTGTTCAGATCCATGAACACAGGATTTCTTTCCATTATTTTGTATACTCTATAACATCTTTTATCAGTGTTCTATAGTCACAATTATGAATATATTTCACTTCCATGGTTAAATTTGGTCTGAACCATTTTTGTAGCTATTGTGAATGGTAAGCTTTCTTAATTTCTTTTTCAGTAATTTCATTATTGCTGTATAAAACTACTACTGTATTTTGTATGCTGATTTTGTGTCTTGCAGCTTTATTGAACTTATTAGCAGTTCTAACAGCTTTTTCTAAGTATTTAAGCTTATCTACATATAAAATCATGTGATCTGCAAATATGGACACTTTAACTATTTCCTTTCCAGTTTGGAAAAGGAAGTTTGTTCTTTCCTTGAGTAATTACTATGGCTTAGATATTCAGTACTATATTAAATAGGAGTGGTGAAAGTGGAAATTCCTGCCTTGATCCTGTTCAAGATGATATTGAATATGAGTGTTTATGCAAAGCCATTAGTATTTTGAGGTTCATTACTTTATCCCTAGTTTATTGAGAATTTTTATCATGAAGGGATGTTGAATTTTATCAGTGCTTTATTTGCATCTATTGAGATGATCATATGGTTTCTGTTCTTCATTCTATTGATGTGTTGTATCGTTTTTATTGATTTATTATCCTGAACCACCCTCACATCACTGAGATGAATTCCACTTGATCATGACATGATTTTTCTGATGTGCTATTAAATACGGTTTTCAAGCATATTATTGAGAATATCTGCTTCTACATTCACAGGAACTATGGGTTGACAGCTTTCTCTTTTTTGTTGTCATCTGGTTTTAGTATCAGGGCAATGCTGGCCTCATAAGGAGGTGGATGACTTACTTCCAATTTCAATTTTTTCTTTTTATATTTTATTATTTTTGTACTGTGGGTACATTGTGACATTGACAGAAGTTCTTAAATTCACCTCCTTCTCCATTATCTCCCTTCCCTCTATTCCTGGAATAGTTTCAACAGGTCTCATTTTTCTATTTTCATACATGACTGAATATTTCCATCATATTCACCCTCCTATGCCCTTTTCTTATATCCTCCAACTCCCACTGGTACCAACACACAGATAGGACCTGTGTTTACCTTCCTGTTCTCCATTTTTGAAAAAAGACATTTTTGTTTAGGATAGCTATAAAGGAAGTTTCATTGTGACATTTCCATGTATCTATGAATTATAACCCGAATTGGTTCTTAACTAATTTAAGAAGTACTGAAATTAGTTATCTTTTAAATTTTTATAGAATTAAGAAGTAAAGTCATCAGGTCCTGTACTTTTCTAAATGGGAGACATTTAATTATTGTTTCAATTTCATTAATAATTAATGGTCTGTTTAGATTTTTCATTTCTTTTTGATTTAATTTGTACACATCTAGGAATTTATGCATTTCTTCTCGGTCTTCCAGTTTTTAGAATATAATTGTTCGTAGTAGTTTCCCCCATCCAAGTACTAACCAGACCCAGCCCTGATTAGCTTTTAAGATCCGATGAGATCAGACATGTTCAGGGTGGTATGGTCATGGACTCAAAGTAGTTTCTGAAAAATCTGTATTTCTGTGTATCAGTTGTAATGTTTCATTTTTCATCTCTGATTTTCTTTGGGTTTTCTCTTCCCAACCCTCTCTTTTGGTTAGTCTAGTTAAAGTTTTGTCAATTTTGTTTCTCTTTCAAAAAAAAAAAACTGAACTTCTGCTTAAATTTTGATTTTATGTATTTCTCTGATCTATATTGCTTTGTTTCGTCTACCAATTTGGGGTTTGATTTGCTCTTTTTGAAGTTCTTAAGATGCATTAAGTTGATATCTTTATAATTTTCTAATTATTTTATTAGCATGTAGTTGTACAAGGAGATGCATTATGACATTTACACATGTGCTTAATATGTCTTAGTTAGATTTACCTCCTCCATTGTTCTCCCTCTTCCCCCCTTTCCCCTTCTTAACAATTTCAACAGGTTTCAATCTATTTTCATATATGAATACAAAATATATTTACCTTATGCACCTTCATTTCTAATTTCCTTGTGCCCACCCACCTCCCACTGATACCCACCCCTGGAAAAGACCTGTTTTTCCCTCTTGCCCTTTGTTGTTATTTTAAGTGCATATTGATAATCCAAGGGGGTTTTACCTTGGTACTTGAGGCCTGTATAGATTGTACTTTAGTCAAAGTAACACTCCCCATTACTTAACCATTTCCTATTACCATGCTCCTCTGCATTCAACAACTTATAGTACAGAGCATTATATTATATTCTTATATAGATGGGTTGTTTCAATACTCATCATTCTCTAATATTTTCCTTACTTTTCCCACTTCCTGTAGTCCCTTCAGACAAACTCACTAACACAATTTGGTTATCTGTCTCACTATATGTATGATAGAATGTATGATAGAATATATATATATATATATTCTATATGGCTGAGTGAAACTCCATTGTGTATATATACCACGTTTTCTTAATCCATTCATCAGTTGTGCAGCATCTGGGTTGCGCCAAAGTTTGCCTATTATAAATAGTACTGCAATAAGCATGGGTGTGCAAGTGGCTCTATCATATCCTGGAGCACATTCCTTTAGGTATATGCTGAGGAGTGGTATTGCTGGATCCTATGGTAGTTCTATTTTTAGTTTTTTGAGGGACCTCCATGGTGCTTTCCACCATGGTTGCAATAATTTATTTCCCACCAACAGTGTAGAAGTTTTCCTGTACTCCCACATCCTCACTGGCATTTGTTTTTGTTTTTGTTATCAATGATAGCCATTTTGACTGGAGTGAAGTGGCATCTCAGTGCGGTTTCAATTTGCAGTACCTTTATAGCCAAGGATGTTGAGTATGTGTTCATATGTTTATTGGCCATTTGCACTTCTTTTGAGAATTTTCTGTTCAGTTTATTTGTCCATTTATTCAGTGGGTTGTTGATTCTTTGAGAAGTTTTTTGAGCTCCCTGTATAGTCTATTTATTAATCCTTTGTCAGGTGTATAGCTGAAAAGATTTTCTCCCATTCTGTAGATTCTCTTTTCAGTCTGGTGACTGGTTCCTTTGCTGTGCAGAAGTTTTTAGTTTCATGCAGTCAGATTTGTCAATATTTCCTCTTCATTGCTGAGCTACTGGAGTTCCATTCATAGAGTTCTTACCTATGCCTATGTGATCCAGTGTGTTCCATATTTTTTCCTGGATAATTTTTACTGTTTCTGACCTTACATTAAGATCTTTAATCAATTTGAATTGATGTTAGTACAAGGTGAGAAACTGGGTTTTAGTTTCTTCTGCAGATGAATATCCAGTATTCCCGGCATCAATTCTTGAAGAGGCTGTTTTTTCTCCAATGCATATGTTGAGCACCTTTTTAAAAATCAGATGGCTATAGTTTTGTGGATTTGTGTCAGGGTATTCTATTCCATTGGACTTGATGTCTGTTTTTGTGCAGTACCATGCTGTTTTTATTAGTATGGCTCTGTAATATAGTCAGGTATTGTGAAGCCTCAAGCATTGCTCTTTTGGCTTAGGATTGCTTTGACTATTCAAGGTCGTTTGTGATTCCATATGAACTTTAAGATTGATTTTTGTATCTTAGTGCAGAATATTGGAATTTTGATAGAGATTTCATTGAACATATAGATTGCTTTCAACAGTATAGTCATTTTCACAATATTGATTCTGTCAATCCATGAGTGTGGTATGTCCTTCCATCTTCTGATGCCTTTACTGACTTCTTTCTTTAGCGACATGTAATCTCCATTGTATAGGTCAATCACCTCATTTGTTAAAGGTATTCCTGGGAATTTTAATTTTTTGAAGCTATTGTGAATGGTATTGTTTTCCTGATTTCTTTCTCAGAAAGTCATTGTTTGTTTATAGAAATGCTACTTATTTTGGTGTATTTATTTTGTATCCTGCAACTTTGCTGATAGTATTTATGAGCTCTAAGAGTTTTTTGGATGGGTTTCTAATAAGGTCTTTCAGGTATAGGATCTGCAAATAGGGCCAATTTGACTTCTTCCTTCCCTATTTGAATCTCTTGTATTTCTTTCTCCTGTCTTATTGCTCTGGCTAGGAATTTCAGCACTATGTTGAACTAGAGTGGGAAGACTGGATACCCTTACCTCATTGCTGATTTTACAGGAAATGGTTTCACTCTGATTCTGTTTATGTGTTGTATTACGTTTATTGATTTGTGAATGTTGTACCATCCTTGCATCCCTGGAATAAAGCCTACTTGATCATGCTGCATGATAGTTTTAATGTGCTGTTTAATGTGGATTCTGTTAGCAAGTATTTCATTGAGAATTTTCACATCAATGTTCATCAAGGATATTGCCCTATAATTTCTTTTTTTGATGCATCTTTATCTGACATTGGCATTAGGGTAATACTGGCTTTGTAGAATGTGTTTGGTAACATTCATTCCTTTTGTACTTCATGGAAAATTTGAAGAGCACTGATGTTCTTTAATGGTCTGGTAGAATTCAGCAGTGAATCCCTCAGGACATGGGCTTTTCTTTGTTGGGAGGTTTTTTATAACTGACTCAATTTCATTGCTTATTAAAGATCTGTTAAACTTTTTTTTTTTTTTTTGCAGGACTAGGGTTTCAATTCAGGGCCTACCCCCTGAGCCATTCTGCCAGCTTTTGTGATGGGTTTTTTTCCATATAGGGTCTCTCAAACCATTTGCCCAGGCTGGCTTCAACCACTATCCTCCTGATCTCTGCCTCCTGAGTAACTAGGATTACAGGCATGAGCCACTAACTTTTTAATGATCTCTTGATTCAATTTCGGCTAGTCATTTGTGTTAAGAAATTTATCTATTTCTTCTTCATTTTCCAGTTTGTACGAGTATAGGATTTTAAGGTATTCCTGTATGATCATCTAAATTTCATTGGTGTTTGTTGTAATATTATTTTTTCATCTCTGATTTTATTAATTTGGGTCTTCTCGTTTCTTCTTTTAATTTGTCAATCTTGTTTATTTTTTTCAAAGAACTAGCTTTTTTGTTTTGTTGATTCAATGTATTATTTTTTGAGTCTCTAATTTATTGATTTCTGCCCTAATTTTTATAATTGCTGTCTATTTTTGGGTTTCCTTGCTCTTGTTTTTTAAGAGTTTGAGATGTAGCATCAGATCATTTATCTGGGATCTAATTTTCTGATGTGGACACTCATGGCTATAAACTTCCTCTGTCAAGACTACCTTTGCTGTGATAAACAGGTTCTGGTAAATTCTGTCCTCATTTTCATTTGAATCTAGGAATTTAATTTCTTTCCTAATTTCTTCAATGACCCATTGATCATTTGAAATACTGTTGTTCAATCTCCATGAGTTTGAATGGTTTTTGTGGTTTTTAGTTGCTATTAATGTCTAATTTTATTCCATTATGGTCTGTTAGGATACAGGGGATTATTTTGATTCTTTTGGATTTGTTGAGGTTTGCTTTATACCTAGGATGTGGTCTACTTTGGAAAAAGTTCCATGGGCTGCTAAAAAAAAAGTGTAATCTGCTGGAATCAAATGAAATACTCTATAAATATCTGTTAAATCACTTCCTCCATGATATTGTTTAGTCCTAAGATATCTTTTTAGATTTTTGTCTGGATGTTCTGTCTATTAAAGAAGGAGTGTTGAGATTTCCCACAATTATTGAATCTAGTCCTATCTATTCCTATAAGTTCAGAAGTGTTTGTTTTATGAATGTGGGGCTCCAATGTTCATGCATATATATGTTCTTGCTGGATTGTTCTCCAATCTTTATTAGTATGCAGTGACCTTTTTTTTCTCCTCTGGTTGATTTTTGCATAAAGTTTGCTTTGTCTGATATGAGAATAGCTACTCCTGCTTGCTTTCAGTTTCTACATGCTTGATAAAAGTTTTTTTCAACCTTTTACATTTAGTTTGTGTGAGTTTTTGATTTTGAGGTGTGTGTCTTGTAGATAACAGAATGTTGGATCTTGTTTTTAATCCAGTCTGACATCTGTGTCTTTTGATTGGAGAGTTAAGTCCATTTACATTTAGGGTTACGATTAAGAGATGTTGACATATTAATATATTTCTATTGCCTTTTTTTGCCAGATTGAGTCTTGTGATGATTGTTCTTTACTTTTTTGTTCAACTTTGGGTTTTGGTGGTATTCTGAAATGATCATGTTTGGTATTTTCCTAGCCCTTGTAGGTTCATCAGAACCCCCTTGAGTTTTATTCTTTGCTAGCCTCTTGTACTTGTGATTGTTTTTCATTTTCTTCCATATGTATATTCCTTCCAGTATTCTTTGACTACAGTCTTGGTGGATGTGAACTGCTTGAGCCTGTTCTTGTCCTTGAAGGTCTCTATTTCTCCATCAAGGTTGAATGGCAGCTTTTCTAGATAAAGTATTCTTGGTTGGCAGTTATTCTCTTTCTGAGTTTGAATTATATTGCTCCATAATTTCCTGGCTTTTAGGGGGTTTGCTGAGAGGTCTGAGGTGATTCTTATGTTTTCCCTTGTGAGCTTATTCTTAAGTGAGCTGGCATTTTTGTCTTACAGCTTTCTTTTTTTCTAGATTTGGCAGTTTAATTATGTGTCAAGGATTTGTTTCTGATCATGTCTATTTGGAGTTTAAAATGCCTCCTGCACGTGGGTGTCTATATTGTTACATAGATTTCAGAAATTTTCTGTTATGATTTCATTGAATAGATTTTCTGTGACTTTAGCTTGTATTTCAGCTCCTTCCACCCTGTGAATCTTTAAGTTTGGTCTTTTGATCATATCCCAGAGTTCTTGAATGTTATATTCATGTGTACTAATTTTTTCCTTTATGACTATTTGCATGCAATAGTTCTTCAATCTTGTTCCCCATCTCTGATACTCATTTTTTCTGTTTGATCTTGTCTACTGATAATACTTTTAATTGTGGTTTGTATTTGACTTATTGAGGTCTTCATTTCTAACATTTCAACTTGATTTTTCTTTTATAGTTCCATTTCCTTGCTGACTTTCTCTTCCATAATGCTGACTTTCTTTTCTAAGTCTTGGATTGATTTCTTAACTTCATTTATCTGTTTGAGTCCTCTTTAAAGACTTTGAGCATTCCTTTTTTTAAATTATTCATTTATTCACATGTATATACATTGTTTGGATCATTTCTCCCCACCTCTCCTCTCCTCCCCTACCCCCCTCAGTTCTAGGGAGGTCCTGTTCTGCCCTTATTCACTAATTTTGTTGAGGAAAAGACATAAGCAGAATAAGGAAGACAAAGCATTTTTGCTAGTTAAGGACAGCTATACAGAAATATTCCTAGCATTGCTTTCATGTACACATGTGTTACAACCCATGTTGATTCATCTCTAACTGATCTTTACACTGGTTACTGATCCCCTTCTCATGTTAACCTCTGTCGCTTTAAGGTTTCTATATTAGCTCCTCTGGAGTGGGGACATCAAACACTTTCATGTTTTGGGTTTTCTACCTATTCCTATATCTCCCATATGTGCTCTCCCCTTGTCATGTGATCCAAGTCTAACCACATAGCTGCATTTGCCCTAGTTCTAAAGTCCAGATATGAGGGAGAACATATGATTTTTGGTCTTCTGTGCTTGGCTGACCTCACTCAGAATCATATTCTCCAGTTCCATCCATTTACCTACAAATGATAAGATTTCATTCTTCTTCATGGCTGAGTAAAATTCCATTGTGTACAAGTACCACATTTTCTTGATCCATTCATCAGTAGTGGAGCATCTTGGTTGTTTCCATAACTTGGCTATTGTGAATAGCACTGCTATAAACATGGGTGTGCAGGTGCCATCCCCAGGAGTGGGATTGCTGGATCATATGGCAGGTCTATGTTTAGATTTTTAAGAAGTCTCCAAATTTTTTTCCAGAGTGGTAGTACCAGCTTGCATTCCCACCAGCAGTGGATTAGGGTTCCTTTTTCCCCACATCCTCACCAACACATGTTGCTGGTAGTGTTTTTGATGATGGCTATTCTAACAGGGGTGAGGTGGAATCTTAGTGTGGTTTTAATTTGCATTTCCTTTATGGCTAGAGATGGTGAGCATTTTTTCATGTGCTTTTTTGCCATTTGAATTTCTTCTTTTGAGAAAATTCTACTAAGTTCAGTTGCCCATTTTTTAATTGGTTCATTGATTTTAGGAGAGTTTAGTTTCTTAAGTTCCCTGTATATTCTGGTTATCAGTCCCTTGTCTGATGTATAGCTGGTGAATTTTCTCCCACTCTGTGGGTGGTCTGCTCACTTTAGAGACCATTTCTTTTGTTGTGCAGAACCTTTCTAATTTTATGAAGTCCCATTTGTCCATCCTTTCTCTTAGTTGCTGGGCTGCTGGGATTCTATTGAGGAAGTCCTTGTCTATACCTATTAGTTCCAGAGTGTTTCCTGCTCCTTCCTTTAGTAACTTCAGAGTTTCAGGTCTGATATTTAGGTCCTCGATCCATTTTGAATTGATACTAGTACAGGGTGATAGACATGGATCTAGTTTCAGTTTCTTGCAGATGGATCACCACTTTTCCCAGGAACATTTGTTGAAGAAGCTGCCTTTTCTCCATCGTATGTTTTTGGCACCTTTGTCAAAAATGAGGTAGGTATAGTTGTATGGATTCATATCTGGTTCTTCTATTTGGTTCCACTGGTCTTCATGTCTGTTTTTATGCCAGTACCATGCTTTTTTTATTGCTATTGCTTTGTAATGTAGTTTGAAGTCAGGTACTGTGGTGCCTCCAGCATTGTTTTTTTTTTTTGCTGAGTATTGCCTTAGCTATTCATAGTCTCTTGTTTTTCCAAATGAACTTTAGAGTAGATTTTCCAATACCTGTGATGTAAGTCTTGGGATTTTGATGGGAATTGCATTAAACATGTAGATTACTTTTGGTAGTATAGCCATTTTTACTATGTTGATTCAACCAATCCACGAGCATGGGAGATCTTTCCATCTTCTGTAGTCTTCCTCGATCTCTTTCTTCGGGAGTTTGTAATTCTCCTTGTAGAGGTCATTCACATCCTTTGTTAAGTTTACTCCTAGGTATTTGATTTTTTTTTGAGGCTATTGTGAATGGAATTGTTTTATATTTCTTCTCAGTTTGTTCATTGTTGGTATATAGAAAAGCTAATGATTTTCATAAGTTGATATTCTATCCTGCCACCTTACTGTAGCCGTTTATGGTGTCTAAGAGTTTTTGGGTAGAGGTTTTTGGGTCTTTAAGGTATAGGATCATATCATCTGTAAATAAGGATATTTTGACGTTTCTTTACCTATTTGTGTTCCTTTTATTTCTTCTTCTTGCCTAATAGCTCTGGCTAGAAATTCCAGTACTATGTTGAATAGGAGTGGGGATAGTGGGCACCCTTGTCTTAATCCTGATTTTAGGGGGAATGATTTCAGTTTTTCACCATTAAGTATGATGTTGGCTGTAGGTTTCTCATAAATAGCCTTTACAATGTTGAGGTACAGTCCTTCTATTCCTAGTTTTCTTAGAGCTTTTATCATGAAGTGGTGTTGGATCTTGTTGAAGGCTTTTTCTGCATTTATTGATGTGATCAAGTGGCTTTTGTCTTTGCTTCTATTGATCTGCTGTATTACATTTATAGATTTGCTTATGTTGAACCATCCCTGCATCCCTGGGATGAAGCCAACTTGGTCATGGTGTGTGATCTTTCTGATGTGTTGCTGGATTTGGTTTGCCATTATTTTATTAAGGATTTTTGCATCGATATTCATTAAAGAAATTGGCCTGTAGTTCTCCTTTTTGGAGGTGTCTTTGTCTGGTTTTGGGATGAGAAATACATCCATTTCTTCAAGATTTTCAAATTTATTAGAGTATAGTCTCTCAAAGTAGACTCTGATGATTTCCTGGATTTCCATGGTGTTTGTTGTTATCTCCCCATTTGCATTTCTGATTTTACGGATTTGCATTTTTTCTCTCCTCATTTTACTCAGGTTTGCCAGGGTTCTGTCAATCTTACTTATTTATTCAAAGAACCAGCTTTTTGTTTCATTGACTCTTTGTATGTTTTTTGTTGTTGTTGTTTGTATTTCATTGACTTCAGCCCATATTTTAATTATTTCTTTCCTTCTGCTTGTTTTGGGATTTGCTTGTTACCCCCATCAAAAGACACTGATTGGCAAACAGGATTAAAAAGGAAGATCCAACAGTCTGCTGCCTACAGGAGACCCATCTCATCAACAGAAATAAGCACTGGCTGAAAGTGAAAGGCTGGAAGAAGATTTACCAAGACAATGGTCTCCCAAAATAGGCAGGGGTAGTAATACTTATCTCGGACAAAGTAGACTTCAAACCTACATTGATCAAAGGAGATAAAGAAGGACACTCCATACTAATAAAAGGGGAAATACACCAAATGGAAATAACAATTATCAACCTATATGCAACCAACATCAATACACCCAATTTCATCAAACATACTCTAAGAACCTAAAAACATATATAGACTCCAACACAGTGGTAGTGGGAGAACTTAATATCCCCCATCACCAATAAATAGGTCTTCCAAACAAAAAATCAATAAATAAATCCTAGTACTAAATCACACCACAGATTCAATGGACCTAACTGATGTCTATAGAATATTTCATCCAAGTTCTGCACAATATACATTCTTCTCAGCAGCCCATGGAACCTTCTCCAAAATTGATCATATCTTAGGGCACAAAGCAAGCCTCAGCATATATAAGAAAATAGAAATAATCCCATGCATTCTCTCTGACCACAATGCATTAAAACTAGAAATCAACAACAAAAACAGCAGTAAAAAACATGCAAACAATTGGAAGCTGAACAACACATTGCTCAATGATAAATGGGTCATCAATGAAGTAAAATAGGAAATTAAAGGTTCCTGGAAGTTAATGAAAATGAAAACATGACCTACCAGAACCTATGGGACATAGCAAATGCAGTCATAAGAAGAATGTTTATAGCTATGAGTGCATATATTAAAAGGACAGAAAGATCTCAAATCAATGACCTAATACTATAGCTCAAACACCTAGAAAAACAAGAACAAGCAAATCCCAAAACTTTGAGCATTCTTAACAGTAGGCTTCTAAATTCTCTCTCCTACATTTTGGCCAATTCTTATCTTTGGATTCAGATGTTGAGTTGTGGTAGGAGTTTGGAAGTGAGACATTGCCTTGGTTTTTCATATTTAAATCTCTACACTGTATTTTGCACATCTGTTGGTCTCATAGTACTTTTACTTCCCTGGGTGAGTGAAGAACCTACTGCATAAGTAGAGATAAACAATTCGGTAATGAATTATTTGAATGTGTATGGAACAAATGAAGTCCTAACCTTTCTCTCCAGTAGGGTTGTATAGGAACAAGATTCTTATTTCTGGGGGAATGATATGGGAACCTAACACTGGTTGAAGGGTGTAAGCATTGTAAATTTAGTTTTTTGAGAGTTGGGTATGGGGAAGGGAGGGGGATCATGGGAAGAAACAGAGGGAGGAGTAGGAGACAACAGTATGAGAGGGCTGTAGATATTAGTAACTGGGGAATAGAGAATGAAAGAAAAAAAAACAGTTGAACAAGGACAAATTGGGTGAGAGGAAATAAAGAACCAAAACAAGATAAGATCAACAACAGCAACAACAAATAAACAAAACAAAGAGAAAAACAGGTTTAAAAAAATAGGAAAAACAAAATCAAGCAAACAAAAAAGCTTGTATTTCTTGACCATGAGAAATGGGTTTTTCCATTTGTCCTTCTTCCCCTGGTTGTATGGAAACAGCTTCAGAAAGATAGTTGTACTTCTAGCTAGTGCTTCAGGGTAGAGAAACCCAAACAGTCAATTTTTAAAAAGAGCTTTGCCCTCTGAGTTGTTTTGGGTCCAGGCAGCCTCCATAGATGTGAAATTTCTTGTTGAAATGTGGACAGCTTGGAACTGTCAGGGCTACTCCACTGTGAGGTGGGGGTAGGTAGATTCAGAGGGCAGGTCTGCTGAATGCTTTTTTCACTTGGACCCAATCAAAACCTCCCATCTATGTCTGCCTCTGATGGTGGACTTCCAAATAGATACTGTGGTTTGGAAGCCTGGAGTGCCCCAGGGTGTGACCTTTATATCCCAGTTTTGTTCCGTTAGATAGTTGATGCTTCATGTAATTTGCTATTAAGCAGCTGCACTAACTGAAGTTCTCAGTCATTGGGGGCTGGATGTTTTGTTTTTTTAAACTGACCTTTTTCAATGGGGCTTTTGTAGCAAGTTTGGTTTAGGGTTGCAGACCTCTGAGTGTTTCCTGCCAGGGGTCTGTTGGAAGATTTCCTCCCAGGGGTCTGTTGGAAGGTTTTCTGCCAGGAGTCTGTTGGAAGGTTTCTACACAGACAGTGTGACTGGGAGACCCAGAGATCTATAGTTTCTGATTTTTCAGATCTCCCCTATTGCTCAGTCCCCAAACTGGCCTGCCTCATTGAACTTTGGATATCTGAGCTCTCTGCCAGAGAAAGCTAGCTGTTTTGCTTTGATGAATTCTTTCTGCCAGTTAGCAGAGTCACCAGTTCTCTGCCCCAGCACCTTTTAACTTTTCAGCTGCAAGTTCAAGCCAGGCATCTTGAGTAGCCAGTCTTGGTCCACTGGTTCTCTCAAGATGGCACCTTGCCACAGCACTCTGAAGTATGAGAAATGTGGGGCTGTCCTGTTTTACTGCTGGCCTGCCCTACAGGAGGAAATTACTATGTGGTGATATCCCTACCCTGGGGTTAGGATTTGTGGGTGGCATATTGTTCCAGAGCTAGTTTTGCTAGTCTGTTGTAGCTATTGCTTGACTTACCTTCAGCTTCCCCTTACCCCAGGGTAGGGACAGGTACTGCAAACTGTTTGTGTTGTCTTTTTGATTCTATGTATTTTTCAGATGTCCATTTACTCTTTAATGTTTCCCCAATGCTTTTCTCTCTTTGGCTTTTCTGTATGTAGTTTCTTTTTTGTTTGCCAAACTCTATGCACACAGTCTGATATAGGAAGCATCTAATTCCTCCACCATCTTTCCCCAAGAATCCAAGATCTTTCTATTTTTTATCTGTGCATTTTTTGTTACAAACTTCCCTCTCAGTATTGCATTTGCTGTGTCCCATACATATTGGTGTGTTGTTTGGGGTTCTATAATTTGTTGTTTCCCTTTTAATTTCTTCAATTACCCATAGGTCATTTAGGGACATGTTGTTCAATTTCAGTGCTTCCCATTCTTCTTGCAGTTCCTTTGTAGCATAATTAAATTATAGTCTGAGGATACAAGATATTATTTCATTTTTAAATTTATTGGTTTATTTGTGCCATAATTTATGATTTATCTTGGAGAATGTCCTATGTGGTGGTGAGAAGGAAGAATATTTTTCTACTGTTGGATGAAATGCTATGTAAATGTCTCTTAGGTCTATTTGATTTGTAGCAAGGTTCACCACAAATGTTTCTTCACTGATTTAATAATATGTCCATTAAGCATGGATTCATATTATTTTTTGTCACTACTGGGATTTGAACTCATGCATGCTAAGCAGGGGCTCTACCACTTTAGCCACACCTCCAACCCCTAATTTGTCCATTAAGGAAAATAGGATATTTAAGTCCCCAATTATTACTATATTGGAGTCTGTCTCTTCCTTTAGGTCTAACAATATTTTGTGATGGTCCTGTTTTTGGTGCATATATATTTACAAGTGTTATACTTTTGCTGAATATATTCTTTTTCAATATGCAATAGCCTTGGTTTCTTTTGTGGTAGTGAACATTGAACTCAAGACTTCATGCTTGCTCGGCAAGCACTCTATTACTTGAGCCATAACCCCTGACCTTTTGCTTTTAGTTTGTCAGATAGGGTCTCTAACTTTGCCTGGGTAGGCATCAAACCATGGTCCTCCTGTCTTTGCCTCTTGAGTAGCTTGAATTACAGGTGTACACCACCACACCCAGCCCCCTTTGGGGTTTTTTTTTTACAGTTTTTTTTTTAATTTATAATCTGCTTTATGTGATAAGACCATAGCTAGTCCTACTCACTTTTATTTTCTATTTGTGTAGTAAACCTTTTTCCAGCCCTTCATTTTTCAGTCTATGTGTATCTTTACTAGTCAAGTGAGTTTCTTGCAGGCAGTATATTGTTAGGTCTTCTTTTTTTTAATCAGTTTGTCTTTTGACTGAATGTAAATAGATTTTATTTTATATTTATATATGAACATATGTATGTTATATTATTTTGATAGATATGGACTTCCTCCTATCATTTGATGTTTTCTGCTTCTTTTGTATATTCTTTGTACCTTTCAACCTTATTTTGTGATGTGGGAGTTTCCTTTCATACTAATGTTTGGTGCTCTTTCCTTGCTTGTCTTCTAGTACATTTTGCACATCCATGTGCATGATTGTGATTCCATTTCTTATAGGGCTGTCAAATGATGAGTTCATTTAGGCTCTATTATCTTGGAAAGTCTTTATGTCTTCTTTATTCCTAAAAGATAGTTTTTCTGGGTACAGTATTTTTACTAAGAAATTTTTTCCTTCTTTCTTTCTTTCCTTCCTTCCTCCCTCTTTCTTTCTTTCCCTTCTTCCTTTCTTTCCTTTCCTTTCCCTTCCTTCCGCCCTCTCTCCCTCTCTTCCTTCATTTCTTTCTTTCAACTTTGAATATATCATCCCATTCTCTTCTGGCCAATAAGGTTTCTGCTGAGTAATCTGCTGCATAAGGGATTCCCTTATACATGACTTGATGCTTTTCTCTTGCTGTATTTAGAATTCTCTGCATGTCTTGAAACTTTGACATTTGATTATAATATGCCTTAGTGAAGTTCTTTGTTGGTTGAACCTAGTTTGAGCTTCTTGTATATGGATATCTATCTTTTTGATGTTTGGGGAAGTTTTCAGCTGTGAGTTTTTAAAACAGTTTTTCAGTGTTTCCCCCTTTTGTTCTCCTGGAATTTCTGTCAGTCAAATGATTGTTTGACTAATTGTGTCTCATAAATCTTGAAGGCCTTTGTTCTTCTTAATTCTTTTTTTTAACCAACACTGTTAATTTAAAAGCCCTGTCCTCAAGTTCAGAAATTTTGCTTTTTTCAATTGATTATGGAAGCTTACCATTGTATTTTCATTTCATTGATGTTTTTAGTTCTAAGATTTCTGATTATTTCTTTTTGAATTTTTTTTCCATTTCTTTGTATTGCCTACCTGTGTTTTGCCAAGCTTCCTTAGAATAATTATTCTGAATTCTTTCTCAGTCACTTTTTTAGATGTCCTTCAAATTGGAGCTACTTCCAGAGGTATCATGTTTCATTTCATATTTCTTGTGTCCCATGTTGATGCCTGTGCCTTTGGTATAATCATCTCTTCCAAGTTTAAGGAGCAGCTTTTATCAGAAAAAATTTCTAGATGCCATTCAATTGAATAGGTGATTTGAGTTTCTTTTACAGGTGAGCTTAAATTTGTCATGCTTTGGTTCATGTCAGCAGTGTCCAGGAATGTCTTAATAGTGTACACTGCAGCAGTTAATGGAGATAGTTATGACTTTAGATGGAACATAAGCTTCCAAAGGTTCATGTTCTCAGGCCCCTCAGAGTCAAGCACTAATGGCACTGAGTCTTGTTGCAGTAGCTACAACAATCTCAATGATACGGAATGTGGAGAGGCTGTCCTCAGGTCCATAGGGTCATTCACAGGTGATTCCAAGGAATATTGCACTAGCAGCCATAGTTCCTAAGGCACAACATGAGAATAAATACTCATGTATTTATCATTTCTCAGTTCTGGAACCACAGGATGGGATGGATTTACCCAGGTACCACAGGAAAAGCACAGGTGATATTGGTGTCTGTGACACTGGCAACCACAGACCTGAGGTTTCAGGGTATAGAGGACATAATTCCCCAGGTATCATGGGGTAATTGCAAGTAGTGCAAGTAGTTCTGGGTCTTGTAGTGCTGGTAGCATCTTGGGATACATGTGGTACCATTTCCAGGTCAGGAGCAAACATAAGTGATGCCAGAGTTTTCGGCACCAATGGATGTAGCCCCCAGTCCATGGGATGTGGAGAAGACCATCCCTAGTTCTTCTGGTGCATATTCAGGTAATATTTGGGCTGTGACACTGATATTAGAGGTTTAGGATGTGGAGGTGAACTTCCCTGCGCCTTGTGGATTGAGTGTTGTGGCACTGGAGTTTGTGCTTTCCATATAGGTAGTCCTAGAGCTGTAGGACATGGAGGAGAATGTTCTTAGGTAATCTAGGGCAAGTAATGATGGGCTAAGGCTCTTGATGTTGGTAGCCATGGTCTTGGAGCTGCAGGACACAAATGGAATCTTCCCATGTTCCTAATGGATAAGCTTAGGTGATGTTAGTGCACTAGCTTCTGTGGTCTCAAGGCCTTGGTTTGTGGAGGGAGGCCTTCCTTAATTCCTGCAGAGACAGTGCAGCTGATGCCAGGTTTGGGACACTGGTAACTGCTATACTGGAACTGAACAACATAAATGGAAACTTTCCCTGGACCTAATGGACAGACACAGGTGATGTTGGAGTTTTTTGCACCAGTGGTTGCAGTCTCAAGGCTGTGGACTGGGAACAAGACCTTCCATAGCACATGTGGTACTGGGGTTTAAGTCACAGGTAGCTGTGTGTTTCCAAGCTGCAGGATGCAGTTGGGATCTTCCTCAAGTTCCAAGAAACAGGTATAGGTGATGTGGGGGTTTTGGTACCAGTAGCCACACTCCCAATGTACAGGTTTCCTCATTCCTATGGGACAAGCATGGATGGGACTTGGGCTTGTGAGAATGGTAGTCTCTGCTCCTGGAGCTACAGGACTTTGAGGGGGCTGTCCTCCATCTTGTGAGACAAGCACAACTCCATAGCTTCTGGAGCATCAGGGACCTTCTTGTTCCTAAAGAAGAATGGTGTCTAACAGACAGCTGCTATAGCAACTTCAGCTTCAGAGGTCTAGAAGGTCCAACATGCATTCCTTCTCTGCAGCAAAGCAGTCATTCTTAGACCAACCAGTTCCCTAAAATGGATTTATAAAATCTGTGAGGACTATGGAAGTCTCCTATGGATAGGACTGCAGGTCTGCTGCTATGATTGAAGTCACTGGGACTATCCCACTTACCTTCCCTTAACCACCACCAACAGGGAGCCAGGGTTGATATTGGAGTTGCCCTTCTCCATGCTTTTAGGGTTCCCATCACTTCCTTGCTGTTTTCTAGTTCTCCCTCAATCACTCTCCTTGAAATACAGTGCTTCCTTTGCTGTCCTGGTTCTTCTTTGTGGCAAAATCATGCAGAGGGCACATCTACTCAGCCATCATCTCAACTTATTTTCTTTTCACACTCATTTGTTTTGAATTTTATTTGCTTATGTTTTATGGTGATGGGGATCAAACCCAAGGCCTCAAGAATTCTAGGCAAGTGCTCTACCACTGAGCAACATCCTCAGCCCACTTGCATTTTGTGTGCATGTATATGTGTGTGGTACTGGGGTCTGAACTCAGGGCCTATACCTTGAGCCACTCCACCACCCTTTTTTGTGATTTTTTTTTTTTTCGTGATAGGGTCTCATGAACTATTTGTGCCATCTGGCTTTGAACTGCTATCCTCCTGATCTCTGCCTCCTGAGTTACTAGAATTACAGCATGAGCCACTGGTGCCCAGCCCATTTGTATTTCTTAATGATAGAAAATGTACTGAAAGAAATATGTTAGTTTGCCAAGAGAACTTCAAAAGACAATACTTATGTAAACAAATACAGTGAGCTCATAATCTTAATGCAAGCCAAAAAAAAAAAAAAGCACAATCAGGAGATAAAAGGGTAAAGAAAGATTTATTCCAGTGAATAAGCAGAGCACTGGGGTTATTGGAAAGCCATGCTCTCCCCAAAGCAAGTGTGGAGATTTTACTAGGGAGCCTATACATATTCATATAGGAAAGCACACGTAGGGATGGGTACATTCCCGAGCATGCTCAGTTTAAGGTCACAAGATCAGAAAGGACACATTCCCTACCTGAATGTAGGGAACCAAGCTTCTTTACAAAATATATAGTCTTAAAGATGTACATCACCATCAGTACTCAGTGACACCCCTAGAACTCTGAAGGACCTCTCAGAGACAAGTGGCTAGAAGTCTGGCTTCTGTAGAAAAGAACTCAGGCTGTGCCCATCCCACATGGAATGGAAACTCCAGGAAACTGTCTGTTTTAGTTTTTTCATCTTGTCGTTCTGGTTATATTTTATTTGAAGATAAAATTTTCTTTTAAATCAAAAGTAACATCTCACAAATAGTGTCCTTTCCACTGCCCACCTATCCCATGTATACAGACATGTTACTTGATTGTTTCACTACACTTTATGTTGCTAAGTTACTTTCCTGGAGCTAAAGCTGATTTTAAAATGAAACCCTGAGATTGTTCAGGGTTCCATATGATTAAATATCTAAATATTCAAATGCAAAAAAAATCCTGAAACTGAAAAATGATAAAAATGCATTTCACATCTCAGTGAAGACAAAGAAATTTAGTAAAGTACATTGAAGCTACATGGTAAACGTGAAGCAAAACAGCCCAGAGATTAAAAGGTCTGATCCATGCTCAACCACAGACTAGCAATGAAGTCCTGAAAACATTCTGAAGTGAACACTGCCTTTATTTTTGCAGCAATAGGGCCTCTGTTTTACTAAGAAAACAATGTTATAGCAGGACAGACAACTCCATGAGCTGAAGCATTGTTCATTGCTTATTTATATCATTTATGGGATACATCTCTTTTACTATGCAGTGAGAAAATTAGATATGCATCCTTGCCTCTAAGGGGAAAACACACACACACACACAAAGAAAAACATGTATAAAAGATATATTATTAAAAGTAATTTTGTCCTATATATATATCAAACATATTCTTGTCTTAAGGTCTATGATTACATAGATAATTTTCAAAATTAATGGCAAGTAGACTTTCAAAACTTTAAGAGGAAGAAATAAAGTATGGAGGAATTTTATTATCTTCAAGAGGAAAAAAAAGTTCTAAATATATACTTTATACAAGTTTCCCAAACAGTTGTTGTCCAACAGAGTTTCTTTTCAGTTCCCTTCAAAACCATTTCCATCTCCTGGTCTATCTTTCACAAGTAATTCCATACCCTAGAACTTGTGTCAATCATTTAACCTCTCTAGCCTTTGTCCAGTTATTCCTTCTACACATTACTCTGTAAATGCAAGGAACAAAAAGTCAGGCAGATCCCACACAAAATTTCATAGAAGGTGTGATGGAAAATAAGCTGTAAGTAGCTGTACTCACTTCTTAGTCTTGTGATGCAATCATACACATCAGCCCCTCCAAATTAAGAGTAACAAAAATAAGTATCCAAATTTAACAAAATAAATCACTACAGCACAGTAAAATCCTCCAAGGCAGAATGCAAAACAGTCTAGTAGTTCCTCAAAAGCAGTACCATACCACCTAGCAATTTCACTCCTATGTATATACTCAAGTAAAATAGAAATATATGTCACACAAATATTTATACATCTGATGTTCATGACAACTCTATTCATAGTAGACAAAAAATGCAGACAACCTAAATGTCTGTCAACTAATGAATGGATAAACAAAATGTGTTCTATCCATACAATGGAATATGATTCACCATGAAAAAAACTGAAATACAGATATATGCTACTGTATTGCTGACATTTAAAAACATAATGTTAAATGAAAGAAGTTAGTCATGAAAGGCATATATTGTATGACTATGCTGTATAATGCTCAAAATAGACAAATCTGCACAGATCTTGAATAGGATGCTGGCTAAAGGCTGAGGTGGTTAGTGGTAAATGGAGAGTGATTACCAACAGGTACAAGGCTTTGTGCACCATACTAAGTGTTCTAAAATGTGTTTTGGTGATGTTGTACAACTCTGTGATGTACTAAAAACTATTGCACACTTTAAGTGGGTGAACTGTGTAGTATAAGAATTATAGCTCAATAAAGTAGTTACAAAAATCCTCGAGGCTAAGTCCTGTTGTCCCCCAACCCAAAATCATGGAAAAACACATAAAGAACATTATTGTTTAAATTATTTCTCACAGTAATATTTACAGTTAGGAAGTGTTCCACAATACTGTGGTCTGTGGTTTTATGAATATTGTATCTAATCATGACAAGAGTTTTGCAAAGCAGATGTTTTAGTAGACATGTGCAGCAGGTCTCCTTCCTGTTATGGAATACTGTAAATAAACATCTAATTTAGAATAGTGTTGCATATATATGATCTTCTCCTGTATGTATGATATCAAAATTAGTGGAAGAGAAAAAATAAAACAATGAATAAATAAAAATAATGAACTCTCAAACTAGAGCAAGAGAAATAACTTAATAAATTACAAATACAAAAATTGTTATCTAAAATTATTACTTTTGCCTCTGAGAATTGAGTGACTGTTAGCTCCAGAGTCATCCTGCTCTCACCAGTGCCCAGGTAAAACAGACACTTGCTTCTGGATTTGGGTCCTTAATTCCTTTTAAAAAGAACTAAGCCTCTTTGGAGAATGTTTTTTTTAATGGAAGAAATAAGACAAGCTTGGAAAATCTGTTTAGGAAGTAAGAATACTTTAGCCCCTTTTCTGAGGTTAATTGGAAATGGTAGTCTTTGAAAGGTCATGAGTCCGTAATAATTAAAGAGGATGAAATTATAACATGTATACAAAAACAAATCACTATTTACTATTGTGAGGCAATTTACCAATGCCAAATCCCAAATGTTTTAAAAGATGGATATATAATTAAATCATTGAATTGAAGAATATAAACAAAACTCACTTGGATTAATTGATACATTTCCTCCCTTTCATTAAGTAATTCAAAGAATAACTGTAGAAACAACAATATATTTTGTTGTGTATTCTGCCTGCGATGTAAGAAATGTCTTTAAAAATCACAAAAAGCCTGCTGAGTTGCTGCTATAGAGAGCAGGGAGATTAGCTGGAGACTGTCGGGTAGGGAATTGGCCCTTTCTGATTGAATATCTGCTTTAGGTCCTGCTTATAGGTAAAATCTCAACACTCTCCCTACTATACTTTAAATTGGAGCTCAGATTTTGGGCCTATGTTGGCATCCTTCCTTCCATCAATAATACCATCTACCCCTTGTGCCAGTCTCACTACCTACCTCTACACTTATTACCCTGATTCCAAAGTAAAATTGAAAGGAAAAGTAGCTAAATGTGTGTTAGAGGTTAGGTGACTGAGTATCTTTCTGGGTGGGAATGGAAAATAGCAAGGTGGGAATGTTAAGTGAGTCCAGAACCACATCTTTTTCTTGCCTGGGAATACATCTAGTCTTTATTATAAAGACTACAGAGAACCAATGAGAGATAACCTAAACACTTTCAGTCCTGGGTCATCTAGCATTAATAATGTACTATTTGTCAAGGACATTTAAAAGAGCCACTGTCACTGAAAATGGACTAATGGTTACAAAGCACTATCAAGTGACATACGTATAAACATCCCTCAGAAAGTTTAAGAAGCCAAATTAAAATCATTAATTTCCATGGATAAGCATTTTTTTAAAAAAAATCTTATATATCATATAAACTAAATGAAGGCCTACTTAGGGTTTAAATACAGTGACATGTTCATTAAGAGAACTACCTGAGTCTTTTACTTTCCCCAAGTCAACATGCCAGTTAGATTGTCAGTACTCTAGCCAAAGAACCCCAGACACATCCAGTGGTTGAATAAGTTGGGATCTGTTCCTTATTATGAGGGACAACATACACACAAGTAACTGTGGGGTGTATCAGTAAGAAGATATCTAAAAAGACTTCCAGGATTTGGGTTCATGTTAGTTGGTTTTTGAAGGGCTCTAAAAAGTGAAATGTTGCTCTAAATTGAATGTAGTCTAGAGATATTTTATGATTTGGAATCTTAATAGCTTTTTCTAGAAGGAAAAGATTGAAGCCAGGGTAAAGCTATAATATTTGGATATTTGAGTTTTGTGGGTTCATGTGACTTGGTTCTTGTCTGTGCTTAGACCAGATTGCAGAAATGATCTGGTCTTTTGCTTCACTTGATCATGACAGTGACCTTGTCTGATGTTGGGGTTCTGTCAGATTTACATTCAACAGAGAATGCCAGGGCCTAGATAACAATGCCAGGCCACCTCCCACATGCCACATGGTTTCTTTCTCTCTTTTTTAGTTTTAACTGAAGAAATCTCAATACATTGAACGTAGCATAACAAATATCCATAAGGTAAGCCAAATCTAAAATCAGATGAAAAGCACATTTCCATTTTTGGTTAGATTTTATAAGTTTATCATAGTTCTGGATGTGCCTTGAATTTTAAATGGGTCCCAAAGGCCTATATGCCAAAGGGTTGGTTACCTAGCTATGGCACTACTGGGAAGTGATAGTACTTTCAGGAGATAGGAGATGGACCTAGTATCAGGAAGTTAGGTTGTTAGGGACATGCCCTTGAAGGAAACATTTTCTAGCCCTCTCCTGTCTCTCTCTTTGCTTTCTGGTTGCAATGAGGTGAGCAGCTTTTCTAAACTACATACTCCCCATCATCATGTTTTGCATCCCCACAGGCCTAAAAACAATGATAGCAAGTGGCTGTGGAACCTCTGAAACAGCCAAAATAAATCTTTTCTCCTTTTAAGTTGATTATCACAGGACTTTTCGTCACAGCACAGGCCTTTATCATAGTTTAATGTGTGGGAAACAAGATAAAGATGAGGCAGTTTGTATTGACTGAGAGTATTTCTTTACATCTGCCTTACCTTAACTTGTAAAATTAGAAGTTTATATTTATCACTTAGACATTATTACTTGAATTTTCCTTCTCAAAAACCAGTTTCCTAATGTCCATAGCTATAACTCAAAGTACCATAACAACAAAAAAGAAAACCACCTTTTATTAGGTTCTCTATTGTTGAAATACTGTTGACAATGTTTGCTGGTTATTCATCCTGGAACTTTGAATAAGAACATTTAGTTGATGAGGGTAAAGAATAATAGTGGTCCTGACTTGTTAGTATATTGGGGAATAACTTAAAGGGGAAACAGTGGAATAGAAAGCAGAAGGCAAAAATTGCATTAAATTTGGCATTTTATAAGTAGTAATTATTATGGCTTTTCAGTAATGTATAAAATTGTTAGGGGAAAAAGTAGACTGAACTTCCCTACCAAAGGAAACCCTCCTATCTAAAACTTTATATATCATTTTCTTGTCTTATTTTTTGAAAAATTGCTTTGTTATATATTTTGTGGGGTTTTTGACAATTTTGTTAAGTTTATTTTTAACTGGTACATTAAAAACCTGAAAATCATGCACATTAATCATTTAATGGAATGCCATATAATGTTTCAATATATGTATATGTCATGTAATGTTTAAATCAGGTTTAAAATATTTAATTCCCTAAACATTCATCAATTCCTTATGTTGAAAACTTTCAAAATCATTTTTTTAGCTTTTGAAATATACAGTATGTTATTGTTACCTGTAGCCACCCTACTGTGCAGTAGTATACCAGAACTTTTTGTTCCTCTCTAACTGTAACTTAGTACTCTTTGATCAACTTTCCCCATCCCTCACCCTTGCCCTGCTCTCACGGGCTTCTGGTAACCACCATTCTACTCTCAATTTCTGTGAGATCAACTCTCTTAGATTTCACATGTGAGTGAGGTTATATAGTCTTGCTATGCCTGACTTATTCACGCAACAATCTCCAGTTCCATCTGTGTTGTCAAAAATGATAGGAGGGCTTTATTTTTATGGCTCAATACTATTCTATTTATAAAAACTTTTGTGGTCCATTCAACAGTTGATGGACACAAGTTTTTCAATTTCTTGACTATTTTATTGCTGCAGTGAACATGCAACAGCAGATGGCTCTTCAAAATATTTATTTCCTTCCCTTTGGATATATACCCAGTAGTGGGATTGCTGGATCATATGGTAGTTATATTTTTAATTTATTGAAGAATCTCAATACTATGTTCCACAATGGCTAAACTAAAACTGTACAAATGTTGCCTTTTCTCAACATCTACACTAGTACCTGTTATCTTTAGTCTTTTTGATAATAGTCATTTTTTTTGAAGGGTAGAGAAAGGAGGTTCATTAACATGGCATGGGTATGCCTCAAGAAGAGGCAAAGTAAGAGCACTTTGGGGTACAGGCACGCTCTTTATGTTTAAATAGAGAAAGAATTTAATATAGTGAAAAGTATGCATAGTTAAATAGTCCCAGACCTGGTATGATGTAGCCTGCTTGATCACTATCTCAACCAGTGATTTGGGCAAGGGTTCTGGAGAAGTTATCACTGCCATCACTTGAGGGGTGGTCATTTGGTCAGGATATGTGAGTCATTGTTTCCCGGTGGATGGTCTGTCCTAAGCAGGCTCTGCTATTCTTTTTTGTGGTGGCAATTTCCACAATCCCTCTTTGTAAAGATGTTACCAATAAGTCCTGTCCTTCCTGGATTCCAAGTTGACTGCAAGATGAATGGCTCAGAGCAAAGACAGATACAAAATAGAGACAGAGATGCCAAGCTGTTCCTCCTGCTCTTAGTTAATTTATGGACCTAAGCAAGGAGTCAGTGCTTTTTAGCAAAAGCAGATTTAAAGTACCTGTTACATTTATAGGATTCCTATAACATGCACATACTTTCCATTGATCATTTCAGGTCATAATCTTCCTACAATGTAGGTATTGATATTCCCATTTTATTGATGAAGAAGTTGAGGCACTGGATGATGGTTTGCCTCTTTTGAAATTACAGAGCTAGCAATACTATTAGCAGAAACAATTGTGATTGTAGTCATAACTGCTAACATTTATGTGGCTCTCAGGATCAGCTGTGCCTTCTTTTGTTTAGAATAAATCTGATTTTATTTTCTTTTTCTTCTTAGCATCTGTAACATTTTATTTTTTATTTATTAGCATATTATAGTTGTACCAGGGGTACGTTGTGATGTTTATATAAGTTCTTACAATATATCTTAGGTAGATGCACCCCCTCCAACTTCCTCATGTACCCCCACCAGCAGTTCTAACAGGTCTCACTGCTCCATTTGCATTCAAGAATACATAATTCTTCTACCATAGTCATCCTTCTTCACCCTTTCCTTATGCCCCTCCTCCTTCAAACAGTACCAACCCCTGGGCATGATTTTTTTTTTACCTTCCTAACCTTCATTTTTTAAAAAATTATTCTTTATGATGGTTATATGGGCAGTTGCATTGTGATATTTCCATATATTATACCCCAAATTGGTTCATCCTTTCCATTATTCCCCTTTCTACCTTAGTCCTCTTCTTATAGTAATTTCAACAAGTTTGAATATACCATATTCATATTTGTAGAGAAAATACAAACATATTCACCTTAACTTTCTTCATTTAACACCACCACCACCACCACACACACACACACACACATTAGTGTCCTCTCCTTAGCATGACCTGTTTTATATTCTTGTCCTTCATTGTTTATCTGTTTGTTGTTATATGGGATTTTTGCATTGGTATTTTACCAGTAAATGTATTATGCTTAAATCAATCTAAACCTCTTCCACTGCACTTTCTCACCATTTTCCCCCATCCTTGTTGTTCACCCATTTTCAGTGTGTTTTAGTGTGTCTTCTTCTTCCTACACAGATGTGATGCATTTCATTATTGTTATCCTTTGTTCCTTCTTTTCTTTCTCCCTTAGTCTCTTCTACCATTCCCACTTTTACTTACATATTCTATGTATATTTGATATTGCTTATATTTGTATTTGGTCTATAGTCTATGTATGAGAGAGACCATGTGGCCTTTGGCTTTCTGAACCTGGCTAACTTCACTTAAGATAATGTTCTCCAGTTCCATCCATTTACCTGAAAATGACAAAATTTCACTCTTCTTTATGGCTGGATAAAATTCCATTGTATATAGACACCACATTATCTTAATCCATTCAGCAATTGTAGGATAGCTTGACTGTTTCCAAAGTTCAGTGATTGTGAATAATGCTGCAATAAACATGGTGTACAAATAACTTTTTTGTAACTTGACTTACATTCCTTCAGATATATCCCTAAGAGTGGTAGTTCTGGATCAAATGGTAGTTCTATTTTTATTTTGTTGAGGAGCCTCCATCCTGTTGTGCATAACAGTTGTACAAATTCACATTTCCACCAACAATGTATGAGAGTTCCTTTTGTTCTCCATATCCTTGCTGACATTTGTTGTTTATGTTCTTGATGATAGCCATTCTTACAGGAGTGAGGTGGAATCTTAATGTGGTTTTGATTTGCATTTCCTTTATGGTCAGGGATATTGAGCATTTCTTCATTTTTTTTTTTTTTGGTCATTTGTACTTCTTTTGAGAAAGTCCTATTCAGTTCAGTTGTCTATTTCTTCATTGGTCACTGATTCTTTGGGAGTTTAGTTTTTTGAACTCCCTGTATATTCTGGTATTAATCCCTTGTCAGATATATAGCTGGCAAAGTTTTTCTCCTGTTATGTGGGCTGCCTCTTTAATCTGGTGGCCATTTCATTTTAATTTCATGTACTACCATTTATCGGTCCTTTCTCTTAGTTGTTGACCCATTAGAGTACTATTTAGGAATTTATCACTTATGCCTAGATGTTCCAAAGTATTCCCTACTCTTTCCTGTACTAGTTTCAAAATTTCTGGTCTTATTTTAAGGTCTTTAATCCACTTTGAGTGATATTTGTCCAGGGTAAAAGACATGGATCTAGTTTAAGTTTTCTGTATGCAGACATCTACTTTTCCCAGCAGCATTTGTTGAAGAGGCTGTCATTTCTCCATTATATGTTTTAGATGACTTTGTCAAAAATCAGATGGGTGTAGCTGTGTGGATTCATGGCGTGGTCTTCCATTCTGTACCATTGGTCTTCGTGTTTGTTTTGTGCCCATACCATGCTGCTTTTATTTCTATGGCTCTATGGTATAGTTTGAAGCGGAGTATTGTGATACCTCCCACATTGGTCTTTTTCCTTATTATTGCCTTTGCTATTTAGTCTTTTGTGTTTCCATATGAATTTTAAGGTTGATTTTTTCAATCTCTGTTATGAATGTAACTGGTATTTTGATGGGGATTGCATTGAGCATGCATATTGCTTTTGGTAACATAGCCATTTTCACAATATTGATTCTACCAATCCATGAGCATGGAAGATCTTTCCATCTTCTGAAATCCTCAATTTATATAATCAATACTTTTTAGTTTTCATTGTAGAGCTCTTTTACTTCCTTGTTTTGGCATATTCCTAGGGATATTTTGAGGCTTATTGTTAAAGGAATTATTTTCTTAAATTCTATCTCAGTCTGTTTATTATTGATATATAGAAAGGCTACTGATTTTTGTAAGTTGATTTTGTATTCTGCTACTTTGTTGAAGAGGTTTATGTTGTCTGTGAGTTTTTTAGTGAAGTTTTTAAGATTTTTTAGGTATAAGATCATGTCACCTACACATAGAGATAGTTTAACTTCTTTTCCTATATGAATTCCTTTTACTTCTTCTTGTCTTATTCCTCTAACTAGGAATTCCAAAACTATGTTGAATAAGAGAGGAGAAAATAGACATCCTTGTCTCATTCCTAATTACAGAGGAAATGGTTTCAGTTTTTCCTCATTTACTTTGATATTGGCTATAGACTTGTCATATATAGCCTTTATTATGTTGAGGTACATTGCTAGTTTCATCAGAGCTTTTAGGATTTTTTTTTTTTTTTGATGGTATTAGGGTTTGAATTCAGGGCCTTTTGCTAAGTGCATCAGAGTTTTTAGCATAAAAGGATGTTGGATTTTGTCAAGGCTTTTTCTACATCTTTTGAGATGATCATGTGATTTTTGCCTTTGCTTCTGTTAGTATGCAGGATTACATTTAATAAGTTGCATATGTTGAACCATTCCTGCATCCCTGGAATGAAACCAACTTGATGATTGTATATGATCTTTTTGATATGTTGTTGAATTCAGTTTGCCAGTGTTTTATTGAAGATTTTACATCTTAAGTTCATCAAAGAGATTGGCTTATAATTTTCTTTTTTTGTTGTGTCCTTGTCTGGCTTGATGATGAATGTAACAGTGGCTTCATAAAATGATTGTGGCAGTGTTCCTTCCTTTTTTTATTTCATGGAACATTTTGAGGAGTGTTGGTATTAGTTTCTCAAAGATCTAGTAGAATTCAACAGTGAATCCATTAGGTCGTGGACTTTTCTGTTTTGGGAAACTCTTCATTGCTGCTTCTATTTCATTTAGGTGATCTGTATCCTCTTGGTCCAATATTGGTTGGTCATCTGTGTCTAAAAATTTATCCATTTCTTCTACATGTTCCAATTTATTTGAACATAGGTTTTTGAAGTATTCCCAAATGATCCTCTGTATTTCACTGGTGTTTGTTGTGATATCCCCTTTTCCCACTTTTAATTAATTTGGGCCTTTTCCCTCCTCATTTTAGTCAAGTTAGCTAAGCATTTATCAATCTTATCTTTTCTAAGAACCAACATTTTGTTTTGTTGATTCGTTGTTTTATTTTAACCTCTATTTTGTTGATTTTGGACCTAATTTTTATCATCTCTCTCACTCTGCTGGTTTTGTGTTTAGCTTGTTCTTGTTTTTCCAGGAGTTTGAGATACAGCATTAGGTCATTTATTTGACATCTTTTTGTGTTTTTAATGTATGCATTCATAGCTATAAGTTTTCCCCTTAGCCTTGCCTTTGCTGTGTCTCATAGGTTCTGATAGGTAATGTTTTCATTTTTATTAGATTCCAGAAACATTTTAATTTCCTTCCTTGTTTCTTTGCTGACCACTGGTCATGGAGAAACATATTGTTCAGTCTCCAGGTATTTATTTTCTGCTGTTTCTTTTGTTGTTGCATTCTAGTTTTATTTCATCGTGGTCAAATAGTATGCAGGGGTTATTTCAATTTTCTTACATTTTTAAGACTTGCTTTTTGTCCTAAAATATCTATTTTGGAGAAAGTTCCTCAAGCTCCTGAGAAAAATTTAAATTGTGCTGTAGCTGGAAGAAATACTCTGTAGATGTCTATCAGGCCCATTTTGTCTATAGTGTCATTTAATCCTGAACTTTGTTGATTCTGTTTTTCTGATCTAAATGACTTGTTGATTAGTGATAGCAGAGTACTAAGTCACCCGTTATCACTATGTTGGGGTCTATGTTTTTAAGTGCAGAAGTGTATGTTTAATGAAATTGGGAGCATAATGTTGGATGCATATGTAAGTTAACAATTGTTATATCCTCTTGATGTATTGTTGCTTTTATTACGATAAAGTGACTTTGTCTCTACTAATTTAGGTTTGTAGTCTACTTTATCTGATAAAAGTACAGCTACTCCTGCCTGTGTTGGGAGCTATTTGTTTGGTAGATCATTTCCCACACTTTCACCCTAAACCAGTGTTTATTTCTGTCTGTGAGATGGGTTTCTTATAGACAACAAATCATTGGGTTCCTTTTTAATCCATCTTGGCAATTGATGTCTTTTGATGGGGGAGTTGTGACCATTAATGTTCAGTGGTAATATTGTGAGGTATCTGGTGATTCCTGCCATTTTGTTTTTTATGGTCTGTAAGAATTTGTGTGTGCATAATTAAGCCTATGCTTAATCAGCTATAGCTGATTGTCTGCTCTTCTCTTGAGATTTAATAATTCCCATTCTTTCATGACTATGTTTGTTTTCATCTTCTGTGTGTTGGATTCCTTTGAGTATCTTCTCATATGCTGATTTAGTGGTCCTATATTGTTTGTTTGTTTATAATGAAAGGTTTATATTTCTTCTTTAATTGTGAATAATAGCTTTTCTGGGTAGAGTATCCTAGGACTGAAATTGTTTTCTTTCAGTGCTCAAAATGTCTCACTCTATGCCCTTCTTGCTTTTATGGTTTTGTTGAAAAATCTGATATTATTTTTGAAGGGTTTACCATTATATGTTATTTGACTTTTCTCTCTTATGGCTTTCAATATTCTTTCCCTGTTCTCTGTGCTAATTGTTTCAATTATAATATGCAGTGAAGATGTTCTGTTTTAGTCATGTGCCCTAGAGACCTCCTGTATCTGGATGCATGTCTCCCTCTTAAGATTTGGTAAGTTTCTGCTATTAGTTTGTTAATTATATATCCTATACATTTGGCTTGCACATCTTCTCCTCCTTCAATGTCCATGACTCATAGGTCTGGTCTTTTGATGGAGTTACAATGTTCTTGCATATTCCTTTCAAAACTCTTCAATCGTTTCACCAAGTATTCATCTGTGTTTTTTCTTAATATCTATTTTGATTTTAGACCTGATGCTTGATCTTACACTTGTTCTAGTCTACTAGTATAGCTTTCTTTTTTTTTTAATTCTTATTGTTTTATTATTCATATGTGCATACAATAGTTGGGTCATTTCTCCCCCCTGCCCCCAACCCTCCCTTACCACCCACTCCACCCCCTACCTCTCCTCCCTACCCCCTCGATACCTGGCAGAGACTATTTTGCCCTTATCTCTAATTTTGTTGAAGAGAGAGTATAAGCAATAGTAGGAAGGAACAAGGGTTTTTGCTAGTTGAGATAAGGATAGCTATACAGGGAGTTGACTCACATTGATGTCCTGTCCATGTGTGTTACCTTCTAGGTTAATTCTTTTTGATCTAATCTTTTCTCGAGTTCCTAGTCCCCTTCTCCTATTGGCCTCAGTTGCTTTTAAGGTATCTACTTTAGTTTCTCTGTGTTGAGGGCAATAAATGATATCGAATGTTTTAGGTGTCTTACCTATCCTCACCCCTCCCTTGTGTGCTCTCACTTTTATCATGTGCTCAAAGTCCAATCCCCTTGTTGTGTTTGCCCTTGATCTAATGTCCGCATATGAGGGAGAACATATGATTTTTGGTCTTTTGGGCCAGGCTAACCTCACTCAGAATGATGTTCTCCAATTCCATCCATTTACCAGCAAATGATAACATTTCATTCTTCTTTACGGCTGCATAAAATTCCATTGTGTATAGATACCACATTTTCTTGATCCGTTCGTCAGTGGTAGGGCATCTTGGCTGTTTCCATAACTTGGCTATTGTGAATAGTGCCACAATAAACATGGGTGTGCAGGTGCCTCTGGAGTAACCTGTGTCACATTCTTTTGGGTATATCCCCAAGAGTGGTATTGCTGGATCAAATGGTAGATCAATGTTTAGCTTTTAAGTAGCCTCCCAGTTTTTTTCCAGAGTGGTTGTACTAGTTTACATTCCCAACAAAAACAGTGTAAGAGGGTTCCATTTTCCCCGCATCCTCACCAACACCTGTTGTTGATGGTGTTGCTAATGATGGCTATTCTAACAGGGGTGAGGTGGAATCTTAGTGTGGTTTTAATTTGCATTTCCTTTATTGCTAGAGATGGTGAGCATTTTTTCATGTGTTTTTTGGCCATTTGAATTTCTTCTTTTGAGAAAGTTCTGTTTAGTTCACTTGCCCATTTCTTTATTGGTTCATTGGTTTTGGGAGAATTTAGTTTTTTAAGTTCCCTATATATTCTGGTTATCAGTCCTTTGTCTGATGTGTAGCTGGCAAATATTTTCTCCCATTCTGTGGGTGTTCTCTTCAGTTTAGAGACCATTTCTTTTGATGAAGAGAAGCTATTTAGTTTTATGAAGTCCCATTTATCTATGCTGTCTCTTAATTGCTATGCTGCTGGGGTTCTATTGAGAAAGTTCTTACCTATACCTACTAATTCCAGAGTATTTCCTACTCTTTCCTGTATCAACTTTAGAGTTTGTGGTCTGATATTAAGATCCTTCATCCATTTTGAGTTAATATTGGTATAGGGTGATATACATGGATCTAGTTTCAGTTTTTTGCAGACTGCTAACCAGTTTTCCCAGCAGTTTTTGTGGAAGAGGATGCTATTGCTAATGCTGGCTATAGGTTTGTCATATAGCTTTTATAATGCTGAGGTACTTTCCTTTTATTCCTAGTTTTCTTAGAGCTTTTATTATGAAATGGTGTTGGATCTTATCAAAGGCTTTTTCTGCATCTATTGAGATGATCAAGTGGTTTTTGTCTTTGCTTCTGTTAATGTGGTTTATTAAATTTAATGATTTTCATATGTTGAACCACCCCTGCATTCCTGGGATAAAGCCTACTTGGTCATGGTGAATAATCATTTTGATGTGTTGTTGAATTCGGTTTGCCATTATTTTGTTGAGGATTTTGGCATCAATGTTCATTAAGGAGATTGACCTATAGTTCTCCTTTTTGGAGGTGTCTTTGCCTGATTTGGTGATAAGTGTAATACTGGCTTCACAAAATTTGTTAGGCAGTTTTCCTTCACTTTCCATTTCATGGAACAGTTTAAGGAGGGTTGGTGTCAGTTCTTCTTTAAAGGTCTGATAGAATTCAGAGAATCCATCAGATCTTGGACTTTTCTTTTTGGGGAGACTCTTGATTGCTGCTTCAATTTCATTTTGTGTTATAGATCTATTTGGGTGATTAATATCCTCTTGGTTCAGTTTTGGATGATCATATGTATCTAGAAATCTGTCCATTTCTTTAAGATTTCCTGGACTCTGATGATTTCCTGGACTTCCATGGTGTTTGTTGTTATCTCCCCTTTTGCATTCTTGATTCTACTAATTTGGGTTTTTTCTCTCCTCATTTTAGTCAGGTTTGCCAGGGGTCTATCAATCTAGTTTATTTTTTCAAAGAACCAACTTTTTGTTTCATTAATTCTTTGTATGGTTTTTTACGTTTCTATTTCATTCATTTCAGCTCTTATTTTTATTATTTCTCTCCTTCTATTTGTTTTGGAATTTGCTTGCACATTTTTTTCTAGGAGTTTGAGATGTATCATTAGGTCATTGATTTGGGATCTTTCAGTCTTTTTTAACATATGCACTCAAGGCTATAAACTTCCCTCTCAGGACTGCCTTTGCTGTGTCCCATAGGTTCTGGTAGGTTGTGTTTTCATTTTCATTTACTTCCAGGAATGTTTTTATTTCCTCTTTTATTTCATCAATGACCCATTGTTCATTAAGTAATGAGTTATTCAGTTTCCAGCTGTTTGCATGTTTTTTGTCTTTACTTTTGTTGTTGAGTTCTAGTTTTACTGCATTGTGATCAGATAGTATCCATGGTATAATTTCTATTTTCTTATATTTGCTGTGGCTTCCTTTGTGCCCTAGGATATGATCTATTTTGGAGAAGGTTCCATGGGCTGCTGAAAAGAATGTATATTGTGTAGAAGTTGGATGAAATGTTCTGTAGACAGCAAGTAGGTCCATTTCATCTATTGTATATTTTAAATCTTGGATTTCTTTATTGATTTTTTGTTTGGATGACCTATGTATTAATGATAGTGGGGTGTTAAAGTCTCCCACCACCACTGTGTTGTAGTTAATATATGCTTTTAGGTCTTTCAGGGTATGTTTGATGAAATTGGGTGCATTCACATTGGGTGCATATAGGTTGATAATTGTTACTTGCTTTTGGTCTATTTTCCCTTTTATTAGTAGGGAATGGCCTTCTTTATTACATGTGATCAATGTAGGTTTGAAGTCTACTTTGTCAGAGATAAGTATTGCTACTCCTGCCTATTTTTGGGGGCCATTGGCTTGGTAAATCTTCCAGCCTTTCATCCTAAGCCTATGCTATTTCTGTCAGTGAGATGGGTCTCCTGTAAGCAACAAATTGTTGGATCTTCCTTTTTAATCCATTTCGTCAAGTGGTACCTTTTGATGGGTGAATTAAGTCCGTTAACATTAAGCTTTAGTACTGATAGGTATGTGGTGGTTCCTGTCATTTAGTTGTCTTAGTTGTTTGAAGGTTTGATTGTGTGTACCTAAGTTGAGGTTATTCTCGACTTTCTTGCTTTTTCTTTTCCTGTAGTTCAGTGCTGCCTGTCCTTTCATGATTAAGTTGGGTTTCACTTTCTGTGTGCAGAATCCCTTGAAGAATCTTTTGTAGTGGTGGTTTTGTGGTCACATATTGGTTTAGTTTCTGCTTATCATGGAAGACTTTTATTGCTCCATCTATTTTGCATAGTTTTGCAGGGTAGAGTACCCTGCGGTTGAAGTTATTTTCATTCAGTGCCCAGAAGATCTCACCCCACGCTCTTCTTGCTTTTAATGTTTCTGTTGAGAAGTCTTCTGTGATTTTGATGGGTTTACCTTTGTATGTTTTTTTTTCTCTCTTACAGCCTTCCATATTCTTTCCCTAGTTTCTGAACTTGTTGTTTCAATGATGATATGTCGTGGGGTAGTTCTATTTTGATCTGGTCTGTTTGGTGTCCTGGAGGCCTCTTGCATCTGTATGGGAATATCTTTCTCTAGATTTGGGAAATTTTCTGTTATTATTTTGTTGAATATATTACACATTCCCTTTGCTTGCACCACTTCTCCTTCTTCGATGCCCATGATTCTAAAGTTTGTTCTTTTGATGGTGTCGGTGAGTTTTTGCATTTTCTTTTCAAAGGTCTTGAATTGTTTAATTAATAGTTCTTCAGTTTTTCCTTTAATTACCATTTCATTTTCAAGTTCTGAGATTCTGTCTTCTGTTTGTTCTAACCTATTGGATTGGCCTTCTGTTTGTTTTGCAATTCTGTTTCATTCTTTTTTCTGAGGTTTTCCATATTCTGGGGCATTTCCTCTTTAATGTTGCCTATTTTTGTCCTGAGTTCATTTATCTCTTTATTAATCGTGTTCTCTGTTTCACTTTGGTGTTTATACAGTGCTTCTATGGCTTCCTTTATTTCTTCTTTTGCTTTTTCAAATTCTCTATTTTTGTTGTTTTGGAATTTCTTGAGTGTCTCCTGTACATTTTGGTTGACCATATCCAGTATCTTCTCTATAAAATTCTCATGAAGTACCTGTAGTATTTCTTCTTTTAGATTATTCTTGTGGGCCTCATTGGGTTCTTTGACATAGTTTATCTTCATTTTGTTGGAGTCTAGATCTGGGTATCTATTTTCTTCATTTCCCTCTGGTTCCTGTACTAATTTTTGGCTGTGGAGAAACTGGTTTCCCTGTTTTTTCTGTCTTCCCGTCATTGCCCTTGGTGTTGTTATTGTCCCTGTACTGTGTTCAATTAAGTATTTTCTGGCTTATAATAATAGCACTAGTGATATTTACAATGGAAGGGTGAGAGTGGATGGAAAGCAAAGAAGTTAAAGGAAAAGGGAAAAACAAATAATCAAGTATAAAAACAATACAAAACAAAGAAACAAACAAAATAAGTTTCAAAGATAAAAACAAGGAGAGACAGTGTACTAATCAACCATAAACTGAAAAGTCATTAGAGAGACAGAGAGAGGATTGAAAATAAAAAATGAAAACAATAAAGATAAGAATAAAAATAAAAAATAAGTAAATGAAAGAAAATATATATTTATAAATAAAATAAAATAAATAAAATAAAAAAATAGAAAAAAAAAACAAACCTCCATGTTCAAATGCAATGAAGTTTCAGTCTTAATAATTTTGGTGTTCATCCCTCAGCCTCCAATCCTGGAGATGGTGCCTCAGATGTTGTTCTGTAGTTGTCTCATCAAAGGGGAGACATAAAGTAGAACAAAACTGCACATACTCACACAAATAAAGCCCATCAAGTGTCCCAAGTTCAAATGCAATACAGTTTCAGTAAGTTTTTCAGCATGCAGGTGTAGTTTGGTTGTTTTCTCATCAAAGGTAGGGAGAGAGAAAAAAAAGAGTCTGGAGACAGGTCTGTGAATGGGTATCTGTGGCTATGTCTTGCCTGCCAACTGCTGTCAGCCTACTGTTGCTGGCGGTGTTATTTATGCAGATCTCTGGGGTGGGCTTAGCACTCACCTGGCCCAGCAGGCTTTGTTTACTCAGAGTTCTCTATTGCGTGATCTGCTGCTACAAGCTTTCCCCTTTCCAAGCACACTGGGAGAGATGACACTGCACCAGCTTTCTCAGGCCTGCATGTTTATTTACAGTTCACGTGGGAAGTGGGTCTTCTCCCCTCTCCTGTGGAGTTTTCCTCCCACCGCCACTTTTACAAGCTTTCCCACTCCTATTTGCTGGGCGTGTGCTGCTGCTCCTGCTGGCCGGTGTGTTTATTTACAGTTCATGTGGGAAGTGGGTCTTTCCCCACTCTTGTGGAGTTTTCCTCCCTCTGCCACTCTCACAAGCTTTCCCACTCCTGGTTGCTGGCACACACCACAGCTCCCGCCCTCTCTTCTCTGGCCAGGCCCAGCTTGCTTATTTACAGTTCCAGGAGGGATTCCCCTCCCCTCCTCTTTGGCACTTAGGGTGCCCCACCCTCTTTGCTACATGTCTTTATTCTTATTGCTTATTACTCAGTTTCTCTTTTTTCCCCCAGTGGGGGTCGGTCTGTCCAGGGAGCTATGCTGATCTGGCCCATGGTTGTCTGTGGAAGTACCAAGTACTGTTTAGCTCACCTTGTCCACATCTTCCCAAGCCATCTGGGTGTGGGTGTATGGCAGCCCGGGGGCCCTCCTGGTTTCTCCATTTAATGTGCAGTGGAGATTCTCTGCACAGGCTGGAGGTGTGGAGGGGTCAAAGTTTTGCCTCTTCTTGGTGGCCTTGCCTGCAAGCTGTGCCTCCAGTGTCTCTCTGAGATTTCACTTAAGGAGACATGCTTTTTGCTTCCTCCCTCTAGCTGCCATCTTGGAATTCTCCAAAGAATTCTCCAATTGGCTTTCAATTGTACTTTTTATTTGACTTAAGGGACTCCATTTATTTCCAGGGATTCTATTTAATTCATTTTTTTTGGAGATTTTCTATACCTTTTTTTAAGCTCCTTTTTCACTTCCTGAATACTCTTTCTTTCCTTCTTTCCTTCTCTCTTTCTCTCGTTCTTTCTTTCTTTGCAGTATGGGGGTTTGAACTCAGGGCCTACCCCTTTGAGCCACTCCACCAGCCCATTTTTGTGGTGTTTTTTTTTTTTTTTCTAGATAGGGTCTTATGAACTATTTGCCCAGTGCTGGCTTCAAACAACAATCCTCCTGATCTCTGCATCCTTAGTAGCTGGGATTAGAGGCATGACCCACCAGAACCTATTTCTTTCTTTCTTTCTTTCTTTTCTTTTTTTTTTTTATAATTTCCTTGGTTTATTCTGATGTTTATTTCAGTCCTCTTTGAGTTCGTTTAGTTGTTTCTGTATATTCTCAATTTTTTAAATCCATATTCTTCTGGGATTCATTGAGTTGTTTTAATACATCATCTTTAAGCTCCTTAAGCATTCTTACCATTCTTTTGACCTCAGAAACTAAGGATTTATACCCTCCACTCTCTATCAAATCCTCTGTTGTGTGATTTTTGACCTTTTGAGGAGCCATATTCCCCTGCTTTCTCCTATTACCCATGTTTCTATTTTGCAACTTTCTCATGTGTTGTTGATTAGTTGGATGGGGTTTTACACAGCTTTTATCTTTCCCTTAATTTGTATGTTCTGGATAGCTTTATTGTTAGCTAGGTTGTTATATTGTTTCTGTTCACTGACCTGGATGTATAACTTAGCAATAATGAATTCACAGATTCAATGCCGAATCAGTTATTTACATGATATATAAAACCTTTGCCATATTATCTATGAACAGAAAGGTATTAGGGAAATAAATGTTTTTTATATAGAGATTAAAACTTAAGAACCAAAAATAATGGGATTGGAAGAAGAGATGAGGAAGGATAAGAATGAGGGAATGGGAAGAAGTGGTGTGAGGCATGGGAGCTACAGGGTACTAAGACCCAAGTTTTATTGGCTCTTCAATAATTGTCATTCTTACTTGAGTATGGTAATAGTCTGTTGTGTGTTTATTTTGCATTTCCTTGATGATTAGTGATAGTGAGCATTTTTTCATATACTTGGCTATTTGTATGTCTTCTTTTGGGAGGGAAGTGTCTAGATCAATCACTCATTATTTAATTAGGATGTTTGAGTATTTGCTCTTGATACTCTGGATAACAAACCTTTGTCAGAGGTACGGTTTGAAAATATTTTTTGCCATCTTTGTAGGTTGTGTCTGTGCTTTCTTGATTGTTTCCTTTCTTTGGCAGAAGCTTTTTAGTTTGATAAAATTCCTTTTGTCTGTTTTTACTATTGTTTCCTGTGATTTGGGGATCTCAAAAAAGAATTCCTTGCTTATTCTGGTGTCCTGAAGCATTTTCTCTATGTTTTCTTCTAGTAGTTCCATAGTTACATGTTTTACATTCAAGGTCTTCAAGCCATTTGAGGAGATTTCTATAACTGATGAGAGAAAAGTGATCTAATTTCATTCTTCTGCATGTGGACATCATTTTTCTGGCACCATTTATTGAAAAGACTGTCCTTACTCCAGTGATTGTTCTTTGCACTGTGTTGAATGTAAGTTGCATGTAGATATATGGGTGTACTTCTATAGTTCCTCTTATGTTGAGTTGGTCTAGGTGACTATTTTGTGCCACAATTTTTTTGTCACTAAAACTTTGTATTCTACCAAGTTTTAAAGACAGATAGTGTAATGCCTTCTGTTTTGTTCTTGTTGCCCAAGATGTCTTTTGCTATTCTTTTGGGGATGTGTGTGTGTGCGTGTGTGTGTGGTTCCTTATAAATTTTGAATACTTTTCCTCATATTGTGAAGAATGCCATTGGTATTTTGATAGGAATTGCACTGAATCTGTAAAACACATGAGGCTGTGTGGACATTTCCTTAATAATGATTCTTCCAATCCATGAATACATGATATCCATCCATTTTTGTGTCTTCAATTACAATCAATGTTTTATAGTTTTCATAATAGAGATCTTATACCTGTTTGGCTAAATGTATTCTTAGGGGTTTTTGTAGCTATTGTAAATGGGATTGCCTTCTTCATTTATATTTCTGATTACTTGCTATTTGCATATGCAGTGCTCCTGATTTTTATGTGTATTTTGTATCCTGTAACTTTGCTGAATTCACTTCTTCTAAAAATATTTGGAAATTTTGGAGTTTTCTATGAAGAAGATCATGCCATTTGCAAAGACTGATAATTTGATTTCCAATTTGAAAGCCCTTAATTTCTTTTTCATGTCTGATTGTTCTGGCTAGGATTTCCAGAATTATGTTGAGTAAGAGAGGTAAAAAAATGGCATCCTTGTCTTTTCTCAAATCTTAGAGGGAACTTTTTGAGCTTTCCTTCATTCAGCATAATGTTAGTTTTTGATGGTCTTTATTATAATATAATAAATGGTCTTTATTATGTTGAGATATATTCCTTCTATACCTAATTTGTTCAACATTTTTATAAGAATCGATGTTGAATTTTATAAATTTTCATTTCTGCATCTATTGAGATGGTCATATGATTTTTTTATCCTTCATTCTATTGATGTGTTATCATGCTTATTAATTTGTATATATTGAACTATTCTGGCATCCCTGGGATGAATCCCACTTACTTGATCATTGTGTATAATAATGTTAATGTGCTACTGGATTTGGTGTGCTAATATTTTGTTGAGGATTTTTGTGTATATTTTCATTATTGATATTAGCCCATGGTCTTATCAATTGTGTTCTTATGTGTTTTTGGAAATAGGATGTTATTGGCTTGATACAATATGTTTGGAAAAATTCCTTCCTTTTCTGTTTCTTGCAATAATTAAAGAGAATTGGTATTAGTTCTTTTTAAGTATTTGGAAGAATTCAGCAATAAAACCATCTGGTCTGAGCTTTTCTTCATGGGAGTCTTCTTACTACTAATTCAATCTTGTTACCTGTTTTCAGATTTTCTATTGTTTTATGACTTAGTCTTGGTAAGGTATATGTCTAGGACTTTGTCCATTTCTTCAAGATTGTCAAATTTGTTGGCATATACTTGTTCATACTAATCTCTATTGACCTTTATATTTCTGTGATGTCAGTTTTCAACAGCTCTGTTTTCATTTGAATTGAATCTTATCTTTTTTTTGTTAGTTTAAGAGTTTGCCTATTTTATTTATCTTCATAAAGAACTAGGTCTTTGTTTCACTGACCTTTTGTGTTAATACTTTTTTAGTTTCTATTTCACTTATTTCTCTGATCTTTATTATTTCTTTTCCATTAACTTTGGATAATCTTTGTTGTTTTTATACTTCCTTAAGATGCAAGTATAGGTTGTTTGCTATCCTTCTCCTTTTTTATGTGGGCATTGATTGCTATAAATTTCCCTCTTAGCAATGCTTTTGCTGTATCCCATAGGTTTTACTGTGTGGTGTCCATTTTCATTTGTTTCAGGAATTATTTTTTAAATTTCCTTCTTGATTTCTGCTGTGACCAATTGATTGTTCAAAAATAAGTTTGTAATTTTCAAAGTTTTCCTTGTTATCAATTTTTAGCTTTTATTGCATTGTGGTCAGAAAAGATACTTGATATTATTTCAGTTTTTTAAAATATGTTGAGGCTGATTTTGTGGCCTATCATATGGTCTTTCTTGGAGAATGTTTTATGTGTTAATGAGAAAAATGTGTTCTGCAGTTGTTAGATGGAATGATCTACAGATGTCTGTTGGTCTATTTGATCCAGGGAGTAATTTAACTCTGGTGCTTCTTCATCAACTCTCTGTCTGGATGATCTGGATATTCCTAAAAGTAGGGTATTAAAGTCTCCAACTATTTTTGTATTGGAATCCATCTTTCCCGTTAAGTCTGTTAATAGTTTCTATGCATATTTGGATGCTCTGATAATAAGTGCATATACATTTAGAATTGTTATTTCCTCTTGCTGCATTTACCCCTTTTATTATATAATAACCTTCCTTGTCTCTTCTTACTGCCTTTGATTTGTAGTCTATTTTATCTGATGGAAGTATGGCAATCCCTGCTTTCCTTGCAATATATTTGCAGGGAATATCTTATTCCATTCCTTCACTTTCACGGTCTTGTCCTTAGAGACTAAGTAAGGTTTTCATAAACAACCTATAGCTGTATCTTGTTTTTAATCCATTCAGACACTCTTGTTTTAATTGGAGAATTTAATTCATTTACATTTAGCATAAGATCTTACAACAGAATCTTACAACTTGTTTTCCAGTTTTCCTGTAGTTTCTCCTTTTCTCCCTCACTTAGTCTTCCTTTGTGATTAAGTGATACCATTGTATGTTTTAATTCCTTATCATTTTTTGAATTGTGTCTATTTATAGATTTGTGTTTTATAAAAACAAAAATGAGGCTTACAAAAATGTATTTGATTACAATAAACTATGTTAAAATGCTTATATTATAGTTAATATAAGCTATTATATTATAGTATATATATATATAGTTAATAGTATAGTATATAGTATAGTTAATAGTTATAGTATATAGTATATATATAGTTAATATAGTATAATATAGTATATATATAGTTAATAGCATAAATGAACAAATGAAAAAGAGAAAAATACTAATGAGAAAGCTCTACCTTAGCACTCCATTTATCCTGTTTTGAATTTTTGATATCCCATTTTACATCTTTCTGTCTTGCCTACTTAACACTTCAACATAGCAGTTATTATTTTTAATTATTTTATCTTTCAGTCTTCATTCTAAAGATATCACTAGTTTGTGAACCATGCTTTCAATATTAGAGCATTCTGAATTTGTATAATTACTCTTACCAATGAATTGTATAGCTTTGGTTTTTTCTTATTAATTAATATTATTTAAAGTTTGAAGTACTTCCTTTAACTTTTCTTATAGATCAGGTATTTTGGTGATACATTCTCTCAGCTTATATTTGTATGGGAGTAATTTTTTTCTTCCCCATTTCTAAAGGATAGATTTGCTGGGTACAGTAATCTTAGATCACTGTTTCTTTCCTTCTTTACTGTGAAAATCTCATGGCCCTCTTTCTCTTAGCCTGTAAATTTCTACTTAGAAAACTGCTCTAAGGCAAATTGGAATGCCCCTCTGTTATTTGTTTCTCTGGAAACTTCTCTTTATCTTTCACTGTGGAACACTTAACTATATGAAGTTTTGGGGTTGGCTTTGTTGACTTAAATTTCACTGGTACACCTGGATATTTTTATTCTTCCCTAGGTTTGTGAAGTTTTATTATTTCTTTGAATAAGCTTTTACACCTGTGGCATGTTCAAGTCTTTCTTGAACATCAATACCTAAATATTTGCTGTCTGTTGGTTGGTTGGTTGGTTGTGTTTGAGACAGGGTCTCAGTATGTAGCCCAAGCTGGCATCAAACTCATGACTGTCTTACCTCATCCTCCCAAGTGCAGCACCATGTCCAGATCATTTGTTTTTTAATACTGTCAAAAAGTTCTCCATGACCTTTCTTCACTCCCCTATAACTTTTTTCCTTTTTCTTTCCCAAGAGTATATTTTCAAGTAGCCTGCTATCAAGATTATCTTTTCTCCATTTAATTGATCCTGCTATTGATACCTCCTATCACATTTCTTATTGTTCTGAGTGTATTTTTAGCTTAAAACTTGATTATGTATGAATTGCTTTTACCTCTTTAAATTTCTTTATTAGAGTAGTGAAATGATTCCATTTTCTTCAAGCTCACTGAGTTTCCTTAAAATACTATAAGTTCTCATATGCTGATTACAACCTGGTCATTTTCTGTCAGGTCAAAAATGATGAAATCATGATTTTCTGAAATCTCTTGATTCTTAGGGATTTATTTCTCCCTAATCTGTTTTTTTTTGTGCCTGTCTTCCAGAAATTCTAAGCAAGCTGCTTTTTTCTGAGTCTTTAGTCACTTCCACTATTTTTAACACTGGATTGCATCTATGCCTATATTTGCTCAGGGCTGCTGCTCTTGTTTAATTGCTGTTTCAGTACTAGAGGGCAATTCAAGCTCAGGCATGTCCCAATACACTCCTGATGTGTTTTTCAGGAAGAACCAGGTGAGTACTTACAAAGAGAAATATGGTCCACAAGCCTCTACTTGAGGCCAGGGTAGGCCCAGATGCCTGGAACACAGTTATAGGCCTGTCAGGCCCTACTGAAGTTGCCTGTCTCTGGGAAGAGCTACCATGGATGATGATCCCCAGACTCCTATGTCATAACGACCAGGATATGTCACACACTGAGTCCACAGCTCACCAAGATCAGCACTACACTAGCGTTAGGACCAAGGCCCATATTGCTATATGCTGCATATTACTGAAGTAAACTTATGGCTCAAGACCACTGAAACCAGTCACAGGTAATACTAGCTACATGTGAAGTCAGATTTTGGTTGTGTGTGTCTTTCCTTAGCACTGGAGTTGTTCCAGAAGCTCCATCTGTAAGCACACCAGGAATGGGAGATGTTATGATCTTCCCAGTGTCAGATTTCACCAGCCTAGCACTAAGCCCTACAGCAGAGTATTAGGCTTAACACCTGTCCTACCCCCAGAAAACAGGGTCTTACTGTTACTATGCTGCCTGAGGTTGGAGTTGTATTGGAGGGGAGTCCTTTGGCCACACAGACTGATGCTAATCTGAATCATATCTATGTTTCATAACTCTAAGAACCTTACCAGTGTCATGGATGCACTGAGGCCCATACTGCAGTTGGCAGAGATTGCAGGCTTAAACTGGAGTCTATCCTGCCAGTGTGCAAGTCTCTTCCTGATGTGAACATCATCCTAGAGCCTTTTGTCTGTGAGCTCTAGCTTGTGGATGGAACCTTCATTTCCTACTGGGTGTACTAAGTGATTGTTCTCACCATCATGGTCCCAGCACTATGCTCAAAGACAAAGCCTTGTACTAGTTTTCATGCCTTACCCTTCAATGGGTGGAGTTTTGCTTTCTACTCTGCTGCCCTGAGGTTGAAGGAGGACTGGTAGCTGCAGTCAGCTGGTACAGTTCTAGCAGCTCAGTTCATTCATATTGTCCAAGTAATAGGGCTGATGGGGCTTTGCCCAGCACTAAGTTTCATCATGGTAGGCCAAGTACCGGCCTCGATCTAAGGTCTGGACTTAATTCTCTTTCACTTTCCCAAGTAGGAAGTGTCTTTCTCCATAGTGGCCTGGAGTTGTGGAAGGGGACATATAGGTAATTCTTTTCTTCCACCTTTCTTCAATAAGTTTTTTCATTCTGTTATATTAAAAGTAGGCACTATGGTTTCTCACCTAATTTCTTTAGTTCTTGTGAAGGTAGTTTGGCATCTGAATAGTTGTTCAACTTGGTGTGACTATGGGGAGATGACAACCAGAGGATGTTATCCAGCCACCATCTCAAAACCTTTTCTCTTTGTAAGCTAATTATCTTAGGTATTTTGTTATGATAAAGGAAAGCTAATATGCACATATATGTAGCCAAGTCCTTGTGCATCTGGGTAATTGTTATGTAACATAATTGTAAAACTAGTATCTTACAATGTTTATTAAAAGATATAATTAAAATGTGCTAATTTGAATCTTACTCATATATTACCAAATTTCAGTAGAAAACACAATTACTTTTAAGAACTTAAACCAAGGGAGGGGTTTTATCATTAATTAGAATTGTTATCATGTGATAATAATAAAAAGAAGACTTACTACTTTTAATGTATTTTACTTTTGGTTTAAAATTCTCTACAAATTATTAAAACACAAAGCAGCTACAGACAATAGATAAACAAATGAGCATGACTGTTAAAACAATTTATGGGCATTAAAATTTGACTCTCCTATAATTTTTGCATATCACAAAATCTTTTAATTTTTTTGTAACCATTTAAAAAATGAAAGAATATTTATAGGCTTCTAAATAGAATAACATAAGAATTACTAGATCATATGATAATTCTAGGTATGTACCCAAAATAATTTAAAACATAAATACTTGAATGCTTGTTGCAGCTCCATTCTCAAAAGTCAAAAAACATAAACAACCCAAACATCCAGCAATGAATGAATGGGTAAACAAAATATGGTATATCCATTTGGTGAAATATTAATCAGCTATATAAAAGCATGAAATGCTGACACTTGTTACAATATTGATAGAACACAGAGGACCACATCTTGTATGATTCTACTTATATAATTGATAGAACACAGAGGACCACATCTTGTATGATTCTACTTATATAAAGTATCCAGATCAGAGACAGAAATCAGGTGAGTAGCTGACAGTTGCTGTTTGTAAGGTGTGAAGAGAAATTGCTTATTTGAGCACACAGTTTCATTTCAGATTGATGAGAAAGTTCTGGGATAATATAGATATTATGTTTGCACAGCATTGTTAATGTACTTAACAACACTGTACTGTACACTTTAAAATAGTTGCAATGGTAAACTTTTTGTTGTGTTTTACAACACAATGTTAGATTTAAGTCTACATATAAACATGACAAACAGGATTTGGTTCATAGGCTAAATTTTACTGACTCTTAGACTAGAATCTTTTGACTAAAACCGTTGTCAATTTTGAGATAAGTGTAATTGCTCTTCAACATCCATACCTACTTCTCTTGGCAAATACTCTATTTTAGTCATTAACCAACTTCTCTCACACAGTTTATTCCACCTGCATTTGGTGGGGATATGGCTCATGGGCCCAACAATCATATAATCCTATATCCTGGACCCAAATTCAGGTGGCATGTGACCCAGGTGCCAATGAAACTGAAGGAGTTTGCTAAATACACCCAGGAAATCCACTCACTTCTTTTGTCTGAGAGGATTTGATTGTGACACCCAGAAATCCTAGAGACCATTTTCCTTCCTGATGGAAACCAGCATAAGAATGAGGCCAACCCCTCAGAAGGCATAAATATAGAGTTGAAAGGAAAAGAATCTCTGATGGCTACCATTAAGCTGCTGTAGCAAACCTGAAATTCATTGTAAGATCTTTCAATTATGTTACCTCATCAATTGCACCCTTTTAAAGTACAATTGCATTAGATTTTCCGTCATTTCTAGCACAGTGAACCTTAACTGATAAGATTGGGTTCTTTTATAATTTTTCATTCCCAAATTCACTCTATCCTTTCCTCCTCCCCTCTGAAAAACATAAATTATTGCCTGTTTAGTCAAAATGCAAATATAATTATTCGAGCACATGCAAGATAGTATGGAAAGTCATAGGAAGTAAAATATTCTATAAAATTAGCACAGGTCTCTAGAATGCTTTTTGTAAAATGAAATAGCCTCACTTTTTTCTTGAACATATTAGGGAAGAATAGCAGGTTAGAACATTTACTTTGCCAATAAACAACTTGTATTAAAATCACTACTTCCTTAACTTCTCTGTATCTCATCTGTGAAGTAGGTCTAAGTACTACTCCCAAAGAGTGGTTGTGATTTTTAAATGGCTTATGATATAAAAAGCAACTAGAAAAATGCCTGGCACATATTCAGCACCATATAAATGTTTGCCATTATTATATTCCTCCCTTATAAGGCGTAAGCTAAAGAAGTTTCACAATATCCTAAGAGAAGTCTATCACATATGAATAGCTGCTTTCTTCTTCACAGAAACCAAGGGCAAGTCACATTCTTTGTCCTCGCCTTTCAAAATGTTTTTAAATGCAAAATAAAGTAAAAAAATATATATATCAACAGTAACTTACTAAGATAAAAGGAAGACATGGGCTATACATTCCTTTTGGAATAGGGCTTAATTAGGCCATGTGGAAGAAGCATTTGATTTTCTCTTTCCCTGCCTTTTTGTCTCCTGGCTGTCAATTAAGATCCTTTGCACTATAAGCAACAAAAAATCCAAGTTCACCTGCTTAATCAAAAAGGAAATGTATTTGCTCAAGTTCCTATGAAGTCTAGAGAGAATGTGCCTTCAAGTAGAGTTTGGAAATAAGAAGTTCTCTTGACTTTGCCCTCTTCAGTGTGTCAAGTTCATTTAAAAGCTGCATTATGTTATGGTGACAAAAATGACTGCCAACAGCTGCTGATTATAGAAGAGGGAAAGAGAGCATTCATTTCCATGACTTTAAAGTTCTCATCTTTGTTCTAATAAGTCTTAGGCTATTTTCTGACTCATGAGCTAACCACTGTCACCAGGTGAAAGCCTTGTATACCAACAACGTTGGCAAGAAGAAAAAACTTAAACTTGATAGGTTTCCTTCCTGGAGATGGGTCAGGTGGAGTCAACACATTGGCAGTATGGCTGCTGTACAGTGGGGAATGGCAGATACAGGCAAGTGATGTGATCACAATGATCACTACCACTGTCTAAAGCTTGGGTCCTAATAACTCCCATGTCTCTCTTCCTATACATTACTGTTACTGGCCGTGCCTGCCTGTGCAATAAATAAATAAATATATATGTATATGTTAGTTATATATATGACATATATAACTAACACTTCATATTTGATTGCATTTTAAAGCACATCACATATATTTTGAAGTCCCAATGAGAATGACAAATTGATACATATGATAGTCATTTTAGGTCATTCTCAAGGTCAGACAGCCAGACAAACCATTTCTACTACTTCAAGTAGCTTGTGCTGAAGAGTTTGAAAAAATGCTCTGAGTTTTGCACATTATTTTTTGCTAAAATAATAATTATCAGATAATATTGATAATTATTAAATAATATTTCCTTAGGGATATTTTGTTCAGTAAGTTTGCAAACTGCTATATCTAGAATACATGGTCCCAATAAAATATAGACTAAGAAAAATGCTCAAACCCTCCTACTACAAACCTTTATGGATTATTAATAGCTATAAGTAGACTTGAAGAAAAATTTGACATTGAAAAAATAAAAATAAAGTAATATGAATAGAAAATATAACTTGGAAGCCTAGAGAAAGAAAAGAAAAATCATAAGTGATCTGAAAGCAGGAGAGAAAGTGATGCAATCACAATAGAAGGAATAAAATCAGACTTTGCAAAAACAGTTAAGGAAATCGCTTCAAAGTATCAGTGATAAAAAGAAGTACATAGATTAAATTCACAGTTTAACCTGTGGAGAATCCTGTTTGACTTTAAAGTAAACTTCTACTGTGTGCTATTTAAAAGCAAAATTACTTTTAAAAATCTGGTGCAAAAATATGTAATGGCAAGTAATAGTCAAAAGAAAGTTGTTGAGGCTGTGTTAGAATCACACAAAATTAACTTTAAAGCACAAACACTATTAGACATCTACCATCCTTATAAGAAGGACAAAAGAGATAATTTATCAGGTTAAGGTTGTTTTGAACTTATATGCATCTAGTACAATCACATTAAAAGACAGGAACAAAAACTGCCAGAATTACAAATGGAAATTAATGAATTAAAAATCATGTGAGATTCTTAATGTTCCTTTCTTAGTAAAAATGGCTCAGCAGGCAAAGTAATTAAGGATATTGTAGATTTGAGCAACATAGTTATCAATCTTGTTCTAACATATATATGTATCAAACACTCCATTAAAAAGTAAAAAAATGAGTATTTTAAGCACATTTGGAGCACTTATTGAACCTGAAGGTATACCAAGTTACAGGTCTCATCAAATAATAAACAAATTAATAAGGATTAAAAGAAACAGAATAAAACTAAATTTTATAAATAATTCTAAGCCACTATATTAAATGCACATTATTTAAGGAGAGGATTTAACAAAACAAGATGATTTGAATATATGAATAGACATATCTATTAAATATATTAATTTGGTAATTAAAACTCTTCCTTTCCCCACCAAATGAATCTGCCAAGTTTAGAGTTATTTAGATGAGTTCATTGAATAGATAAGTAATAGATAATTCAAGTCTATTAAAACTTTTCCACAGTACTGTAAAAGAGCTCTGTTTTATTATACCAATGCAACCTAGATATTCAACACAAACACAATACATAAGAGAAAAACTTTAGACCTATTTACTATGGCAGATATCCTCAAACTTCCTCAAAAATCCCAAAATATATTTAGCTAGCTTGATCTAGCAGTTTTCAAAGACTCTGTGAAACACATAAGACAAGGCCTGACCATTATGACCAATAAAGATACTTGGACAATTTTTCTTTCAGAAAATTTACTACTTATAGAAACAGTGAAAGGAAGAATAGACTGCTGTGCCAGGTCCCCTGATTCTTGTCCCACACCCCAAAAGTGACAGCATCAAACAAAAGGCCAATGAGATTCAAAGCAAGTATAAGACAACCAAGTCTAAATTGCAGCTAAGCTTTAAATGTTTTACAGCTCTAATCTGAGGAAAGCCCAGACAGGAAACTTTACATACCAACAGAGTCCAGAAGGTGATAAGAGCCTGCCCCAGAGAGCCTCCCAAAGGGACAGGAGGTAAGTGGAACACAGAGTAGACGCCACGCCTCCCATCCTCTAATGTTATGGAGGATTGCTGTGTTCTTCCAGGACTCAGATCAACTGTGTTCCAAACCTTTACCCCTGCAGCCCAGGAGAATGTGCAAAATCTGTAGCAGCCCATAAAGGAGCCATTCCCATACAAGGAAAATCTTTTTCCTCTAGGAATACAAGAACATTTAGTATTAGAAAAGTTGTCATGTAATTATCTACACTAACAGATTATAGAAGAAAAAATTGTATTATCAGCATCTCTGAAAAAAACTAAAATGTGATAAAATTCAATATCTATTCCTGGGGGAGGGTCACTTAAAGCATTAGGAATAAAAGAAAATTTCCTTATTCTGGTAAAATGTATTTCCCTAAACACTATGGCAAACTGAATGGTAAAACATCTGAAGCATTTTCTTGAAAAGTAAAAATCACTTTTGTATTCAACATCATATGGCAGATACTAGCCAGCTTAATGAGATTACTAAAAGAAATAAAAACATAACAATTGAAAAGAAATGAAACTGTCCTCATTCACTTAGAAAACATTCTACTGTTCAGATCCTAAATATATTTCTAAAACAAATACTAAAAATTACCACCTTCTGTTTAATCTCAGTAGTGATTTTTTTTGTACTTTGTGTTTAGAATAGTTTGCAATTTTAATTTTTAACTTAAAAATTCTGCTTTTTGCTAAAATAAAAGATAACCTTCAGAGATAGCTGTTTACCAAACTCAAATGCAATTTAGGAAAGAAAATAAGCTTTGATCATAATCCTTTAAATGAATAGTGACTAATAGTAATAAGTATCAATTAAAATAACATACTATTGATTAAATCAATAGTAAAGAAAATATATACAGGACAAAACTTAATTTCCAATTAAGTGGAATTGTTATGGTCATCTAATCAAGCAGAGTTGGTGGTCTGAAAGAGTATGGAGCTAATTCAGATAAAAATGTGGGCACATTAAAGAGATATTAGGGAAATAGTACCACCATTTGCTGGTACAGAGATGACCTACCAGGACTTAAAGACTGATTTTTATCTTTGTAGGAATAGAAATAGCTCTTGCAGGACTGGTATGGTGTTGGGTAGATGACTATGCTCCAAATGAGGACAGAGCTGATCAAAATAATCCTGGGGCAATTAGGTAGGGAAAGAAATTCCATTTTAGAGGTATTGAGGCTATAATGTGTGTCAAAACCTAGAAAGAGAGGTTCTACGGATAGTTGAATATACTGAAGTTAGGTACTTAGGAGAGCAATATGGGAGGATAGCAACCAAGATTTGTAAGTCATTCACAAATCAAATTATATTTGAAATATAATTGAAGGTGAAGAGTGGAGGATCTCTCAAGAAGAGTGAGAAAAAGGGTGGAGTACTGGAAATGGAACCCCCAGAGGCCCTGATTCCTAAGATATAGGCAGAAGAAATGGTTTCTAGGGAGGAAGCAGAAGAAAGAAGGGGCAGAGTAACCAAGACTAGTAATGTCATGGAAGATAAAGGAATAGAAAAAAAGAAGAAATAGAATCAACAGTATCGAATACAGTGTCCATTCATTTTTTGGGCCAAGGTTTTGGATGGAACAGTATCAGAAGAATAAGGGAGAGTAAAACCTATGTTCAGGAAATTTAGGCATATGTGGAGGATCCATGTTGACATCTCTTTTGTGAATTATGATTGTGAAGTCGAGAAAAATAGTTAAATGTGGATAATATTTATATTAATAATGAAAACATATGAGAGGAAATATTGAAAATGCATAAAAGTGAGTAGTTAATGGAGGAAGGTCTTAGAAAAAGTGGGTGGAAAGGGGCTTCAGGGGAAAGGTTAAGCACTTATCCAAAGGAAGCTAAAAGTCACAGCTTTTTCCATTGGGGCGGGAGATAGGAAATGCAACTATTTTAGGGAACCTAGTGGGGACAGGGCAGGAAGTTGAGGGAAATGTACTTTCTCTACAAAGATTAGGATTGAGTCTCTGCCGAGAAGGAAGGAGTTTCTGATGTTTGGGAGTTTTAAAGATGTAGAGAAGTTGATAACATCTCTTTCTTTGGAAAGATAAAGAGAAAAATAAAATATGTTGGCAAGTCCTCAGTGCTGACATGGTAAGATCGGTATTAAAATTCATATCTTTCTAAATCTAGGACCACTGTTTTTCTCATCACACCGCCAGTGAGAACTTAACAGTTTTCTGACTTAAGTGAAAACTACACTAGTTACAAGGGGACCACAGACATAGTAATATCTACCTCTGAGAACATGATCCTTTTTCTAATTTTTCTTCACAGCAATATGAAGCACTAACTAAGGCTTGTCCAAAACATACTGTATACATAGGATTTCCATATGTCCCCACTGACTGGGAAGACTGTGCTAGATAGGGAAACATTTTAAGATGTGATTTCTCCACCCCAGGCAAACAGCCTACTAAGCTATGATTCCAAGTGAAGAGGACAGTAGAGATACAAAACGATCAAACAAAAGATAAGTACTAAAGAATCAAACCAGGAATAAGCAAGAACATTTTATCCCTATAAGAAGAGCAAAATCCCAAGTGAAAATCTCAGAAATTGTCAAGGCTAGCTCACAAATTCTTAGCAGGTTTACATGTTGTGAAGATGATTCCTCTTTTTCTAGTTCTCCTCAGGCTAGAGAGAAGTGAGTTGAAAACTACTTGCTTGCTGAAAGTTTCTCACTACCAGTGTAATATTTATGGTCAGCCTTCCTCTTTGGGCTCCATAAAGTAGTTATTTATTAGCAAATTTGAAAAGTCCAGTGTATACTCAGTGGTCAATGATAAATCCACACAGATAAGATAATGAGAACATACTACAAGGGCAGACTACTTTAGCCAACCTATGGACAAAGTACAGGAAAGCTTTCTGGCTTTCTCAGTGGAGTGCATGAATTTGTCTGATGCTGTATTATTAGATCCACTCTCTTACTGTGCCAAAGAAGGCTTGTTCTTATAGCTTAGACCTTCTAGCTTGTATCACCAAGAAAGAAATAGAGAAAGTATGAGCAGTCTGGAATGACAATAAATATTATGATTTACTTTGGGAAGGCAGGAACTCTCTATAAATGACAGAACATTTCAATGAGTCAGTATTTATCAGTACACATAGACTTGGTTGTTTGGATGGCCCAATTATGTGCCACATTAATATTTTATGCACAGCATACTACATTTCATAGTGTCACTAAAATTAAATCTGACGACTACAAAGTCTGGCAGCAAACCAAGTCATGTAAAACGTTGCTCCAGCATCACTCATGGGACCTCTACCCCATTCCAATCATCTCCAGTTCAAAGCAACAGAAGGCCACTTTTCTCCCAATAATCATTTGATAATGTTTCAAACATGATAAGTCGATCTTTCTTCAAACTGGAGGTTACTGTCCCTCCTCCTTCAGGATTCTGTCACTTAGGAAATGCTCTTCAGAGACTTTGGAGATATGATGAGCTGTGGGGAATGGGCAGTCACCAGTCCCCTTTCTTGAATCTAACACACATCTTGTGGACTCTGGGGGAGGAGAGGATGTGTTCAGGCTGAGAACCACAGTCCTAGAAAATAGTGTGAAATACTTACAAGGCATTTTTTTCTGTTTGTGAAAGATTGTGTATTTTTTTTTGGAATACATGAATTTATAACTAAGGTGAAAATCTAGCCAATTCAGAAATAATCTTTTTGCTTCATAGAGTATGAGCACCCATAATATGCAAATCTGAAATCCAAAATGTTCTAAAACTCAAAACTTTCTGAGTGCCAACACAGCACCACAAGCAGAAAATTCCATACCTGAACTCACATGACAGTCAAAAAAAAAAAAAAGAGAGCAGTTTATACAGCATCCCTAAGGAAAAAGGATCCTTCCTTTAGCTGCAATATTCAAACTATTTCATGTATAGAATTATTTAAAATATGTAAAATTACCTTCCAGCTATGTGTATAAGCTGTTTATAAAACATAAATATATCTTTGTGTAGACTTGGGTACCATGGCATACACATCTCATTATGCATTATGAGAATATTCCAAATCAAAAATCTGAAATCCATAACATTTCTAAAATCCAAACTTTTTCAATAAGGAATATTCAACCTGAATTTTAATTCTCATTACCCAAGTACTTTCTAAGAGGCATGTCCTTTTCTGCACATTTTAGTAGCCTATGAGTAAATGCCAATTTATTATGGGTCTTGAATGATCTCTTTCCACATCTCAAAGCCAGCAGAGCTCATACTTTGACAAGTGGACAGTGCTGTTCCAGACTTATGTCTTAAGCCAGCTCCTGACTTTCATTTTCTTCTAACCCAGGGTGCAGTGAACTATATCCTATCAGCAAAATCAAACACATACCTATTTTTTTGTAAATAAAATTTTATTGGAATAGAAGCCATATCCATTCATTTACATATTATGTCTGGTTGCTCTTGTGCTGTGATAACAATAGCAAAAACCAGTAGTGAAGAGAGCAACTGTATGGATCATGAAGCTGAAAATATTTACTACATGGACCAATATAGGAAAACTTGACCACACTGCTCTCAAGAATTCTCTGCCCTTTACAAAACTGAAATAAGAGAATTCACTCACTCTTCTGCCCAAAGTGGCTTCCTGATACTTACGGCACAAAATCCAGACTTGTGAGCACATTGATTGATTCAAACTCTGACCTGCATGTTCCCTCCCAGACTCATCTCTCTTCCCCCAACTCCATCTCTAGCCTCCTTGAATGTGTCATGTTCAGAATATGCCATGCTTACTTCATGCTTCAGGCCTTTGCAAGGCATCCTTCTCCCTTGAAACCTAGCCTCACCTTGCTCCGATTTACCTGACTACATCTTCCTTTCTCTTTAGAATTCAAATCAGATGTCACTGCCCAAAGGAAACCATACTGCCTGACTCCTATCCTCTCTGTGCTTCCCTCTCAAATCTCACTCTATGATAATTGTCACAGCATCCTTGTCATTGTCCTTTAACTATAATGTTATTGCAAACAGGAAGTAAAAGTTGTTCACTGTGTATCTGTAGCAACTATTACAGTATCTGCCAGGTAGGTATACTAAAACAAAACAATACAAAAAAAAATCTTGTCGACTAAGTTTTTGTCATTTATGAGCTTTTCCTCAACTGTGAACTAGAAATAAAATCTCTCCCATAAAGGTTATTGAATGATTAAGACCGCAGCACACGCCTATAGGCTAGCTTTACTTATGGACAAATACATCCAAGTCTGCTTCACACGCCTCCTGTAAGTGGGCCAGAGTTCTAGTTTTTTCAGTTCAAGAAGGATCTACTGACTTGGAATGCATATATAAGTATATGTAAGAGATTCCAAGGTGGTGGCTAGAGGGAGGAAGCAGAAAGTGTGCCTCCTAAAGTGAAATCTTGGAGAGACGCTGGAGACACACCTTGCAGGCAAGGCCATGGAGAAGAGGCAAAATTTTGACCCCTCCACACCTCCAGCCTGCACAGATCATCTCAACTTCACGTTAAACAGAGAAACCAGCAGGACCCCCAGGCCACCAGACACCTGCACCCAGACAGCTTGGGAAGACGCAAACAAGGTGAGCTAAGTGGTATGTGATACTTCCACAGACAACCCTGGGCCAGATCAGCATAGCTGCCTGGACAAACTGACCCCCACCTAGGATAAAGAGAAACTGAGTAATAAGCAATAAGAACAATAAAGACACATAGCAAAGAGGACGGGGTGCCCTGAGTGCCAAAGAGAGGGGGAGGGCAATCCCTCCTGGAACTCTAAATAAACAAGCCAGGCCTGGCCAGAGAGGGCAGGAGCAGGAGCGTGTGCACAGGAACCAGGAGCAAGAAAGCTTGTGAGAGTGGCGGAGGGAGGAAAACTCCACAGGAGAGGGGGGAAGACCCACTTCCCATGTGAACTGTAAATAAACATGCAGGCCTGAGAAAGTGAGTGCAGTGTCACCTCCCCATTGTGTTTGGAAAGGGGAAAGCTTGTAGCAGTGGATCACGCACAGGAGAACTCTGAGTACGCACCTGGCCCAGCAGGTGAGTACTCTTAGCAGTCACCTGGCCCAGCAGGTAAGTGCTAAGCTCACTCCTGAGATCTGCATAAATAACGCTGCCAGCAACAGCAGGCTGACAGCAGCGGGCAGGCAAGCACAGCTGCAGATACCATTCTCAGACCTGTCTCCAGACTTTTTTTTTCCTCTCCCCCTACCTTTGATAAGAAAACAACCAAACTACACCTGCATGCAGAAAAATGTAATGAAACTGTATTGCATTTGAACTTGGGATACTTTGTGGATTTTTCTGTTTTGTTTTGTGAGGTTTTGTTCTACTTTATGTTTCCCCTATGATGAGACAACTACAGAACAACAACTGAGGCACCATCTCCAGGATTGGAGACTGAAGGACAAACACCAAAATTATTAAGAATGAAACTTCATTGCATTTGAACTTGGAGGTACTTTTTTTTTAATTTTTTTATTTTATCTTTTCATATACATATTTTTTTTCTTTCATTTACATATTGTTTATTTTTACTTTTATCGTTATTCTTCTTATTTTTTATTTTCAATCCTCTTTCTGTCACTCTAATGCCTTTTCAGCTTACAGTTGATTAGTACAATGTCTCTCCCTGTTTATATCTTTGACTTTTTTTTGTTTATTTCTTTGGGTTTTTTTTCTACTTGATTATTTGTTTTTCCCTTTTCCTTTAACTTTTTTGCTTTCCATCCCTTAGCACCATTCCATTCTAAATATCACTACTGCTATTATTACAAGCCAGAAAATACTTAATTGCACACAGAACATGGACAATAACAATATCAAGGGCATTGAATGGAAGACAGAAAAAAAAAGGGAAACCATTTTCCCCACAGCCAAAAATTAGTACAGGAACCACAGGGAAATGAAGAAAACAGATACTCAGATCCAGACTCCAACAAAATAAAGATAAACTATGCCAAAAAACCCAATTAAGCCCACAAGGATAATTTAAAAGAAGACATACTACAGGTACTCAATGACAATTTTGTAGAGATGATACTAGATATGGTCAACCAAAATGTACAGGAGACACTCAAGAAATTCCAAGACAACAAAAATTGAGAATTTGAAAAAGCAAAAGAAGAAATAAAGGAAGCCATAGAAGCACTGTATAAACACCAAAGTGAAACATAGAACATAATTAATAAACAGATAAATGAACTCAGGACAAAAATAGACAACATTCAAGAGGAAATGACCCAGAATATGGAAAACCTCAGAAAAAAGAATGAAACAGAATTGTAAAACAAAATAGAAGGCCAATCCAGCAGAATACAACAAACAGAAGACAGAATCTCAGAACTCAAAGATGAAATGGTAATTAAAGGAAAAACCAAAGAACTATTAGTTAAACAACTCAAGACCTGTGAAAAGAAAATGCAAAAACTCACTGACTCCATCAAAAGACCAAACTTGAGAATCATGGGCATCGAAGAAGTAGAAAGGTGCAAGCAAAGGGAATGTGTAATATATTCAACAAAACAGTAACAGAAAATTACCCAAATCTAGAGAAAGATATTCCCATACAGATGCAAGAGGCCTCCAGGACACCAAACAGACCAGATCAAAATAGAATTACCCCACAGAATATCATCATTAAAACAACAAGTTCAGAAACTAGGGAAAGAATATGGAAGGCTGTAAGAGAGAAAAAAATAACATACAAAGGTAAACTCATCAAAATCACAGCAGACTTCTCAACAGAAACATTAAAAGAAAGAAGAGCATGGGGTGAGATCTTCTGGGCACTGAATGAAAATAACTTCAGCCCAAGGATACTCTACCCAGCAAAACTATCATTCAAAATAGATTCAGCAATAAAAGCCACCACTACAAAAGATTCTTCAAGGATTCTGCACACAGAAAGTGAAACCCAACATTACCATGAAAGGACATGCAGCACCAAACTACAGGAAAAGAACAAGCAAGGAAGTCGAGAGTAACCTCAACTTAGGTACACACAATCAAACCTTCAAACAACTAAGACAACTACATGACAAGAATCACCACATACCTATCAGTATTAACACTTAATGTTAACGGACTTAATTCAGCCATCAAAAGGCACTGTTTGATGAAATGAATTAAAAAGGAAAATCCAACAATTCATTGCCTACAGGAGACCCATCTCATTGACAGAAATAAGCATAGGCTTAGGATGAAAGGCTGGAAGAAGATTTACCAAGCCAATGGGCCCTGAAAACAGGCAGGAGTAGCAATGCTTATCTCTAACAATGTAGACTTCAAACCTACATTGATCAAATGATTAAAGAAGGACATTCCATACTAATAAAAGGGGAAATACACAAAAAGGAAATAATAATTATCCACCTATATGCACCCAATGTCAACACACCCAATTTCATTAAACATACCCTAAAAGACCTAAAAACAGATATTAACTCTAACACAGTGGTTGTGGGAGACCTTAACACCCCACTATCATTAACAGATAGGTAATGCAAACAAAAAAATCAATAAAGAAATCCAAGATCTAAAATATACAATAGATCAAATGGACCTACTTGATGTCTACAGAACATTTCATCCAACCTCTACACAATATAAATTCTTCTCAGCAGCCCGTGGAACCTTCTCCAAAATAGATCATATCCTAGGGCACAAAGCAAGCCTCAGCAAATATAAGAAAATAGAAATTATACCATGCATACTATCTGATCACAATGCAGTAAAACTAGAACTCAACAACAAAAGTAAAGACAAAAAACATGCAAACAGCTGGAAACTCAATAACTCATTACTTAATGAAGAATGGATCATCGATGAAATAAAAGAGGAAATTAAAAAGTTCCTGGAAGTCAATGAAAATGAAAACACAACCTACTGGAACCTATGGGACACAGCAAAGGCAGTCCTGACAGGAAAGTTTATAGCCATGAGTGCATATATTAAAAGGACTGAAAGATCCCAAATCAATGACCTAATGATACATCTCAAACTCCTAGAGAAACAAGAACAAGCAAATCCCAAAACAAATAGAAGGAGAGAAGTAATAAAAATAAGAGCTGAAATCAACGAAATAGAAACCAAAAAACCATACAAAGAATTAATGAAACAAAAAGTTGGTTCTTTGAAAAAATAAACAAGATCGATAGACCCCTGGCAATCCTGACTAAAATGAGGAGAGAAAAAATCCAAATTAGTAGAATCAGGAATGCAAAAGGGGAGATAACAACAAACACCATGGAAGTCCAGGAAATCATCAGAGACTACTTCCAGAACCTATATTCAAATAAATTTGAAAATCTTAAAGAAATGGACAGATTTCTAGATACATATGATCATCCAAAACTGAACCAAGAGGACATTAATCACCTGAATAGATCTATAACACAAAATGAAATTGAAGCAGCAATCAAGAGTCTCCTCAAAAAGAAAAGTCCAGGACCTGATGGATTCTCTGCTGAATTCTATCAGACCTTTAAAGAAGAACTGATACTAACCCTCCTTAAACTGTCCATGAAATAGAAAGGGAAGGAAAACTACCAAACACATTTTATGAAGCCAGTATTACACTTATCCCAAAACCAGGCAAAGACACCTCCAAAAAGGAGAACTATAGGCCAATCTCCTTAATGAACATTGATACAAAAATCCTCAACAAAATAACGGCAAACCAAATTCAACAACACATCAAAAAGATTATTCACCATGACTAAGTAGGCTTCATCCTAGGAATGCAGAGGTGGTTCCACATGCAAAAATCAATAAACATAATAAACCACATTAACAGAAGTAAAGACAAAAACCACTTGATCATCTCAATAGATGCAGAAAAAGCCTTTGATAAGATCCAACACCATTTCATGATAAAAGCTCTAAGAAAACTAGGAATAGAAGGAAAGTACCTCAACATTATAAAAGCTATGTATGACAAACCTACAGCCAGCATTATACTTAGTGGAGAAAAACTGAAACCATTCCCTCTAAAATCAGGAACCAGACAAGGATGCCCACTATCTCCACTCCTATTCAACATAGTACTAGAATGCCTAGCCAGAGCAATTAGGCAAGAAGGAATAAAAGGAATACAAATAGGTAAAGTAACAGTCAAAATATCCCTATTTGCAGATGACATGATTCTATACCTTAAAGACCCAAAAAACTCTACTCAGAAGCTTCTAGACATCATCAATAGCTACAGGGAGATAGCAGGATATAAAATCAACATAGAAAAATCATTAGCATTTCTATACACTAATAATGAACAAACTGAAAAAGAATGTATGAAAACAATTCCATTCACAATAGCCTCAAAAAAAATCAAATACCTAAGTGTAAACCTAACAAAAGATGTGAATGACCTCTACAAGGAAAACTATACACTTCTGAAGAAAGAGATTGAGGAAGACTATAGAATGTGGAGAGATCTCCCATGCTCATGGATTGGTAGAATCAACATAGTAAAAATGTCGATACTCCCAAAAGTAATCTACATGTTTAATGCAATTCCCATCAAAATTCCAATGACATTCATTAGAGATTGAAAAATCTACCGTTACATTTATATGGAAACACAAGAGGCCACGAATAGCCAAGGCAATACTTAGTGAAAAGAACAATGTTGGAGGTATCATGATATCTGACTTCAAACTATATTACAAAGCAATAACAATAAAAACAGCATGGTACTGGCACAAAAACAGACATGAACACCAGTGGAACAGAATAGAGGACCCAGATATGAAGCCACACAACTATAACCAACTTGTCTTTGACAAGGGGCTAAAAATATATGATGGAGAAAAGACAGCCTCTTCAACAAAAACTGCTGGGAAAACTGGTTAGCAGTCTGTGAAAAACTGAAACTAGATCCATGTATATCACCCTATACCAATATTAACTCAAAATGGAACAAGGATCTTAATATCATCTGGTCTGTTTGGTGTCCTGGAGGCCTCTTTTATCTGTATGGGAATATTTTTCTCTAGATTTGGGAAATTTTCTGTTATTTTTTTGTTGAATACATTGCGCATTCCCTTTGCTTGCACCTCTTCACCTTCTTCGATGCCCATGATTCTCAAGTTTGGTCTTTTGATGGAGTCAGTGAGTTCTTGGATTTTCCTTTCAAAGGTCTTGAATTGTTTAATTAATAGTTCTTTGGTTTTTCCTTAATTACCATTTCATCTTTGAGTTCTGAGATTCTGTCTTCTGTTTGTTTTATTCTGCTGGATTGGCCTTCTATTTTGTTTTACAATTCTGTTTCATTCTTTTTTCTGAGGTTTTCCGTATCCTGGGTCGATTCTTCTTTAATGTTGTCTATTTTTGTCCTGAGTTCATTTATCTGTTTATTAATCGTGTTCTCTGTTTCACATTGGTGTTTATACAGTGCTTCTATGGTTTCCTTTATTATGTCTTTCACTTTTTCAAATTCTCTGTTTTTTTGTCTTGGAATTTCTTGAGTGTCTCCTGTACATTTTGGTTGACCATATCCAGTATCATCTCTAGAAAATTCTCATTGATTACCTGTAGTATGTCATCTTTTAAATTATACTTGTGGGCTTAATTGGGTTCTTTGGCATAGTTTATCTTTATTTTATTGGAGTCTGAATCTGAGTATCTGTTTTCTTCATTTCCCTCTGATTTCTGTACTAATTTTTTCTGTAGGGAAAATGGTTTCCCTCTTTTTTCTGTCTTCCCATCATTGCCCTTGATATTATTATTGTCCCTGTACTGTGTGCAATTAAGTATTTTCTGGCTTGCAATAATAGCACTAGTGATATTTAGAATGGAATGGTGAGAGGGGATGGAAAGCAAAGAAGTTAAAGGAAAAGGGGAAAACAAATAATCAAGTAGAAAAAAAAACAAAACAAAGAAATAAACAAAAAAAAGTGTCAAAGATATAAACACGGAGAGACAGTGTACTAATCAACCATAAGCTGAAAAGGCATTAGAGAGACAGAGATTGGATTGAAAATAAAAAATAAAAAGAGTAAAGATAAGAATAAAAATAAAAAAATAAGTAAATGAATGAAATATATATATATATAATAAAATAAAATACAACAAAATAAAAAATAAAAACCTCCAAGTTCAAATGCAATGAAATTTCAGTCTTAATAATTTTGGTTCGTCCCTCAGCCTGCAATCCTGGAGATGGTGCCTCAGATGTTGTTCTGTAGTTGTCTCATCAAAGGGGAGACATAAAGTAGAACAAACCTGCACAAAAACAAAAAAGCCTACCAAGTGTCCCAAGTTCAAGTGCTATACAGTTTCAGTAAGTTTTTCAGCTTGCAGGTGTAGTTCAGATATTTTCTCATCAAAGGTAGGGAGACAGAAAAAAGAGTCTGGAGACAGGTCTGTTCATGACAATCTCCGGCTGTGGCTTGCCTGCCTGCTGTTGTCAGCCTGCTGTTGCTGGAGGCGTTATTTATGCAGATCTCAGGAGTGAGCTTAACACTCTCCTGGCCCTGTGGGCTTTGTTTACTCAGAGTCCTGTGTGCAAGCCGCTGCTACAAGCTTTCCCCTTTCCAAGCACAATGGGGAGGTGACACTGTACCCACTTTCTCAGGCCTGCGTGTTTATTTACAGTTCACATGGGAAGTGAGTCTTCCCCCCTCTCCTGTGGCGTTTTCCTCCCACCACTGCTTTTACAAGCTTTCCTGCTCCTGATTGCTGGGCAGTGCTCCGGCTCCTGCCAGCTGGTGTGTTTGTTTACAGCTCACGTGGGAGGTGGCTCTTCCCCCATCTCCTGTGGAGTTTTCCTCCCTCTGCCATTCTCACAAGCTTTCCCAGTCCTGGTTGCTGGGTGTTCACCCCCACTCCCACTGGAGCCTCTCTGGCCAGGCCCGGCTTGTTTATTTAGAGTTCCAGGAGGGATTGCCCTCCCCCTCTCTTTGGCACTCAGGGCACCCTGTCCTCTTTGCTATGTGTCTTTATTGTTCTTATTGCTTATTACTCAGTTTCTCTTTTTTCCCCAGGTGGGGGTTGGTCCGTCCAGGGGGCTATGCTTTTCTGGCCCAGGGTTGTCTATGGAAGTACCACATATCGCTTAGCTCACCTTGTCCATGTCTTCCCAAGCCATCTGGGTGCAGGCGACTGGTGGACTGGGGGCCCTCCTGGTTTCTCCCTTTAAAGTGAAGTGGAGATGATCTGTGCAGGCTGGAGGTGTGGAGGGGTCAAGGTTTTGCCTCTTCTCAGTGGCCTTGCCTGCAAGGTGTGTCTCCAGTGTTTCTCCAAGATTTCACGGTAGAAGGCACTCTTTCTGCTTCCTCCCTCTAGCTGCCATCTAGATTAATTCCTTTTGATCTAACCTTTTCTCTATTTCCTGTTCCCTTTCTCCTATTTGCCTCAGTTGCTTTTTCAGTATCTGCTTTAGTTTCTCTGCATTGAGGGCAGCAAATGCTAGCTAATTTTTTAGGTGTCTTACCTATCCTCACACCTCCCTTGTGTGCTCTCACTTTTATCATGCGCTCAAAGTCCAATCCCCTTGTTGTGTTTGCCTATAATCTAATGCCCACATATGAGGGAGAACATACGATTTTTGGTCTTTTGGGCCAGGCTAACCTCACTCAGAATGATGTTCTCCAATTCCATCCATTCACCAGTGAATGATAACATTTCATTCTTCTTCATGGCTGCATAAAATTCCATTGTGTATAAAAAACACATTTTCTGGTTCAAGGATCTTAACATCAGACCACAAATGCTAAAGTTGATACAGGAAAGAGTAGGAAATACTCTGGAATTAGTAGGTATAGGTAAGAACTTTCTCAATGGAACCCCAGCAGAACAGCAACTAAGTGATAGCATAGATAAATGGGACTTCATAAAACTAAAAAGCTTCTGCTCATCAAAAGAAATGGTCTCTAAACTGAAGAGAACACTCACAGAGTGGGAGAAAATATTTGCCAGCTACACATCAGACAAAGACTGATAACCAGAATCTATAGGGAACTTAAAAAACTAAACTCTCCCAAAACTAATGAACCAATAAAGAAATGGGCAAGTGAACTAAACAAAACTTTCTCAAAAGAAGAAATTCAAATGGCCAAAAAACACTTGAAAACATGTTCACCATCTCTAGCAATAAAGGAAATGCAAATTAAAACCACACTAAGATTCCACCTCACCCCTGTTAGAATAGCCATCATTAGCAACACCACCAACAACAGGTGTTGGTGAGGATGCCGGGAAAAAGGAACCCTCTTACACTGTTGGTGGGAATGTAAACTAGTACAACCACTCTGAAGAAAAATTTGGAGGCTTCTTAAAAAGCTAAACATTGATCTACCATTTGATCCAGCAATACCACTCCTGGGGATATACCCAAAAGACTGTGACACAGGTTACTCCAGAGGCACCTGCACACCCATGTTCATTGCGGCACTATTCACAATAGCCAAGTTATGGAAACAGCCAAGATGTCCCACCACTGATGAGTGGATTAAGAAAATGTGGTATCTATACACAATGGAATACTATGCAGCCATAAAGAAGAATGAAATGTTATCATTCGCTGGTAAATGGATGGAATTGGAGAACATCATTCTGAGTGAGGTTAGCCTGGCCCAAAAGACCAAAAATCGTATGTTCTTCCTCATATGTGGACATTAGATCAAGGGCACACACAACAAGGGGATTGGACTTTGAGCACATGATAAAAGCGAGAACACACAAGGGAGGCATAAGGATAGGTAAGACACCTAAAAAATTAGCTAGCATTTGTTGCCCTCAACACAGAGAAACTAAAACAGATACCTTAAAAGCAACTGAGGCCAATAGGAGAAGGGGACCAGGAACAAGAGAAAAGGTTAGATCAAGAAGAATTAACCTAGAAGGTAACACACATGCACAGGAAATCAATGTGAATCAACTCCCCGTATAGCTATCCTTATCTCAATTAGCAAAAACCCTTGTTCCTTCCTATTATTGCTTATACTCTCTCTTCAACAAAATTAGAGATAAGGGCAAAATAGTTTCTGCCGGGTATCAAGGGGGTGGTGGGGAGAGGGAGGGGGCTGAGTGGGTGGTAAGGAAGGGGGTGGGGGCAGGGGGGAGAAATGACCCAAGCATTGTATGCACATATGAATAATAAAACAATTTTAAAAATTTAAAAAAAGTATATGCAGACTTTCAATTCAAGAAACTTACAAATTGATGGTGAGGAAAAAGTCACTGCAATTCACAGCGCAGTAAGGATGAGGCCCCAGGAAATAGAAATAAAAGGAATGCATGGTCAGGTAGCTTATTTTACATGACACCTTATAATTGATTTGTTATTTATTTTTAATTTGTTAAAATCATATTTAGATGCAATCTTCTAGTGTTAAAACAACAAAATTACAAAAGTTAATGTGGTTCGTATATGAGACAGCAGCTTTAAAAATAAGCACAATAACTAGTAAAAAAAAAAAACAGCTTTTCACAAGAACTCTATTTTAAATTGTAGAAAACAAAAATTATAGCAGGTTTACACTTCCTTTCCAAAGGACAATGAAGAAACACCAGTGATTTTTCACTAAAAATATTTCAAATATATGGATGGAGATTATGGACTCAGACAGTCTGTATTACTAGATTGCCACTTCTTTGCCTCTACTTCCTCATCTGTAGAAATGAGAGGGAACACTGTTAGATGGGACACTTGCAGCCTCAGGAAACAGAAATACTGGCACAAAATAGATTACACAAGATGTAACACTCAGCTAAGTCTAACAGAAAAGGAATGGCCTCTTCCAGACCTTGTTTACTCTTTTTTTTAACAGTTTATCCTTTAATATTCATATACTCTAAATATCTTTATCACTGTGTTTGTTTTAAAATTACTTATTCAATGTTTATTTAAGGGAAATGGCATTATTTTGGTAGTTCTGGGATTTGAACTCAGTGCTTCATGCTTTCTAGGCAGGCACTGTGCTGCTCAAGCCATGCCTCCAGCCCATTTTTTGCTCTAGTTATTTTGGAGATAGGGTCTCACTTTTTGCCCATGCAGTCCTGAACCAAGATCCTATCTTATGTTTCTGCCATAGCCAGAATGACAGGTGCATGCCAGTATGCCTAGCTTTTTTCCATTGAGATAGGATCTTGTGAACTTTTTGCCATGGCTGGTCTGGAACCATGATCCTCCATATCTCAACCTCTCAAGGAACTAAGATACAGGCATGAGCCACTGATGCCAAGCTGGCAATACTTTTTTTTTCTTTTATAAAAATTTATCTGAATTCTTTTTAGTAGCATATAATAGTTGCATAGAGAGATACCTTATGATGTTTATATATGTGCTTACAATGTATCTTAGTTATATTTATCTCCTCCATCATTCTCCCTCCTCCCCCTTCCCCCTTAGAACAATTTCAACAAGTTTCATTCTTCTATTTTCATATCTGAATACAAAAATACATCCACCATATTCACCCTTATTCACCTTTTCATTATGTCCTCACCCCCACTGGAATACACTCCTACAAAAGACCTGTTTTACCCTCCTGTCCTTCATTTATTTAAGAGTACGTTGATAGACCAAGGCCTTTTTGCCTTGGCATTTCAGGTCTGTAAATATCTTGCTTTAATTAGATTAACAATCCCATTACTTACTCTTTCTCTGTTACCATGATCCCCTAATATTTAACATTTAACAGCTTACGTTGCATTGCATTATACTATATTCAAATTTACATGGTTGTTTTGATATTTTTATTCTCTAACACTTCCTTTCCTTCTCCTGCCTCCTGTAGTACCCTCAGACAGACCCACTAATACATTTCTTCATTGAGATGTTGATTCTTTGGGGGCTGAGTTTTTTGAGTTCCCTATCAATTCTGGATATTAGTCCCTTATCTGATGAATCACTGGTAAATATTTTCTCCCATTCTGTGGGTTGTCTCCTGAGTCTAGTGAACATTTATTTTGCTGTTCCCAAACCTTTTAGTTTGCTGCAGTCTCGTTTGTTCATTCTTTCCTTAGATGCTGAGCATTTTGAGTTCTACTTAGGTAGTTGTTCTCTATACCTAAATGTTCCAGTGTATTTCCTACTTCCCAAAGTTGTTTTAAAGTTTTGTACTTTAAGGTCTTTGATCTACTTTGAGTTGATTTTTGGTATAGGGTGAAAGGCAGGGACCTACTTTCAATCTTCTACATGTAGATATCCAGTTTTTCTAGCAACATTTGAAGAAGCTGTCTTTTTCTCCATAGTGTGTTTTAGGTTCCTTTGTTGAAGATCAATTGGCTGTAGCTATTTGAGTTTATGTCTGGGTCTTCTAATCCTTTGGTCTTCATGTTTGTTTTGTGCTAATATACATTAAGATCTTTAATAAACTTGAACTGATGCCAGTACAAGCTAAGACTGAGATCATGTTTCAGTATTCTGCAAGTGGAAATCCAATTTTCCCAGCACCATTTCTTGAAGAGTCTATCTTTTCTCCAACCTTCATTTTGGGTTCCTTTGTCAAAAACCAATGGTTGGGGGAGGATTCCAAGATGGTGGCTAGAGGGAGGAAGCAGAAAGCATGCTTCCTAAAGTAAAATCTTGGAGAGATGCTGGAGATACACCTGACAGGAAAAACCACTGAGAAGAGGCAAAACTTTGACTCCTCCACACCTCCAGCCTGTGCATAGCATCTCCATTTCATGTTAAAAGGAGAAACAAGGAGGGTTCCTGCACTGCCACCAGATGGCAGTACCCAGATGGCTTGGGAAGACGTGGACCACAAGGTTAGGTAAGTGGCACTTGGTACTCCTACAGACAATCCTGGGCCAGATCAATATAGCCCCCTGGACAGACTGATCCCCACCCAGGGAAAAAAGAGAAAAAAAAACTGAATAATAAGCAATAACAACAACAAAGATACGTAGTAAAGAGGGCGGGGTGCCCCGAGCACCAAAAAGCAGGGAGGGGAAATCCCTCACAAATCAGCCAGCTGGAGAAGGCAGGAGCAGCAGCACATGCCCAGCAACCAGGACAGGAAAGCTTGTAAAATTGGAAGTGGGAAGAAAACTATACAGGAGAGGGGGGAAGACCCACTTCCCATGTGAACTGTAAATAAACACGCAGGCCTGAGAAAGCTGGTGCAGTGTCACTTCCCCCGGTGTGCTTGGAAAGGGGAAAGCTTGTAGCAGTGGTGGTCGTGCCCAGGAAAACTCTAAGTAAACAAAGCCTGAGGGGCTAGGTGAATGTTAAACTCACTCCTGAGTACTACATAAATAAAGCCTCCAGCAAAAGCAGGCTGACAGCAGCAGGCAGGCAAGCCACAGCCTCAGAGAGCCATTCACAGAACTGTCTCCAGATTCTTTTTTTTCCTCCCTTCCTTTGATGAGACAACAACTGAACTACACCTACATGTTAAAAAACTTACTGAAACTGTATTGAATTTGAACTTGTGACACTTTGTGGTTTTCTTGTTGTTGTTTTGTGTTGTTTTGTTTGGTTTGGTTTTTTTCCCCTTTGAAGAGACAATGATAGAAATACTTCTGAGACACCATCTCCAGGATTGGAGGCTGAGGGATGAACACCAAAATTATTAAGGCTGAAACTTTATTGCATTTGAACTTGGACATTTTTCTTTTTTATTATTATTTTTTATTTTTTTTCAACCCTCTCTCTGTCTCTCTAATGCGTGTTCAGCTTACTGTTGATTAGTACACTATCTCTCCTTGTTTATATCTTTGAAACATTTTTGTTGGTTTCTTTGTTTTGTTTTTTTCTACTTGTTTGATTATTTGTTTTTCCCTTTTTCTTTAACTTCTTTGCTTTCCATCTCCTCTCACCCTTCCATTCTAAATATCACCATTGTTATTATTACATGCTAGAAAATACTTAATTGCACACAGTACAGAGACAATAATAACACCAAGGGCAATGACAGGAAGACAGAAAAAACAGGGAAACCAGTTTCCCACAGCAAAAAATTAGTACAGGAACCAGAGGGAAATGAAGAAAACAGATAATCAGATCCAGACTCCAACAAAATGAAGATAAACTATGCCAAAGGACCCAATGAAGCCCACAAGAATAATTTAAAAGAAGACATACTACAAGTACTCAATGAGAATTGTATAGAGATGATACTGGATAGGGTCAACCAAAATGTACAGGAGACACTCAAGAAATTCCAAGACAATAAAAATAGAGAATTTGAAAAAGCAAAAGAAGAAATAAAGGAAACCATAGAAGCACTGTATAAACACCAAAGTGAAAGAGAGAACACAATGAATAAATGGATAAATGAACTCAGGACAAAAATAGACAACAATAAAGAAGAAAACAGCCAGGATATGGAAAACCTCAGAAAAAGAATGAAACAGAACTGCAAAACAAAACGGAAGGCCAATCCAGCAGAATAGAACAAACAGAAGACAGAATCTCAGAACTTGAAGATGAAATGGTAATTAAAGGAAAAACTGAAGAACTATTAATTAAACAACTCAAGACCTGTGAAAAGAAAATGCAAGAACTCACTGACTCCATCAAAAGACCAAACTTGAGAATCATGGGCATCGAAGAAGGAGAAGAGGTGCAAGCGAAAGGAATGCGTAATATATTCAACAAAATAATAACGGAAAATTTCCCAAATCTAGAGAAAGATATTCCCATACAAATGCAAGAGGCCTCCAGGACACCAAACAGACCAGATCAAAATAGAACTACTCCACGACATATCATCATTAAAACAACAAGTTCAGAAACTAAGGAAAGAATATTGAAGGCTGTAAGAGAGAAAAAACAAGTAACATACAAAGGTAAACCCATCAAAATAACAGCAGACTTCTCAACAGAAACATTAAAAGCAAGAAGAGCGTGGGGTGAGATCTTCCGGGCACTGAATGAAAATAAATTCAACCCCAGGATACTCTACCCAGCAAAGCTATCATTCAAAATAGATGGAGCAATAAAAGTCTTCCATGATAAGCAGAAACTAAAACAATATGTGACCACAAAGCCACCATTACAAAAGATTCTGCAAGGGATCCTGCACACAGAAAGTGACACCCAACTTAACCATGAAAAGGCAGGCAGCACCAAACCACAGGATAAGAAAAAGCAAGACAGTAGAGAGTAACATCAAGTTAGGTACACACAATCAAACCTTCAAACAACTAAGATAACTAAATGGCAGGAATCACCACATACCTATCAGTACTAACACTTAATGTTAATGGACTTAATTCACCATTAAAAGACACCGTTTGACAAAATGGATTAACAAAGAAGATCCAACAATTTGTTGCTTACAGGAGACTCATCTCACTGACAGAAATAAGCATAGGCTTAGGATGAAAGGCTGGAAGAAGATTTACCAAGCCAATGGCCCCCAAAAACAAGCAGGAGTAGCAATACTTATCTCTGACAAAGTAGACTTCAAACCTACATTGACCAAATGAGATAAAGAGGACATTCCATAGTAATAAAAGGGGAAATAGACCAAAAGGAAATAATAATCATCAATCTGTATGCACCCAATGTCAACGCACCCAATTTCATCAAACATACCCTGAAAGACCTAAAAGCATATATAAACACCAACACAGTGGTTGTGGGAGACTTTAACACCCCATTATCATCAATAGATAGGTCATCCAAACAAAAAGCCAATAAAGAAATCCAAGATCTAAAATATGCAATAGATCAAATGAACCTAGTAGATGTCTACAGAACATTTCATCCAACCTCTACACAATATACATTCTTCTCAGCAGCCCATGGAACCTTCTCCAAAATAGATCATATCCTAGGGCACAAAGCAAGCCTCAGCAAATATAAGAAAATAGAAATAATACCGTGCATACTATCTGACCACAATGCAGTAAAAGTAGAACTCAACAACAAAAGTAAAGACAAAAAACATGCAAACAGCTGGAAACTAAATAACTCATTACTTAATGAAGAATGGATCATTGATGCAATAAAAGAGGAAATTAAAATGTTCCTGGAAGTCAATGAAAATGAAAACACAACCTACCGGAACCTATGGGACACAGCTAAGGCAGTCTTGAGAGGAAAGTTTATAGCCATGAGTGCATATATTAAAAAGATTGAAAGATCCCAAATCAATGACCTAATGATACATCTCAAACTCCTAGAAAAACAAGAACAAGCAAATCCCAAAACAAATAGAAGGAGAGAAAGAATAAAAATAAGAGCTGAAATCAATGAAATAGAAACGAAAAAAACCATACAAAGAATTAATGAAACAAAAAGTTGGTTCTTTGAAAAAATAAACAAGATCGATAGACCCCTGGCAAACCTGACTAAAATGAGGAGAGAAAAAACCCAAATTAGTAGAATCAAGAATGCAAAAGGGGAGATAACAACAAACACCATGGAAGTCCAGGAAATCATCAGAGACTACTTCCAGAACCTATATTCAAATAAATTTGAAAATCTTAAAGAAATGGACAGATTTCTAGATACATATGATCATCCAAAACTGAACCAAGAGGAAATTAATCACCTGAATAGACCTATAACACAAAATGAAATTGAAGCAGCAATCAAGAGTCTCCCCAAAAAGAAAAGTCCAGGACCTGATGGATTCTCTGCTGAATTCTATCAGACCTTTAAAGAAGAACTGATACCAACCCTCCTTAAACTGTTCCATGAAATAGAAAGGGAAGGAAAACTGCCAAACACATTTTATGAAGCCAGTATTACACTTATCCCAAAACCAGGCAAAGACACCTCCAAAAAGGAGAACTATAGGCCAATCTCCTTAATGAACATTGATGCAAAAATCCTCAACAGAATAATGGCAAATCGAATTCAGCAACACATCAAAAAGATTATTCACCACGACCAGGTAGGCTTCATCCCAGGGATGCAGGGGTGGTTCAACATACGAAAATCAATAAACGTAATAAACCACATTAACAGAAGCAGAGACAAAAACCACTTGATCATCTCAATAGATGCAGAAAAAGCCTTTGATAAGATCCAACATCATTTCATGATAAAAGCTCTAAGAAAACTAGGAATAGAAGGAAAGTTCCTCAACATTATAAAAGCTATATATGACAAACCTACAGCCAGCATTATACTTAATGGAGAAAAACTGAAACCATTCCCTCTAAAATCAGGAACCAGACAAGGATGCCCACTATCTCCACTCCTATTCAACATAGTACTGGAATTCCTAGCCAGAGCAATTAGGCAAGAAGAAGGAATAAAAGGAATACAAATAGGTAAAGAAACTGTCAAAATATCCCTATTTGCAGATGACATGATCCTATACCTTAAAGACCCAAAAAACTCTACTCAGAAGCTTCTAGACATCATCAATAGCTATAGCAAGGTAGCAGGATATAAAATCAACATAGAAAAATCATTAGCATTTCTATACACTAACAATGAGCAAACGGAAAAAGAATGTATGAAAACAATTCCATTTACAATAGCCTCAAAAAAAATCAAATACCTACATGTAAACCTAACAAAAGATGTGAAAGACCTCTACAAGGAAAACTATACACTTCTGAAGAAAGAGATTGAGGAAGACTATAGAAAGTGGAGAGATCTCCCACGCTCATGGATTGGTAGAATCAACATAGTAAAAATGTCGATACTCCCCAAAGTAATCTACATGTTTAATGCAATTCCCATCAAAATTCCAATGACATTCATTAAAGAGACTGAAAAATCTACTGTGAAATTTATATGGAAACACAAGAGGCCACGAATAGCCAAGGCAATACTCAGTCCAAAGAACAATGCAGGAGGTATCACAATACCTGACTTCAAACTATATTACAAAGCAATAACAATAAAAACAGCATGGTACTGGCACAAAAACAGACATGAAGACCAGTGGAACAGAATAGAGGACCCAGATATGAAGCCACACACTATAACCAACTTGTCTTTGACAAAGGAGCTAAAAATATACAATGGAGAGAAGACAACCTCTTCAACAAAAACTGCTGGGAAAACTGGTTAGCAGTCTGCAAAAAACTGAAACTAGATCCATGTATATCACCCTATACCAATATTAACTCAAAATGGATCAAGGATCTTAATATCAACTACAAACTCTAAAGTTGATACAGGAAAGAGTAGGAAATACTCTGGAATTAATAGATATGGGTAAGAACTTTCTCAATGGAACCCCAGCAGCTCAGCAACTAAGAGATAGCATAGATAAATGGACTTCATAAAACTAAAAAGCTTCTGCTCAACAAAAAAAATGGTCTCTAAACTGAAGAGACCATCCACAGAGTGGGAGAAAATATTTGCCAGCTACACATCAGACATAGGACTGATAATCAGAATATATAGGGAACTTAAAAAACTAAACTCTCCCAACATTAATGAACCAATAAAGAAATGGGCAAGTGAACTAAACAGAACTTTCTCAAAAGAAGAAATTCAAATGGCCAAAAAACACTTGAAAAAAATACTCACCATCTCTAGCAATAAAGGAAATGCAAATTAAAACCACACTAAGATTCCACCTCACCCCTGTTAAAATAGCCATCATTAGCAACACCACTAATAACAGGTGTTGGTGAGGATGCGGGTAAAAGGAACCCTCTTACACTGCTGGTGGGAATGTAAACTAGTACAACTACTCTGGAAACAAATTTGGAGGCTACTTAAAAAGCTAAACATTGATCTACCATTTGATCCAGCAATACCACTCTTGGGGATATACCCAAAAGACTGTGACACAGGTTCCTCCAGAGGCACCTGCACACCCATGTTTATTGCGGCACTATTCACAATAGCCAAGTTATGGAAACAGCCAAGATGCCCCAGCACTGACGAATGGATTAAGAAAATGTGGTATCTATACACAATGGAATTTTATGCAGCCATGAAGAAGAACGAAATGTTATCATTCGCTGGTAAATGGATGGAATTGGAGAACATCATTCTGAGTGAGGTTAGCCTGGCTCAAAAAACCAAAAATCGTATGTTCTCCCTCATATGTGGACATTAGATCAAGGTTTTCATTCTTTATGGCTGAATAATACTCCATTATATATATATGCATCTGTTTCTTAACCATTCATCCACGAATGAGCATGTAGGTTGATTGCATATTTTAGCTATTCTGCATAGTGCTGCAATAAACATGAGAATGTGAGAGTCTTTTTGATATAATGATCTCCTTTGGACATATAACTAGTCCAACTAGAAGTTGGATTGCTGGCTCATGTACCAGCTCTAGTTCTAGTTTTTGGAGAAATAGCCATATGTGTTTTCTATTATAGCTATTCTAATTTAAATTCCCACCAAAGTGTCTAAAAGTTTTCCTTTCTCCATACCTTTGCCAGCTATTTTTTGTCTTTTTGATGATAACCATTTTAACAGGGTGAGATATCTCTTTGTAGTTTTGATTTTAATTTTCTGAAGGTTACCCCTTAACTCTGTTGACTGTTTCCTTTGCTAGGCAGAAGGTTATTAGTTTGATGCAATCCCATTTATCTATTTTTACATTTATTGCCTGTGCCTTTGAGATTTCATGAAAAACATCAGACAGTAATTTTGACACATGTGCATAATGTATAATACTCAGAGTAACAGTAAGTCTCTCAAACATTTCATATGTTGAGAATGTAATCTTCCAGTCATTTGAAATATACCAAAATGTCTTGAAGTGTTTCCCCTATGATTACTTGCAGTAATTTCATACTTCCATTCAAGTTTTTGTTGCATTTTGAGTTGATTTTCCTGCACAGTGAGAGAAAGAAATTGACCTGGTTTCATTCATCTGCATATGTATATACAATTTTGCCAGCACTACTTATTTAAGAGACTATCCTTTATCCACTGTATGCTCTTGGTGTCTTTGTGAAAAATCATTATTTGGCTGTATGAATTTGGATTAATTTCTGGGTTCTTTATTCCACTCAGTTGTTCTGGGCATATAATTTCATGCTGATTTTGGTACTATAGCTTTATAGTATGTTTTTGAAGTGAGGTAATGTAACGCCTCCTGCTCTGAGGGGTTTTTTTTTTTTTGCTATTTAGGGGGGTTCATGGTACCATGTAAATTTTAGAATTGCTTTTTCTAGTTTTCTAAAGAATACCATTGGTATTTTGATAGGATTGCATAGACTCTGTGAATTGTTTTCAGTATGTAGACATTTGGTAATAATTATTTTTCTAATGCATGAATATAGGTGTTTGTGTGTGTGTGTGTGTGTGTGTGTGTGTGTGTGTGTGTGTGTGTTCCTGTTCCATTTCTTTCTTGTCTTTGCTTTTCTGTTTGTTTGAGATGGGATCTCACTATGTAGCACAAACTGGCATCAAACTCATGACCCTCCTGCCTCAGGAGAGTGCTGGGATTATACGCATGTGCCAACAAACCTGGCCTTCTTAACATCTGAATGTAGTTATTGTTTTAAATTATTTTGTTTTTTATAATTCATCCTAAGAATATGAATGTTTTAGGCACCATACTTACAATATTAGAGCTTTCTAAACTCATTTGTGTAATTAGTTTTACCACTGAGTTTTATACCTTTTCATGTTTTGTTTTGTTCTTACTCATTGGCATCCATTTTTTCCACTTTGTAGAACTCCCTCAGCATTTCTTCTAGGACGTGTCTGAAGAAGATATACCCTCTCAGGTTTTGTTTGTCCAGGAATGTCTTTATCACTTCTTCATTTCTGAAGGATAGGTTTGATGGATTCAATATTCTTAGTGAACAGTAATTTTCCTTCAATGAAAATCGCATACTTCTCTCTCCTTCTCTAAAAGCTGCTTGTTGAAAACTCTGCTTTTAGGCAAAATTGGATATCCTGGTAAGCTGTTTGTTTCTTTTCTCTTGCAGTCTTGAGGGTCTTCTTTTTATCTTTCATTTTGGAGAGCTTGATTACAAGAAGTCTTAGGCTAGGCTTGGTTGAGTTAAATTTGACAGCTAACCTTTGACCTTTTTATACCCAGATATTTATTTTCTTCTCTATGATTTTTTGTTATTACTTATTAGAATAAGCCTTTGACATACTCAAATCTTTTTGAACTCCAATGACCTGAATATTTGCTCTTCTAATGCCATCACAAAGTTCTCATAAGCTTTCTTCATTCTTTTTTCTTATTTTCAAAGAGCCTAATAGCTCACTAATTCTTTTCCTCCATTGAAATGATCCTGCTACTGATGCCTTTTATAACATTTTTCATTTCACTGATTGTATTTTCCAGTCCAAGAATTTCTGCTTGATATTTTTCACTGCTTCTATCACTTTGCTAAATTTCTCATTTTCTTAAAGCTCATAGACAATATAAAACAGATGTTTTAAGGAAACTCTAAATGAGAGATTTTCCATATTAATATTATGGCAGCTTATTTTGAGTATTATGTAACAACATAGTTTCCTGAAAGCTCTTGATTTTTTTGGCATGTGACATCATCTGGGCATTGAGTGTGATTAGGTATTTAGGATTAGGTATCTGACTTTTTTGACTATGTTCTCAGAAATTCTATTCAGCTTGCCTGTTTTCTCTGAGCTTGTCATCATTTCCACAATTTGGGATGGTGCCCATAACCAAATTTTCTGGAAGTTTGCTTTTTTTTGGTACTAGAGGGCAAACCAATCCTATCCAAAATATGCAAGTGGTGTATTTTTCATAAGGACACTGTAGAGTACCTAAAAAGTGTAATCTGTCCCCACGAGCCTGTCTCTGAAGTAGAGTATGCTTGAATACCTTGTTCACAATTATTACTCTGTGGTCAAGCACTTCAGAATTCTTCCTCATCCTGTGCAAAGTGACCTTGGTTCCTGTTTCACACTTGTGGCCACTAATGCCACCAAGCCTTGCCACATACCAACCAAGACCAGAACAATACTGGAGTTGGACCACAGTCCACACTGCCTATTGCTAAAGTAGATTTGTGGCCCAAGACACCTGCAACCAGGTAATGCTAGCTGGAATAGAAGTCAGAGAGAATCTGGTTGTGTATTTCCCCCTGGTACTGAATCTGTTTCAGAATCTTCATCTGCAGGCATGCCTAGGGATGGGGACTGTTAGGATCTTCCCAACCCAGCACTGAAGTCAGGGACAATGTATTGTGATTACTATACTGTCCTACCACCAGAAAATGGGGTCTTGCACTAAACTATGCTTCCCAAGGCTATGCAAACACATGTGAAGGCAGTTCCTTGGCCCTATGGGCTCATGCTAAGCAGGGTCACAACTGCGTCTACCAACAGCAAGGACCAGCAAGGTCTCAGGCTTACAATGAATTCCATCCTGTATCTGGTGGTGATGCAGTCAGACATACAAGCTCACCCCACTAGGATATGGGACTTTAGAGGTAGTTTTTTAGAGTCCCATCTGTGAGCAATAGCCTGGAGATAGCAGTACTGCCTGAGGGTGGGGAACTGGTAGTGAAGTCAATCGGTTGGCCATCAGGCTAATGATAAATTGAATTTCACAGCTTCTGGGACCTGCACAATCTTGAAAAGAGCATAGATGTGAACCAGGCCCATTTCAAAGCTGAAATTATGCAAGTAGAAACTCAAGTCTCTCTGAGCAGTACAGAGGTCTTCTCGGGTTAATGCTGGAATTGATGTAGAAGTTCCTTTCTTTGTGCCTCTGGCCTGCATATAGAACCTTCAGTTTCTTCCAGGTGCTGAATCTCACCATGGTGTGGGCCTAGCATTGGACTCTAAGACAAAGCCTGTGCTTTTATTCCTTCTTACCCAGCAAATGGAGTTTTGACCATTGACCAGGTTTGGATGAGAGGTGGTGGAGGAAGTCAGCTACCTGTCCTAATGCAGCTTCAGTGATTCAGTCCATGTGTATCAGTTTGGAGGTGAGGTCATGAGGCTTCACCTCCCTGGAGTTTCACAGTGGTGGGCCTGGTACTAGATTTCAAGTCTAGGATTTGGACTTAAATTTCTCTGTCTCCCTGAAGCAGGTGGCCTATTTCTTGATGCCAAATTAATTTAAGTTGGGGGAGGATGGCATGTGATACTTCCAGCCTTTGTCAATATGTCTTTCCATTTTTTATACTAAAAACATGTCCTAAGAGCTCATACTTGATGTTCTTAGTTCTTGTGAACACTGTTGGTACATACATAGCTGTTCAATGTGGCATTTGATGGTGACTCAAGCACCAAAAGTATCTTGCTCAGCTTCCTCTCTGCTCTTGTATTACATTTGTTGATTTGTACATGTTCAACCATCCTAGCATCTCTATGATGAATCTGACTTCATCGTGGTATATTGTCTTGTATGAGCTGTTGAGCTTAGTTTGCTAGATTTTTTGCATCTATGTTCATCAGGGGTGCAAGTCTATAATTTTTTCTTTTTGTTGTATCTTTGTCTGGTAGTGGTATCATGCAAATACTGACCTAGTAAAAGGAGTTTGGCAGAGTATCTCTCACTTCAGTTTTTTAAGAAAATTTTGAATTAGATATTTAAATGCTTCATAGAATTTAGCAGTAATACCTTCAGGTCCTGGTCTTTTTATTAAGATTTGGGAGACTTTTAATCACTACTTCAGTCTCATAATTAAATATTGGTTTGTTGATTTTCCATTCTTAATTTTATGTGTGTTCATAAATTTAACCATTACTGCTAGGTTTGCCAGTTTGTTAGCATATAATTGTTCAGAATAGTTTCCAATGTCCTTGGTATTTCTGTGGTATGATTTGTAATGTCTTCATTTCATCTTATTTTGTTATGGTCATATTTTTTTCTTGATTAGTCTAGGCAAAGTTTTGCCATTTTGTTTACCCTTTCAAAAAGTCAACTGTTTGGTTCACTGATCTCTTGGGTATTTTTATTTGGTTGATTTTATTTATTCCTATTGTGATATTTTTTATTTCCTTCTATTAATTTTGGGGTTTGACTTATTCTTGCTTTTCTGTGTCCTTGAGATGCATTGCTAGGATGTTAGCTATCTTTCTATTTTTTATGTATGCATTTACTGTTATAAACTTATCTCTCAATACTGCTTTTACTGTATCTGTGGATTTTAATATGTTGTTATTTTCATTTGTTTCTAGAAATTTATTTCTCTTTTAATTTCTTCAGTTAACCTTTGGTCATTAAGGAACATGTTATTCAATTTCCACACATTTTCATACTTGCCATTCTTCTCATTTATTTTTAGTTTTATTCTGTTATGGTCTGAGAAGATATATGATTTCATTTTTTTAAATTTATTGAGTCTTGATTTATAGCCTAACACTATCTGTCCTGGAGAATGTTCCATGTGCTTATGAGAACAATGTGTATTCTGCTACTATTGGATGCAATACTCTATACACATCTGTTAGGATCATTTTCTCTATAAGTCTGGTTCAACTCAGACTTACTTGTTGATTATCTGTCTGGATGATCTATGCATTGAGAAAGTGAGATACTGAAGTTCCCAACTATTATTGTATTGGAGCCTTTCCCTTTATAACTAATATTTGCTTTATATATTTGGATGGTCTTGTTTGGATTCATACATAGTTAAAATTATATCTTCTTGCTGAATTTATTTTTATCAATATATAATGACTGTCTCTTTTTAAAGATTTTTTTAAACTCTGCTTTATCTGATGACTTTAGCTACATCCTGTACACTTCTTGCCTTCATTTTCATTGCATACCTTTTCCACCTCTTCACTTTCAGTCTGTTAATATCTTTATCAATGAAGAGAATTTCTAATAGGCAACATACAGTTGGGTCTTTTTACTTTTAATCCATCTGTCTACTTTTTGTCTTTAGATTGGTGAATTTAATCATTTTATGTTCAAGGTTATTAGTGTTATGAATGTCCTTCTGTCATTTTGTTAATTGCTTTCTGCTTCTTTTGTATTTTTTTTTCTTGCCACTTCTCTCATTATATTTGTCAATTTGTTTCTATCACACTAAGGTTTGATTCTCTTCTATTTCCCTTTCATCTATCTATTCTTCTGGTGACTTTCATATGCACCTGTGTTTTCATAATGATGGTTGTTATTCTTTTATTTCCTTAAGCATTTCTTGTAATGTTGGTATGATGGTAATGAATTTCTTCAGGTTCGGTTTATCTGCTAAAGTCATTATTTCTCCTCATTTCTATCTGACAGTTATGTTGATTATAATATTCTGGGTTAGCAGGTTATTTCTTTCAGGATATTGAATATATTATCCCTTCTCTTTTAGCTGGTAAGATTTCTGTTGAGAACTCTACCATAAGACTAATGCATATTCCCTTACATGTGACTTGATGCTTTTCTCTTGCCATTTTTATAATCTTCATTGTGTTGAATTTTAGACATTTTGACTACAATATTCTTTGGTAAAGGCATCTCTCTCTCTCTCTCTCTCTCTCTCTCTCTCATCCAGTTGAGTTCTTTGAGCTTCTTGTATCTAGATATCTATATCTCTTTAAACATTTAGGAATCACCTATCATTTGATTAAATGAGTTTCAATGCTGTTTCCATTATCTCTTGAAATTTCCATCAGGTAAATATTTGTTCACTTAATGGTGTTCCATAAATCATGTAGGAATTTTTTCCTCTTTGGCCTGCATTAATTCAAGAGACTTGTCCTCAAGTTTAGAATATTTTTTCTGCTTATTTATGTCTATTGTGGAAGCTCACATCATATTTTTATTTAATTGACTAAAGTTTTTACCTCCAAGATTTCTGATTGGCTTTTCTTAGTGATTTCTATCTCTTCAGTGAATTTCTCATTCATATCTTGTATTGTTTCTCTTGTATTTCCTATCTGTATACTCTTGCATGTATTTGAGTTTCCTTGGAGTCATTATTTATTATTCTTTCTTGGGCATTTCAGATTCCTTTCAAACTGGGATGTACCTCTGGAGAAATATTGTTTTGTTTAAAGGTGTCATGTTTCCTGTGTCCCTATGTGGATGTCATCACATCTGGTATGTTACTTACCTCTTCCCAATTTATGGAATAGCTTTGGTAAGAAAAGATTTTTTTGGTTAGATTAGATGTAAGATGTCAGTTGGTAGGTTTTGACATAGGTTATAGGTTAGCTCAAAGGTGTTGTCTCTCTTTGTCTTCAACATTGATTGATTTTAACAGTGTCTATGAGTTCCCCAACAATATAAACTGCAGGAGTTCATGTAGGCAGCATTGTGACTTTGCAGTAGACATAATTTCAATGCTTGTCCTCAAGTTCCAGAGTTTGGCTTTGGGGCTTGTGGCAACCACTACCACAGTCTCAGTAGTGCAGGAGGTAGAAAAAGTGACCCAGATCCCTCAGGGCTAGTACAGGTGACACTAAGTGTTGCTGTGCCAGTAGTCTTGTGAGGATGAGACCCAGCTTGTGAAGGGAATATTCTCCAAAGCCCTCATGATGAAAGCAGAAGATGGCTTGGCCCTGGCACCAGCTTCCATAGTTCTGGAACCACAGGATGAAATGTGACTTTCCTCAGGTCCTGCAGGAAGAACATAGGTGATACCAGAATCTGTGGCATCAGCAACCACAGACTCAAGATCTTGGAATGTAAAAGGGACTTCTGTAGGTTCCATGAGTGAATTTCAAGTTGGGCTGTGTAGCTAATGTCTTGGAGCTGTGGGACTCACAGGTATAAGGGACAACACAAATGATAGTGGGACTTTTAGCACCAACAGCTGTGGTCCCAAGTCATGAACCTTCCCTTTTTCCCTGGAGCATGTGCAGGTAATGTTAGGACTTGTAGTATATCCACACTGCTGGAGATATAGGACTTGGAAGAGACCTTCCCTAGATCCCATAGTCAGATGTGGATAGTATCAGGATTTGTGGGTTTGGTATCCCTGTCCAGCCTTGGTGCTGCTGGACAGGGATAGGTATGACCCTAGGTCATGTGGAACAAGCACTCATGGAGCCAAGACTTGTGCTGTCCATGGTCTTAGAACAAATAAGCTCCAGTGATATTGGAGCTTTAATGCATCAACAGTGGTAGTTTCAAGGCCATGGCTAGGATGGAGACCTTCCCTCATTCTTGCAGGTGATACTGGGTTTGAGAGACTGGTAGCTGCATTTCTGAAGCTTCATGACACAGATGGGACCTTTCCCAGAATCTGTGAGAAAGGATCAAGTAAAGCCAGGACTTTTTAGACCAGAATCTATAGTCCCAAGGCTGTGACATGGACTGTGTATCTACCTAGTTTCCAACAGGGGAGCATAGGTTGGACTTGGAATTTTGGACATGGTAGCCACTTGGCCTGAAGCTGTAGGGTGTTGGTGTGCCTGTCCTCCATGCTGTGAGGTTCACATTGGTCCAAGGCTTCTGGTGGCATCAAAGGCCCAGCTCTCAGCCCCTAAGGCAGAATAGGGTCTAACAGTGGCTATTGTTGCAGTTGGGGTTCTGGGGGTTGGAAGAGGCCCAAAGTGAATCTCTTCTTTGTAGAAGAGCAGTTGCTCTTAGACCAGCCAGCTCCCCAAACTGGATTTAAAGCCTGTTAGGACTGGGGAATTCTGTTATTAGCACTGCAGGTCTGTTCCTGGATGGAGTTATGTGTGCCCCTCCTGTTCCCCATCAAGAAGCAAGGATTGAAATTGTAATTTTCTTTGTTCTTTGCTCTGAGTTGCCTTTCCAACTCTCTAGACTGTCTTGGGTTCTTGTCACTTCCTTGCTAATTTCAAGACTTCTTCAATCTATCTCCTCAAAATGTACCTTCTCCATTTTTGTTCCGATTCCTCACTATGGCAGAAATTTAATATACAGGGCACCTCTATTCAGTTATATTGCATCTAATTTGAGCTTAAGATCACAGACTCACTTCCAAAAACTTCCAGCCAACTTTCCTTCATGTCTCATTATCCAGAATTGAGTAACCCTGGCATGGATGACCAGGAGTAGAGTTGTTTTCACATCAGTCAGTTCCATCCCTAAAGTTTCTCCGGATAGCTTCCCCTGTGTCATAGGCTGCAAAAGATAGAAGTGGACACATGGCTTTGACACAAAAATGAAAGGAAGAGATGAACCTAAAGGGCATTGCACAGGGCTTGGTACATGGGTAAGATAAATTGTCAGTAAATATAAGCTATTGAAAATATTTTATTCAAATACTTGATATCTGTGTCAACCATAAATTAGATTTAAGTCATGCCTCTTATGTCTTAGCCATTTTAGCAGTGATAATAGTAAGTATTAAAGTATATACACAAAAATATCAGTTTTCTCTACAAGGTTGGCTCATAGATAGTTTAAACAAGTATTTCATTTTTTGCTCACCTTGATCATAAGCATTTTGTATTTAAACTGTTACATGTGACATAAAAATTATTTTAAAACTTTGTCTTTCTGTCTTATAAATAATACAATTATCTGTTACAAATGTGACAGTGTAACTTATTAAAATGTTAGTGTATGCTTCTTGCCTGCATTTTTAATTTCTTCTGTTTTAAGCAGGTATCCAGGTACTTAGTGTTTCCTAACTTGTTACATAGCAGAAGTTACTTGAAGGCAAAACTGTTACTTTTTTTTGAAAATATAATAAAATTCTTTTCAGAGACTGTTTATCTCCTGAAGAGAGTAAGGAGAATATCTTTGAGGAGCACTAAAGAAGAGAATTTTATTGTCTTAGATTGTTGAAAAATCCACTTTATAGATGAAATCTATAGGTCCCACAGCAACATTGACCTTCTGTGGCAACTTTTTGGAAAGTATCCAGGAAGGAAACAGCTTCATGATCCACCAGGAAAGAAGGACTCCAGACACTGATGCCTAGTCACAGCACAAGAACCAATGATTTAAGTATGATACAGGGGTAGTGGGCCTGAAATCACAGGGCATCATGCCATCTGGCCAGCAGGCAAAGTGATATGTCAGAGCCAATGATATGATCCTACACCTGATAATCAGAGATGTACTGATGCTCTCACATTGAATTAGGCAATGAAATATAACCATGTCTTCCATGTGGGAATGTTAACATCAATTATGTTTGAGAGTAAACTTTACCTTAGCCAAATGAGAGTTCAGAGTCACATTTAAGTTGACTGCAATAAAACAATAAAATTGTTTCTTACACATCTGATTTTGTGAACTAAAAAGAATTCTTTTGACTGAAAAGAAAATTTTGTAGTATGAGTATACAACTGTAGAGGTGAGATTAACTGAGAGAGATTTGTTTCAACCCACTTGCATTTAGAAGGAAGAACCTGATTCAGGAAAGGGTAACACCTTGCTCATGATCACAGGTTAACAGCACATAACTAGGCTGGTACCCAGGTGTCCTGACTTCCTTTCCAGAGTTCTTTGCCTTATAGTCATACTGCCTCATCTTTTGCAAAGATAGACTATAAAAGTAACTGCATGTTTTGCAGAAGGATTACTCACTACTCAAAATGCTCAAAGAAGATCAGTAATTGCCTTGTGCTTTTGATGACAGCAGCAGTTTCTTGTTATATTACATAACTAATGTGGATTTGGAGACATCTGAAGATCTCATCACAAAGATGTCATAGAAGGGAAAGGATATCATTGAAACCTTTTCATCCTGTCGCCAGTTCATTTTCCCCTCCCAGCATCAAATGACCTCTTCAGATATGTGGCGTGCTCATGTGCTGAGACCACAGGAGCCAGACACCTTTGCTTTCTATTCTGGATCTGACACATAGACTCCCTCAGTGGCTTTGGCTACTCCTTTACCTTTTCTGCCTTGTTCATCCTCCAAGATATATATCATAGTGTTTTACTGCGAAGATTGGCAGTGAAGAGAGGCATCAAACACATGTGGAAGACTTTTTGTTTTTTAGATAAATACCTTCTTTAGCATTTAATTAGTAAACCATAAAGAGAAATTTGTCCCATGTCTGCTTTTTCAATAATCTACATGCTTGAAAGCGGTTAAGGACTCTGACAGTGAGAGGCCTTTTATATATTGCAACAACTACTTCCATGCATCCCATTTTATGACAGACCATGTCTCTTACTCGTGCATTAGTGTGATGGGATTTGCTGCGTTAAAGGCAATGTAGACATATTTCCCTTGTTCCAGAGATGAGCAGAAAAGTTTTAAGATATCAGAAGAGTTTTCTTCAAGGTAAGAAAAGATGTCTAATACTTACATCAGTATTTATCATAGCTTTTAGTGGTTTTCTAAATACTAGTTCCTTAAAAGGCCTTGAGAGGAAGTATAATTGGAAAACACTGCATACATAGCTCTCTTTTAGAAAAATCACAATTCTCTTTGAAAATATGAGTTCTAAAAAGTTGTGTAATAAAGAAACTTGTGGGACTTTATCAAATCCAAAATTCTGCAAACATCTTTGACCTTACAACATATTCTTTGTCAGGCATGAATTAACCATGTTGAGTACTCTTTTGAAAGCACACACTTTTGGAAGTGCTAAATTGAAAAGGCCTGTCTCAGAAAGGGAAAGGCACTTTGTCACTGGAGTTTCAAGCATGATTTTGTGACCAACTTCCAGGAAGTTTCTGGGGAATTCTGTGTTGGATAGAATAATGGACTAGGAGACTTCTAAAAGCCCTCTCAATTCCCAAGATCCAATGAATCTCTTCCACTCTAAATCAGCAACATGATTTAGTACTTTTTGTGTCTGCTATTATACACAAATGCCACAATTGTGCTACACAGCCCCTTAGATTCCTTATTTCACCTGTGTAATAACTCTGAAAGGAATTATAATCCACTTTACAGATGAAAAGAAACTGAGTGTCGGAGAGCTTACATAAACTGCCCACAGACACATAGCTAAACAAGGGTTGGAAGCAAGGCCATGTATTTTCTACTTTGTAGTATGGCGTCCCTAAATCATATCAGTCTCAAGAGAAGCCATAAGATGTATGGTTGGAACTACAGTACTGATGAGTCAAATGTATGAGACAATTTGGGGAGGAATGGCCTTCATAGTTATTAGGAATAATGTAGAAATAATATACTTTCTCTGGGCTAATAGCATCAATTACCTTTTACTTCCATTTACTTCTCATGTCTGGAATAAGCAAAGAGCCAACAGCCACTGATTTTTAAATTCCTGGCCTGTTTACTCACTCTTACCTATTTCTGGAATGTTCTTCACACAGATGGCTCCTGCTCATCCATCAGGTTCCAATTTTCATGATGCTGCCTCAGGTCAGATGACATATTGTGTTCCCCTTCTGGATACATGACAGGATTGCTCTTCCTTAGTCATTGACACCTTAGTCCCTTGTGGTCAGGTGTGCAAGGGGACTAGCGCTTACCAAACTTCTCAGTTGCAAACTGTTTTTTTTCTTTTATTCATATGTGCATACAATGTTTGGGTCATTTCTCCCCCCTTTTCCCCGCCCCCTCCCTCTCCCCCCATACTCCCTTGCTACCAGGCGGAAACAATTTTGCCCTTATCTCTAATTTTCAGACAAAGGACTGATAACCAGAATATATAGGGAACTCAAAAAACTAAACTCTCCCAAAATTAATGAACCAATAATGAAATGGGCAAGTGAACTAAACAGAACTTTCTCAAAAGAAGAAATGCAAGTGGCCAAAAACACATGAAAAAATGCTCACCATCTCTGACCATAAAGGAAATGAAAATTAAAACCACACTAAGGGAGGATTCCAAGATGGCCGCTAGAGGTAGGAAGCAGAAAGCGAGCCTCCTCTAGTGAAATCTTGGAGAGACGCTGAGACACACTTTGCAGGCATGATCACTGAGAAAAGCCATAACTTTGACCCCTCCACACCTCCAGCCAGCACAGAGAATCTCCACTTCACGTTAAACGGAGAAATGACGAGGGCCCCCGGGCCGCCAGTGGCCGGCACCCACTGGGAAGATGCGGACCAGGTGAGCTTCGTGGTACCACAGTTCTCCCACAGACAAGCCTGGGCCAGAGCAGCATAGCCCCCTGGGCAGACTGACCTCCACCCAGGGAAAAAAAGTGAAACTGAGTAATAAGCAATAAGAACAGTTAAGACACGCTGGAAAGAGGGTGGGGCACCCTGAGCGCTGAAGATTGGGGGAAGGGAATCCTTCCCGGGACTGTAAATAAACAAGCCGGGCGGGCAGGAGAGGCTCTGGCGGGAGCGGGGAGTGTGCCCAGCAACCAGGAGCGGGGAAGCTTGTGAGAGTGGCGGAAGGATGAAAACTCCACAGGAGAGGAGGGAAGACCCACTTCCCATATGAACTGTAAATAAACATGGCGGCTGGCAGGAGCAGCAGCACTGCCCAGTAAGCAGGAGCAGGAAAGCTTGTGAAAGTGGCAGTGGGAGGAAAACTGCACAGGAGAGCAGGGAAGACCCACCTCCCACATGAATTGTAAATAAACACGCAGGCCTGACAACGTGGGGGCAGTGTCACCTTTCCCAGTGCTTGGAAAGGGGAAAGCTTGTAGCAGAGGCTCCCGCACAGGAGAACTCTGAACAAACAAAGCCTGTGGGACCAGGTGAGTGCTAAGTTCACCCCAGAGATCTGCATAAATAATGCCACCAGCTACAGCAGGCTGAGAGCAGCACCAGGCAAGCCACAGTTGCAGATACCACTCTCAGAACGGTCTCGAGACTTTTTTTTTTTTCTTTTTCTCCCTACCTTTGATGAGAGAACAACCAAATTACACCTGCAAGCCGAAAAACTTACTGAAACTGTATTGCATTTGAACTTGGGACACTTGGTGGGGCTTTGTGTGTGTGTGTGTGTGTGTGTGTGTGTGTGTGTGTGAGTGTGTAGTTTTGTTCTACTTTATGCATCCCCTTTGATGAGACAACTACAGAACAACATCTGAGGCACCAACTCCAGGACTGGAGATTGAGACCGACACCCAAATTATTAAGACTGAAACTGCATTGCATATAAACTTGGAAGTTTTTTGTTTTTTGGTTTTTTTTTTAATTTTCTATTTTCCATTTTATTTTAATTCATTTTTATATATAGATATTTCTTTCATTTATTTTTTTATTTTTTTTATCTTTGATTTTCAATCCTCTCTCTGTCTCTCTAATGTCTGTTCAGCTTACTGTCGATTAGTACACTAACACTCCCTGTTTATACCTTTGAAACGCTCTTGTCTGATACCTTGTTCTGCTTTCTCCCTCTTGACTGTATATTTGTTTTCCCCTTTTCTTTAACTTCTTGCTTTCCATCTCAGCTCACCCTTCCATTCTAAATATTACCATTGTTATTATTACAAGCTAGAAAATATTTAATTGCACACAGTACAGGGACAGTAACTACACCAATGACAATGACGGGAAGACAGAAAAAATAGGGAAACCAGTTTCCCCACAGCAAAAAATTAGTACAGGAACCAGAGGGGAATGAAGAGAACAGAAACTCAGATCCAGACTCCAACAAAATGAAGATAAACTATGCCAAAGGACCCAGTGAAGCCCACAAGAATAATTTAAAAGAAGACATAATACAAGTACTCAATGAGAATTTTATAGAGATGATACTGGATAGGGTCAACCAAAATGTACAGGAGACACTCAAGAAATTCCAAGACAACAAAAATAGAGAATTTGAAAAAGCAAAAGAAGAAATAAAGGAAACCATAGAAGCACTGTATAAACACCAAAGTGAAACAGAGAACACAATGAATAAACGGATAAATGAACTTAGGACAAAAATAGACAACATTAAAGAGGAAAACTGCCAGGATATGGAAAACCTCAGAAAAAAGAACGAAACAGAACTGCAAAACAAAACGGAAGGCCAATCCAGCAGATTAGAATAAACAGAAGACAGCATCTCAGAACTTGAAGATGAAATGGTAATTAAAGGAAAAACCGAAGAACTAAAAATTAAACAACTCAAGACCTGTGAAAAGAAAATGCAAGAACTCACTGACTCCATCAAAAGACCAAACTTGAGAATCATGGGCATCGAAGAAGGAGAAGAGGTGCAAGCGAAGGGAATGAGTAATATATTCAACAAAATAATAATGGAAAATTTCCCAAATCTAGAGAAAGATATTTCCATACAGATGCAAGAGGCCTCCAGGACACCAAACACACCAGATCAAAATAGAACTACTCCACGACATATAATCATTAAAACAAGTTCAGAAACTAAGGAAAGAATATTGAAGGCTGTAAGAGAGAAAAAACAAGTAACATACAAAGGTAAACCCATCAAAATCACAGCAGACTTCTCAACAGAAACATTAAAAGCAAGAAGAGCATGGGGTGAGATCTTCAGGGCACTGAATGAAAATAAATTCAACCCCAGGATACTCTACCCAGCAAAGCTATCATTCAAAATAGATGGAGCAATAAAAGTCTTCCATGATAAGCAGAAACTAAAACAATATGTGACCACAAAGCCACCATTACAAAAGATTCTTCAAGGGATTCTGCACACAGAAAGTGACACTCAACTTAACCATGAAAAGGCAGGCAGCACCAAACCACAGGAAAAGAAAAAGCAAGACAGTAGAGAGTAACATCAAGTTAGGTACACACAATCAAACCTTCAAACAACTAAGACAACTAAATGGCAGGAATCACCACATACCTATCAGTACTAATGCTTAATGTTAATGGACTTAATTCACCCATCAAAAGACACCGTTTGACAAAATGGATTAAAAAAGAAGATCCAACAATTTGTTGCTTACAGGAGACTCATCTCACCGACAGAAATAAGCATATGCTTAGGATGAAAGGCTGGAAGAAGATTTACCAAGCCAATGGCCCCCAAAAACAGGCAGGAGTAGCAATACTTATCTCTGACAAAGTAGATTTCAAACCTACATTGATCAAACGAGATAAAGAAGGACATTCCATAGTAATAAAAGGGGAAATAGACCAAAAGGAAATAATAATCATCAATCTATATGCACCCAATGTCAACACACCCAATTTCATCAAACATAACCTGAAAGACCTAAAACATTATATAAACGCCAACACAGTGGTTGTGGGAGACTTTAACACCCCATTATCATCAATAGATAGGTCATCCAAACAAAAAGCCAATAAAGAAATCCAAGATCTAAAATATGCAATAGATCAAATGAACCTAGTAGATGTCTACAGAACATTTCATCCAACCTCTACACAATATACATTCTTCTCAGCAGCCCATGGAACCTTCTCCAAAATAGATCATATCCTAGGGCACAAAGCAAGCCTCAGCAAATATAAGAAAATAGAAATAATACCGTGCATACTATCTGACCACAATGCAGTAAAAGTAGAACTCAACAACAAAAGTAAAGACAAAAAACATGCAAACAGCTGGAAACTAAATAACTCATTACTTAATGAAGAATGGATCATCGATGCAATAAAAGAGGAAATTAAAAAGTTCCTGGAAGTCAATGAAAATGAAAACACAACCTACTGGACCCTATGGGACACAGCTAAGGCAGTCCTGAGAGGAAAGTTTATAGCCATGAGTGCATATTTTAAAAAGATTGAAAGATCCCAAATCAATGACCTAATGATACATCTCAAACTCCTAGAAAAACAAGAACAAGCAAATCTCAAAACAAATAGAAGGAGAGAAATAATAAAAATAAGAGCTGAAATCAACGAAATAGAACTGAAATCAACGAAATAGAAACCAAAAAAACCATACAAAGAATTAATGAAACAAAAAGTTGGTTCTTTGAAAAAATAAACAAGATCGATAGACCCCTGGCAAACCTGATTAAAATGAGGAGAGAAAAAACCCAAATTAGTAGAATTAGGAATGCAAAAGGGGAGATAACAACAAACACCATGGAAGTCCAGGAAATCATCAGCGACTACTTCCAGAACCTATATTCAAATAAATTTGAAAATCTTAAAGAAATGGACAGATTTCTAGATACATATGATCATCCAAAACTGAACCAAGAGGAAATTAATCACCTGAATAGACCTATAACACAAAATGAAATTGAAGCAGCAATCAAGAGTCTCCCCAAAAAGAAAAGTCCAGGACCTGATGGATTCTCTGCTGAATTCTATCAGACCTTTAAAGAAGAACTGATACCAACCCTCCTTAAACTGTTCCATGAAATAGAAAGGGAAGGAAAACTGCCTAACACATTTTATGAAGCCAGTATTACACTTATCCCAAAACCAGGCAAAGATACCTCCAAAAAGGAGAACTATAGGCCAATCTCCTTAATGAACATTGATGCAAAAATCCTCAACAAAATAATGGCAAACCGAATTCAGCAACACATCAAAAAGATTATTCACCACGACCAAGTAGGCTTCATCCCAGGGATGCAGGGGTGGTTCAACATACAAAAATCAATAAACGTAATAAACCACATTAACAGAAGCAAAGACAAAAACCACTTGATCATCTCAATAGATGCAGAAAAAGCCTTTGATAAGATCCAACATCATTTCATGATAAAAGCTCTAAGAAAACTAGGAATAGAAGGAAAGTTCCTCAACATTATAAAAGCTATATATGACAAACCTACAGCCAGCAGTATACTTAATGGAGAAAAACTGAAACCATTCCCTCTAAAATCAGGAATCAGACAAGGATGCCCACTATCTCCACTCCTATTCAACATAGTACTGGAATTCCTAGCCAGAGCAATTAGGCAAGAAGAAGGAATCAAAGGAATACAAATAGGTAAAGAAACTGTCAAAATATCCCTATTTGCAGACGACATGATACTATACCTTAAAGATCCAAAAAACTCTACTCAGAAGCTTCTAGACATCATCAATAGCTATAGCAAGGTAGCAGGATATAAAATCAACATAGAAAAATCATTAGCATTTCTATACACTAACAATGAGCAAACGGAAAAAGAATGTATGAAAACAATTCCATTTACAATAGCCTCAAAAAAAATCCAATACCTAGGTGTAAATCTAACAAAAGATGTGAAAGACCTCTACAAGGAAAACTATACACTTCTGAAGAAAGAGATTGAGGAAGACTATAGAAAGTGGAGAGATCTCCCATGCTCATGGATTGGTAGAATCAACATAGTAAAAATGTCGATACTCCCAAAAGTAATCTACATGTTTAATGCAATTCCCATCAAAATTCCAATGACATTCATTAAAGAGACTGAAAAATCTACTGTGAAATTTATATGGAAACACAAGAGGCCACGAATAGCCAAGGCAATACTTAGTCAAAAGAACAATGCAGGAGGTATCACAATACCTGACTTCAAACTATATTACAAAGCAGTAACAATAAAAACAGCATGGTACTGGCACAAAAACAGACATGAAGACCAGTGGAACAGAATAGAGGATCCAGATATGAAGCCACACAACTATAACCAACTTATCTTTGACAAAGGAGCTAAAAATATACGATGGAGAAATAGCAGCCTCTTCAACAAAAACTGCTGGGAAAACTGGTTAGCAGTCTGCAAAAAACTGAAACTAGATCCATGTATATCACCCTATACCAAGATTAACTCAAAATGGATCAAGGATCTTAATATCAGACCCCAAACTCTTAAGTTGATACAGGAAAGAGTAGGAAATACTCTGGAGTTAGTAGGTATAGGTAAGAACTTTCTCAATGAAACCCCAGCAGCACAGCAACTAAGAGATAGCATAGATAAATGGGACCTCATAAAGCTAAAAAGCTTCTGTTCATCAAAAGAAATGGTCTCTAAACTGAAGAGAACACCCACAGAGTGGGAGAAAATATTTGCCAACTATACATCAGACAAAGGACTGATAACCAGAATATACAGGGAACTCAAAAAACTAAATTCTCCCAAAATCAATGACCCAATAAAGAAATGGGCAACTGAACTAAACAGAATTTTCTCAAAAGAAGAAATTCAAATGGCCAAAAATAAAAAATGCTCACCATCTCTAGCCATAAAAGAAATGCAAATCAAAACCACACTAAAATTACACCTCACCCCTGTTAGAATAGCCATCATCAGCAACACCACCAACAACAGGTGTTGGCGAGGATGCAGGGAAAAAGGAACCCTCTTACACTGTTGGTGGGAATGCAAACTAGTACAACCACTCTGGAAAAAAATTTGGAGGCTTCTTAAAAATCTAAACATAGCTCTACCATATGATCCAGCAATACCACTCTTGGGGACATACCCAAAGGAATGTGATACAGGTTACTCCAAAGGCACCTGCACACCCATGTTTATTGCAGCACTATTCACAACAGCCAACTTGCAAACTTCTTAACTGGAATAACTAGTTGAAAGAACCCCCTTAAGAATTTTCTCTGGTTCCTCACAACAACCATCAGTGTTTTCAATTATTGTAGCTATTGGAGCCTGACCACTGGAAGCCTAGGACAGAAGCTCCTAATGACTCAGGGTAAGCAAACAACATGAAGCTTTGGTTTTAGCTCTACATTTTCAGAGTCTGTATATAACCTAGCCCAGTGTGTCTTAAAACTGGAAATTTTGATTTCTAAAAAGTTCCCAGGTGAAGTTGATGTTACCTAGACCACACTGACCCTGCCAATGGTAACTGATACATCTTGCAGCCTAGAATGGCTTCCTCTCTGTTCCCCAGCAGGCTCTATTTCTCTGCCAATTTTGTTTTTTGCATATCAGTTTGCACAACTGCTATTTTTTGTTTACTTACATTCTGTCTATTTTCCCCCTTATGACATAAACTTCATGAAGACTGAGACTATAATTTTTTTACTGTGCTATTTCCCAAATGAAGAGCCTAAAATCATAAATAAGTAAATGAATGATCAAGAAGTGTGTTTTGAATGTCCACAATGTACCCTAACTTCTGTTCAGTCCCTATTCTCTTAGGTACATTGTATTGATAGTGATCCTAAAATCAAGAAAAACACAAGCAGATCTAGCTAAAATGAAGTATGTGTCAATCTCTTCTGTGGGTGCAGAACCATTTGAAGGAGCCATTAATAGAGGATGTTGACCCTGAGTGTAAAAGGCCTCTTCTGTCCTCTGCCCTGATCCCAGACCTGTGAGGTAAACATGAGTTGATATCACTGAGTCATGCTCCCTGATAGCCCAGTCTGTTCAGTGCATGAAACATTCATGAGTTTCCTAGAAGAAATTATTACAAGTGCCTTTTTTTTTCACATAGATCTCTACTGGGTACTGGGGAAGATGTCTGAGGAAAGGCCAGCATCAGGAAATGCAGCTGGCATACAGTCAGACCATTACTCATCACTACTTCTGAGTCTACGTTACAAACAGGGCCTCTGCCACCTGAGGGAGAGAAGACAAAATAAAAGAGTACAAGCACTGTTATTGCACCTTCCTGCAGATCTCTCCATCATTTCTCCTAACAAATGGCAAAAAAGTAATAATTTTTGAGTGTCTACTTTGTATAGGAACTATTAGGAAAGGTTGAAACTGATCCAGAGATTCTTTAAAGGAAACTCAAATTTACATTTAGGCAGTTGTTTTAAAATACTACATTGGCCCTTTACCACCCTCTCTTAAAGAGAAAACTGGGGGAGGGAGCAACAGATATAAAAACACAAATTACTATGACTTGAAAATTGAAGTAAAATGGATAACTGGGATTCAAGAATTCTGTATTTTCGTATGTTTACACAGTTTCATAAAACAAAGATTCTCATCCAGTGTATCATAAAGAAAAAATTATCCAAGTTCAACTTAACTAAGAGAAAAACAAGGAGATACCACAATAGCAGCAAAAGCAGCCTCATGGTTACACAGATGGAAGCACATAGATATATTTTGATATTGTTTAGACTCTACTTTGACATAACATAATGGAATGAAGTATATTCTCAACAGCTGTCAGTGTGGGAAGAAATACGTTTCTAAGGCTTTGTTGTTTTTAATGCTGATATCTCAAGTTATCCTAGAGTAAAATAAAACGTGTTTCTTGTATTGAAGGTGTTTTCCATGTTCCTGCCATTAAGCAATATTTTCTTTTATCCCTTACACAATAATTTTCCTGAGGAAATTTTGCACTTTAAAATACACTGACCCTAAATTTTCACTTGAAATAATAATGTAAGCATTATTACAAAAAATGTAATATTGGATGCAACTTCTACTGAAACAAATTCTAATTTAAACCTAAAGATATATTTTTAGTTTAAAATTTTAAACTGAAAAGTTTCAGGGAAATTAGATGTTACAAATTAACTTCCTGCTGCTCAGTGCTTGCCCACCCCACACCCTCTAACTGTCCAGCCTATGCCCATGGTAAAAGGAAAATGGCCATAATTTGTTGACTGTCCTTCATAACCCCTTTGTAACCTGTGAAGGAAGACAGAACTGGCAAGGAAAAGGCTAATTTTGGTAGTCAGGAAAGCTCAGGCTAGAATTCTACCTCCATCTCTTCCTAGCCCTGTGACCTTTAGCAACTTACTTTACCTCCCTAAATCTCATTTGTGAGGCAGAGAATATTACCAATTTATATTACTGACTCATAGATAAGCACTGATCAGAGGCAAATGTATGGTTTGGGAAGAGAGCAGATTAATCAAGAGACACTTTGCAGTGTAGCCTGTTCTTGGGGGTAGGGACAAGAAGAAGGAAGACAAAATGAGAGAAAGTAGGAAAGCAGAGGAAAGGTAGCTGAGAGCAAAGAAAGACTAAAACTGTCAAGCTCTTGGTTTAGTCTGTACTGAACTCATTCCATTACCCAGGTGCCCTGGCAAAATGCCTCTGATTTATGGTAGTTACATTATAATGAGGCACCACATGAAAAAAACAAGTCCTAATTATGGGTGGCACCAGAGTTTACTTAGCTCCACCTGGGAAGGAATCTGGGCAGGAGTTTATGACAGCCATAAAGGGGAAGAAAATGAGTTGTGTATTAAAGGGTCAACTTGAGCCTATGCATGTAGGGAAGAGCTTTATGTGCCACCTGTCACTACTTTTATAGGCTGGGATTGGTCAGTACTAGATAATAAATCTATGTTCTAGTGTCAAGTCTATGATTAGAAGGAAATGCTAAAATAAGCAACTCAAATTTTGAGACAAAGGACATCCATGCTCCTGGTGCCCTGCAACAGTTCAGAATCATCCAGAGGGCAAGCTAAAAATGAGAACAGAATTGCCAATAGCTCCTATTCTGTAGAGCTGTGAAAACCACATAAGATCACATATATAAGGTGCCTGATGCACAGTAGGCCTTCAGCACACACTGGCTATCATTGTTCTTGTTGTCGCTGCTCCTGTTGTTACTAGTACTTCTCCTGTGTTGTCACTCTGGATCGAAGCTTCTTCCAGTTTATAAACTGTTTTCACCTTCAACTGTAATGTCAACCTTCTCACAGACTGCAAAAGTAACCAAAGCATTCAGGAGCAATAGAGAATTACCAAAGACATAGCGGATGAAAGCTTTGCAACACATTAATGATCACAAAAAAAATCCAAACATATCAGCTGTCCCAAGTCTAGTTTTTCCTCATCTACAGCTTTGTCTTTTCTCTGACCTCTGTTCGGTCTCACTAAATCTGATCTTCTTCCTCCTCTCTATATCTCCTAGATACTCCCTTCACCTTTCATTGCTTTACCAACTTCAGTTGAAGCCTCCTTTTATTATTTGGAGCAAGTTTTCACTTACGCAACCTAGCAAAAAAAAATAAAAGTAGGGGTCTTTAGTTATTAGACACTATTCCAAGAATGTAATTTAAAATAGCGTGTTTAGCTACACAATTATCTTTAGTTTGAATTTCAGTCAATCTCAGAGCAATTCTTTCTTTCTCCCTTCTGCCCTCTCCTTTGAATTGATTAGCAAAACTTTGCTCTCCAAATCTTAAACCAATCACTGTTCAATTCTGGCCTGTGAAGGCCTTCTCATGCTGTCTGCCTTCAACCATCAAACTGTATCTCAACTTTCCCTCCTTCCAGGATGTCAATTTGTTAATCTGGAAATTCAATCTGTGTTTAGTTGCTGTGAGAAGAGAAAGACAAGGCAAGAAATTAATGAAGGAACTAAGTTTCTGCCCAATTGAAACCAGTCACAAAGGAAATGCTTATTTCTTAGTAACTCAATAATAAGACACTTGGTGATCAACAACAAAATTTGCATACGACACTGTTCCTCAAGCAAGTCTACACGTGCACATAGTTGTACAAAACAGAAGAAAGTAATCTTGAAGATCAAAACTGCCCTCAAGATTTAAAAAGCACTGGCTCATTTGAATAAATAAATCAGTAATATCCTATAATATATTAGTCTCTAGTCTATGTGAAACTCAGGGTTTTAATAATTGAGATTCATCAAAACACAAGATTCTGTCTTGTAGAGTTGCTGTGTCTTCTTCCCTATTCTTCTGAGGATTTAATTCTAAACACAAGAGGAAGAAAAGGAAAAATGAAAGCAGACATAACCCAGTCAAAAAACTTGGATTTATGGAGTTCAACCTTGGAAAATATTTTTTTAAACATCAAGCATGTGAATTAAAGCTCCCACCAGGCAGCTATAATTTATACAGCAAGGACTTGGCAGGTAATTCAAGCACACTGTGATATGGGTAGCCAGAGGATCATCTTCACAGAAAACCAGACCCTTCTTTGTGACAGTCCAGGGGGTGAGAAAGAAACACACTCACTTTGCAGCTAGAATAGGGTGTTTCCAATCTAATGGACATTTGATAATAAAAAGAAAAAGACAAGACCTAAGAAAAAGCTGGTTCCCAACCATAGTATAAACATGACTGTATGAAAGCAAAGGCAGTTAGCCCCAAACCATGTCCCCACACTGGTTGCAAAATTTTACATGAAACCAAGTAAAAGAATGAAAATACAGTTTAATGGAAGATTTCTGATTTCTCAAGCAAATTATTTCATTTGTTTAGATATTTTCCAAATAATCAATTTTATTTTTAGGGATACAGAAAAGATACTATCTATAAAGTGATATTTATTTTGAACTTCTTGTTTGACTGCAAGCAATAAGGATTCGTACTTGTGACTCTGAAAGCTTATATAACATTTTACAGATAGCCTGAGTCTAACCACACTGTCCCAAAAAAAAAAATCTACTTCACACTTGAGCTTTGGAAAGAAGGTATGAAGTTTGCCTGGAAGACAGACACCCTGTAATAAAAATGTTGGGGAATTCCTAAGATTAAGGAATGATACCAGTTGATTTCATGCAGGTAGTAACAACTATAAGCATCCTGTGAGCCTGAAAAGGCCTATTTTCCAGTTTTATGATTAACTTCCTTGACAATGAATTCTTCCAGGAATTCATGCTTATTAGCATGGTCTCCACTAGAATGGAATTACTCTCTTTTGTTCTGTTCTGATCAATTTCCTCACTGGAGAGCTTTTGGGAACTTTGTGCCATATTATTCTCTACTTTCAAGTTTGTGCTTTTCTACCCGTCTGCTTGATGCCTTTCTCAGAGGACACAGAGCTGAGAATTATAAAGAACTAATAGACTGGTGGAACCATGGTAATAAGAAAATGCACTGAACTAGAAGTCAAAAGTCCTGGATTCTAGACTGCTTTGGCACTGATCCAGTTGGGTTATATGCAGTATGCAATCTGTATCACTGAGGTGGTAAAGGCTCATTGTCTTTAACAACAGAACCCAGTGAAGTTACTATCACAAACCAGACATTGCACACCAGCAGCCCTTTACCTGCTCTACTCCATTTGGCCAACAAATATGTTAGCTTTTTAATAAACAGATTTCAAGTAAGATCGCAAATTTACAGGTTCTCTTGAAATTTTGTTGAATCTCATGAAATAAGCCTATGTTTGTGCTTGTCCAGAATGGCTGCTTGTTCAAAAGAGCTGAGGTGCTCCAATTTCCTGCATTCTTGCTACTCAACAATGATTCACCTTCCAGGTTACCTGCCTGGAAGGTGAATTACAGCACTTGAGTTTACTACCTTTAGTCTAGAGGAGGCAAAGGTAGGTTAATAAGTGATTCTCAAGCAACAAAGAGCACAGAGAAGCCATAGACACCCATCAAATGCTGAAGGCTTGAATGTGCAAGCACATTTACAAACAGATCACAGCCCTCCATTAGTTAGGCAGTCTCTCCCTTCATTCCTCGATATACAATAGATAAATAAATAGCAAGAATACATGTGATATATATTTAGATTGCACATTAGACTTTAAAATCTGGGCCTAACTGAATGCATTAGCCCGTGTTTTCTGTTTATGTCTCCACAATGCCATGGAAACGCAGTACAGCATCCTAATGGGCCTCCCTGGCAATAAATAAACAAAGTCTTTGTCTATTCATGTTTCATTTTCTTTTTTTTTAATGTAATTTACAATTTTAAAAATGAAAACAGATCAGTGGTGTTTTGTTGATTCCCTTTCTGCACCTTCCAGCTTCCTGTCTTGCAAAGTACATCTGCAAAGAGTGCAAAATACACTTTGTGGTGGTTACTGAAATCAAACCAGCATTGTCAGCAAGCAGAGAGCAGGAATCTCCCAGCTGGACTCATCTTTCCCCTTTTAAAATGCCATGATAATTAAACTCTGTAATGAGGTCCTTTAAGCATCTCAGTCCAACCCAAAGAGCACTTAGTATAGTTGTTTAAGGTTGAAGGCAGATATAAAACAGACATAAAATCTGGTGAGGTTTGCTCCCCTCCTTCAGTCTAAAAGGCAATATCCAGCCTATTTCTGCAGAGATAGCAACAGCAGTCGTAGCCCTTAACTGGCTCCTTAAAGGCAGGGACATGTTCTTGCCTCCCTGGCTCCACAGCCCGTGGAGCAGACAAGTCTGGCCCTAACTGCAGGAGCGCGAGCGAAGTGAAATCGAAGCTCAAAGTGCCTGGAGCACAGTGTCTCCCAGGTCATCTCTCTGCTGTCTGGCACCTGCTGTCCCCTACCATAAGGCAGATGAGTATCTGTGTAGAGAGGCGGGCAGATTTGATTAGGTGGCTCAAATCTGCAGCATCCCTTGAACCCACGTTCAGGGGCCTCAGTCACAGGAGGAAGGACAGTCAGTGGGCAGAGCAGGTATTTTCCCACAAGCCTTCAGGTGAGTTCTTATAGGGATCCTTGCTGACTGACTCTGGATGCTTGCTGATGTCACTGTGCCTGAGAATCCAGCTGGCAGGATTTGCTGCCGTGGGATGCTCCTGCTACCCACCACAGGTATCTTGAGGCAAACCTCAGGCCCGGGACCAAGCAGGCAAAGTCTATTTTTGCTAGTGATGAAAAGCAATCTGTGGACCAGATTTCAAAGTCTTCACAAAATAGATGTGTCATAGCATCTGCCAAGGAGAGACATATTTTATGTAAAATTCTCAAGTGCTGGACCTTAAGTCAGAAAGCAAGGTGTCCACAGAAATGCCTTCCTAGGTAATAATCAAATGTTATGGCCTTTGTTTTTCTAAACTAGTATATAATAACCTGTCTGTCTGAATTGTTTCCATACCTTTCATGAAATAATAGCAACAACAGTATTACCATACAACATTATTAGGTACTTACCTTGTGCTTCTGAGATAGTTATTATTATCCCCTGTCACAAAGGAAGCAAAGTTTAAGGAGGTAAATTACATGCCCAAGGTCAAAAGCTAATAAATAGTTGAACTGAGGTCATCTGACTGAAATCCCATATTTCTTCCTCCCACATTTTTTGAGTACCTACTAGGAGTGCTGAGATGTCTGAATTTCTGAGATTCATTTCACATCAAAATGAAAACTCAGTTAAGAATGGTCTTTCCTTTCTAGCTGAAGTACCAGGAGGAAGAGAAAACCAGTGCCCCCACTTTTATTCATTAGCAGTTTTTCCTTTTGGGCACAAGTTTTGGACATCATTTTGTATTTTTTGTTCATAACATATCTGTCCTCTGCTTTCAGATCATCTCTCTTATAAGCTTTGTGCTTTTGCTTTGCATCATGTTTATCTTAGAAGCTACTCAAAATCTTTCACAATAGACAAGGTGCAAATGCAAGTGTTTCTGCTTTACTGTCATAATTGGGTTCCAGATAAAGCTCACATCAACCTCTGTGATAAATATCATTGGAATTGGAATTTTGATGGGGATGCTTTGAGCATGTAGACATTCATCACAGAGATTGAAAAATCAACCCTAAAATTCATTTGGAAGCACAAAAGACTATGAATAGTCAAAGCAATACTAAGGAAAGAGAGCAATACTGGAGGTATCACAATACCCAACTCCAAACTATATTACAGAGCTATGGCAATACAAATAACATGGTACTGGCACAAAAACAGACATGAAGACCAATAAAACAGAATAGAAGACCCAGATATAAATCCATACAGCAACACTGACCGGATTTTTGACAAAGGCACCAAAAACATACAATGGAGAAAAGACAGTCTCTTCAACAAATGTTGCTGAGAAAAGTGGGCATCTGCATGTAGACAACTGAAACTAGATACATGTCTTTCACCCCGTAAAAGTATCACCTCAAAGTGGATTAAGGACCTTAATATAAGTCCTGAAACTTCAAAGCTTGTGCAGGAAAGAGCAGGGAATACACTGGAATTAATATGCATAGGTAATGACTTCCTCATTTGAAATCAAATGGCTCAGCAACTAATAGAAAGTACTAAGAGAAAGTACAAATGGGACTACATGAAACTAAACAGCTTATGCACAACACAAGAAATGGTCATCAGATTGAAGAGGCTGCCCACAGTATGGTAGAAAATCTTTGCCAGCTCTACATCTGACAAGAGGTTAGTAACCAGAATATACAGGGTGCTCTAAAAACTAAACTCACCCCAAATCAATAACCCAATGAAGAAATAGGAAAATGAAATGAGCAGAGCTTTTTCAAAGAAGAAATCCAAATGGTCAAAAACCTCATGAAGAAATGCTCAACATCCCTGGCCATAAAGGAAATGCAAATCAAAACCACCTCACTCCTGTTAAAATGGCTATGATCAATAATATAAACAACAACAAATGTTGGCAAGGATATAAGGGAAAAGGAACCCTCATATTTCATAATTTGAAATGAAAATTAATACAACCACTATGGAAAACAGTATGGAGGCTCCTCAAAAACTAAAAATAGATTGCCATATGATCCATCAATACCACTCCTCTAAGTAAACCCAGAAGGAATGTAAGTCAGGTTACAATAAAGACAACTGCACATCCATGGTTATTGCAGCATTACTCACAATAGCTAACCTCTGGAAATAGCCAACATGACCCACTGCTGGTGAATGGATTAAGAAATGTGGTTTTTATATACAATGGAATTTTATCCTGCCATAATGAAGAATGAAATTTTGTCATTTGCAGATAAATGAATGGAAATGGAGAACATCATCTTAAGTGAAGTTAGCCAGGTTGAAAAAGCCAAAGGCCACATGTTTTCTCTCATATGTGGAATACAGCACCAACACAAATACAAGAAATATGAAAAATAGGTCACGCTAAGGGGAGGTCACTAACAGAAGGAGAGTAAAATAAGGTGAATATGGTTGATGTACTTTCTATACAAGAATGAATGTAGAGTTGTTAAACCTGTTGAAATTACACAATAAGAGGATTAACGTAGAATGGGGAAAAGTGGAGGGGATGAACCAATTCACGATATAATACATATATACATGGAAATGTCATAATGAAACCCATGCACAGCTATCTTAAACAAACAAAAATGTCTTTTTTTTTTCAAAGATGGAGCACAGGAAGTTAAAATGGGGTCCTGTCTGGGGGTTGGTACAGTAGGAGGGAGGAAGATATAAGGAAGGAGTGTAGGAGAGTGAATATGATAGAAATATTATGTACTTATGTAAGAAAATGGAAAAATGAGACCTGTTGAAACTATTCGAAGGATTGGGGGAAGGTAGAGAAAGGAACAATGATGGAGGAGGTGAATTTAACTAAGATATATTGTAAACACTTTGTAAAGGTCACAATATAACTCAAGTACAACAATAATATGGTAATAAAAAATACAATAAATAATGGAACAGGTAAGGAAAAAAGTGTATTTTTTTAGATTGTAACACAGGCTGTTATAGTTTACTAAAAGTTAGCTATTTTAAGTACAGTCCAAGTCAGTATGGTGGGACACACCTATAATCCTAGCACTCAAGAGGCTGATATAGGAGAACTATGAGTTTGAGGCCCTATCTCAAAAAATAAATAAAATAAACCAAAACATAAATAGTACAGTTCAAAACCAGCCACATGAACAATACCTGGGCACACATGAGAAATGCAGAATCTCAGGCCCCCCCCTTAGACCTGCTGAATCGTATGCACATGTGCACAGGTGACTCGTGCACATAAAGGTGTGGAAGCACTGGGCTTTTTCCAAGAGTAATGACCATTGTGAGTTCCAAATCAATGCAATGATTTTTAAGACTTTTGCTGGCATTTTAATTAAATAATACTATAACTGGAAGTGATTTTATTGGGTGATAAAAAATATATGTTCATTATAAAAACATACAAACATAAAAACAGACTACAAAAAGCTATAAATGGGCTGGGCATCAGTGGCTCACACCAGGAAGCAGAGATCAGGAAAATCATGGTTCGAAGCCAGCCCAGTAAATAATTTGTGAGACTCTATCTCAAAAAGCCCATCACCAAAAAAGGTGGGGGGGAAAGGGGCTAGCAAAGTGACTCAAGCAATAAGTGTGTTTGCCTTGTAAGCATGAGGCCCTGATTTCAAATCCCAGTGCTTCCAAAAAATATATTTTTTTAAAGAGAAAAAAAGTTATAAATGAATTGAAAATCACCTAAAAAGCCATGACCAGAAATAAACCGTTAATGTTTTATGCAGATCTTTCCAGCCCCTTTCTACAGAAATCATATATTGAAATAAGGTAAATCTATTTGTGTTATTTATAAGCTGCTCTTTATACTTAGCAATAATAACATAAGGACCTCCTTCCATGTCAATAAATGTATTTCTGGCACATCACTTGACTTTTCATAGGATATTCTATCGTCTGGTGAAAAATAATTCTTTTAAGTAGTCTCTTGTGGACAAAGAACGCATGCATGTTTTTTCTTTAAATGAACACAGAATTTCAAGGTCAAAGTATGGGCACACTTAAATTTTTATATACTTTGCAAAATCATCTTCCAGAAATGCAGGTGGTATTAATCTCCTAAATCCTTGGCAGTCTGACCAGTGGACAACTTGTCTTTTCATAGCCAAACTACCTTGAATCATAGCCTAAATTTAAGTGTAAAGGTATTATTTCTTCTGTCATTGATTATAATTAAAAATGTGAATGTTTAATGTATTTTCAAATTAAATAACCCACTCCCTTCAGAAAACTAGTAACTTAGAAGATAAAATCATAAAAATGTGATTTGATGTAGATTCTCTGAAATATGAATCCTGGTTATTAAAAGTATATCAGTCTTAGTCTCTTCCCACTATACACACCTCTTTAGTCTTCTTCATGAGTCCCTTTTTCCATGCCCACTTCTTGCATGTGATTCTACCCCCAGAGGTATACACTCAGCTCTCTACTCTCATTCTAAAACTCTACTCACTCCTAGTTCATGAAACTGCTCTTATCTCTCTCAAACCCAGGTTGGACTGGTTCTTCCTGCCTATGTGTGATTATTTCCCTTAGCTTGCAACAACCTTCTGTAGCTAAAGGTTTCTCAAGACTCACTCAAATATTGCTTCTTCTGTGCAGGCTTTTCTTACTAACATTACTCAGGCTCCTCTTTAACCACTCTGCACTGCCATGTCTCCATGGCGGCTGTGTCCCAGTGCCTAAGTGTGTTTGGCCATGTGCCCACTCCTTATGGGCAGCCTTTATTTTCCTATCTCAGTGTGCTTGAGTACCAACAAACTTGACATAAAGCAAATAGCTAGTAGCATTGTAGAATGAATCATAAATAAAACGAAAAACTATTTACTAGTTCTTTTCACCCCAAATTAGGAAAAGCTGAGACTAAACAAATTAAAAGTAAATAAAAGAAAGAACAAAAACTCTGGGCAAAAACCTTTCAGAGGACTGTATTATTTTATTAATATAATCAATTTCCTTAATGAAAGTGCTTAATTTCTAACAAATAACATAAATGAATAACATATTTTCAGAGAATATAGGAAAAACTAAAATGTGCTGCTTATATAACCCGTAGGTAATGTCAAGGGGAAAAAAAGCATTTGTCTTTTCTTGTTTTTCCTCCATTTCTTAAAAACACTAACCATTATTTAAAATTCTCCTCCCATCACTCAAAGAAACAGAAACAGTTGTTCATTTTGAGTTAGGTTTTTGCTTATCTGACCAGCAGGGTCAGGATAATAAATCACTCAACCCCTAGGGAATAATAAAATGCTTAATGGATTTATGCAGTTGCCAGGGGGGGGAAATAGAGAAAACCTTAAGAATTCAATCCATTTTTAAATATTGCACAGTACTTAAGACAGCATGAAGATCGTATATAAGTGAAGCAGATGAAAGGGAAAACAATCAGAGAAGCAGCATTTCCACTGAAGAAAATGATACGGTCTACATTTTTTAAACATCCCACAAAAAGAATTCTCTTTCCTCATGCTTGTAAACAGACCACTCCGCCTTCAGCAGCCCCTGGTAGCATTTGTTCCACTTCTAATGGTGGTGATGGTTATGTTGCCTCTGCTGATCTGGCTGAAGTTGCCAGCAGCCATCCTAGGCTCTCACTTCCAAACTTTCCCTGGTGCAGAGGTGTTAGCAGCAAGGCCAAATACCTACTGCTCTGCTACTGGGGGCCAGGGGCGTGATGAACCTAGCTGGGGGAGCTAACTGGGCAAATTTGGGATAGTGGTATATGACCACCTTCTGACACGGTTTTATGTCTGCGCCTTACTATTCTAGATTTATCAAGCCTAGGAAGTGCACTAGGTTTTGCTTGGAGGAGTTCTTCTAAATGCAGTAAATATTCAGTTTGTGCTCTTATGTTAGAAAATACAGCAAAAACCAAGAAGAAAATGAAGCTAGTGTATAATTACAGTTTCTTATCTAGGGAAAGACTGTTTTTACTGAATATTCATTACACAGGAGTCACAATGTAAGTTGTGGTGGAACTTAAAAAGCAACAAACAAGTCCATGGAAGCTGTCATCCTGAATAAGTATAAAATATTTTTCCTTTCCCTACTCTACCAGTGGTCTTTGTGTCTCTGAAAAACACTTAGCACTTCTGTGTATCAGGTAGCTGGGTCAAGTTATACTTGCCTTTTGTTGCTTCAAGCTAAAATATAGTGGGACTGTATAATTCCAAACTACAGTACCCTATCCTTATTGGAAATAGTATGCAAGATATGAATTTTGTATAACATAGCTAGAAAACATATGTGAAACTCTCAGAATTGAGCCAGGCATATCATAATAATTTAGCATGCATTTTTATGTCCCCCTTCTCCATCAGAGAGAATTATATAGTTTTTGTGTGGTCACTGAACATAAAATAAGGAAAATAAAAAGAAGAGATTTTAGCTTTCTAGAAACATGGTATCATTCATCCTCTCATTGCTTTCCTTTGTGTTATATTTTATCTGTGCACATAATCCCATGAAACCCTCAACATTATATGGTATTGATACATGTACATAAATCTGGAGAACAGGTGAATACAAAGGATATTTCAAAATCATATTAGAAATTCTGTCACCTCTAAACAAGACCTTTTGATGAAACCTCAGAACTATCATAGGGTCTAGGTATGCTGCATGTTGCCTCAGCTAATCTGAAATCCAAGCATATGACAACATTTTGCTTCTTTTACAAGATTTCCTGGAGTTTGCACTCCCTTCATGATCTTGGCAGAGATTTTACTGCTAAAATAACATACAGAGCCCTCACCAAAGCGGTGTGCTGCTGAAATGCCAGAAAACTGCTAGTGTGGGCAAAACCTACAAGTGACAGTCCCCACCTCCTACCTGGCCAGCTTCATCTTCCCACAGCTCCCGAAAGTTTTCTTGGAGAGTTATTTTCCACCCTAAAATAAAAAAAGTATTCTTGCTCTAGAATTCCCTGATTCTTTCTCACTTTCTGTCTCTGAGAAAGCTTGATAAATGACCTGGCTCAAAAAAATGAACTAAAAATTATTATAGAATATCTCAGACAAGTTAAAAACCCAGAATATAATTTTCACATATTCAACATTAAAATAAAAATATTTCCCAATGCCAATGTTTTTTTTTTAATTTTCTTTTTTTTTCCTTTTATTATTCATATGTGCATACAAAGCTTGGGTCATTTCTCCCCCCTGCCCCCACCCCCTCCCTTACCACCCACTCCGCCCCCTCCCTCTCCCCCCACCCCCTCAATATCCAGCAGAAACTATTTTGCCCTTATTTCTAATTTTGTTGTAGAGAGAGTATAAGCTATAATAGGAAGGAACAAGGGTTTTTGCCCCAATGCCAATGTTAACCAAATGTTTGTATTCTTTGAAATTCATAATCAAAACATTATCCTGCCTATTTGACCAATATCAACCTCTTGTTAAAAATAGGAAATTGGATCTTCCTTTACATTTTACAATTAACAATCATCACTTAAATAACTCACTCACACTTAATAAAATTCAAAGCTTAAAAGGGTCATATTCTTTCCAAAGTCAGTGAATTCATTCTTTTACCAATAGGTAATTTATTAAGCGCCTTTAGTATACCAGGTATTGTTCTTAATGTTGGGAATATCACTGCCCCTGTTTTCAGTGGGCTTCCATTCTAGTGAAAGAAGTTGGATATAAATGCATAAATATATACCATGCTGGACAGTGAGTGCCAAGATCAAGAATGAAGTAGAACAGCACAGGAATTGGTAGAGTAGTAGTTACTGCTCTAGATTGGCTCAAGGAAGCCTCCACAAAAGTTTCATGTGTGAGCAGGTACCTTGAAGGGAATAAGAAGACAGAACCTGAGGATACTTGAGAAGAGCATCCCAAGGAAACAACTTGTAGCAGAAACATTTCTTTTATTCATAGAAAGCAAGCAGTCAGGTCAGACATGTAGGACTAATTAGGCCATGATGAGAAATTTGAATGTAATTCTGAGTGAGTTGGGAAGCCATTAGAGAGCTTGGAGAACAAGAATAAAATCATGTGACTTATACCTTAAAAAATCAGTCTAGCTGGTTTGTGAAAAATAGACCCCAGAGAAAAAAGGCAGAATAAGAAAGAGCAGCCAAAGAAGATTCTTAGGGAATTAGCAAAGGAGGGGAGAAGTCAGACTCAGCATGCATTTCAATGTTTACTTCACCTCCCACTAGAGGTGGGAGAAGAAAGAAAGAGAGAAATCAAGGATGATTCCAGAGATCTTGCCTGATAGAACATAGTTGCTGTTTACCAAGAAGTGGACTCACTTGGGTTTGTGGGGAAGATAATCAAAAGCTCCAGTATGAATGTGTTCATTTGAGTTGTGTATTACAGATCTAAGTCAACATGTCAAGTAGGCAATTGACTATGTGAGAATGATAAGCAGAAGAGGCTGGAAAAGTAAATTGAATGCTATCAAGTTGACTATAGAATGTATTAAAATCCAACTGTGTTGATCACCAGTGCTGCAATAATACTGCATAACAAACTAACCCAAACTAGGTCTCCTAAACAATAACAAACACCTGCTTTTTCTGGTTCACTGGTCTGATGGTTGGCTAGGTTGCCTCAACTTTTGGCCTCAGTTAATCTTTGGGTCAGATTTAGCTATGCCCCATAGGACCCATCCTAGGACTTATGTTGAAGGGACAGCAGATAGCTGGGGTATAATCTTCTCATAGTGATGCCACAAATTGAAGAGTCCAATGAAATTCACAATGCCTCTAAGCCTTTGTCTCACAACCTGGTACACTGTCACTTCCACCCACATTTTAGAGGCCAATGCAAATCAGTTGGTAAGTAAGTCTCAGCATCAGAGGCATGGGGTAATATAGTTGACATTTAGTGATGGGAAATGCAAAATCACATGACAAAGGGCATGATGCATGACTCTAACACACGGAGACCCAGGAGAATTGGAACAAAGGTGTCATCTACCTTTCAACACACTATAGCCTTAGTTATATGACAGCTCACTACAAATAAATTTTCTCAGGCCCCTCTAATCTTTCATCTTCAAGAATCTATTTTTGAAAGCTATTTTATAAATGTGTTTGAGGCAAGTATACTTGCATTTTTTCCACTAACAAGAAAAATAGTTTATATTTTCAAACAACATGGTGCCAATCATACTTTAAGTGTTATTTCTTTAAAAATATCTTCAGTGGCTCTCAGACTATGGGGGAGCACTATGTTTTATTATTTCAGTAAGACACGAACCTATAGTTTTATAAAATACAATAAAACTAATTGTAAAGGCAAATTTTTTTAAAAAGTAAGCTATACAAAATTCAAGCCCATGTTTTAAGGAAAGTACTTGGTCACATGACTGTAAATGTTTCTAAACACTTATTCTCCATTTCTGTACTTATCTTGCTAAAGATAGTGTATGGAATGGCACTACCCCATGGACCATACTCAGAAGCAGTATTCTAGTGATTCTCCCAGAGCCAGCTTCCTATACCCCAAATCCTTAGCATAAGTGAATAATAACACCCTAAACACAAAACTAAGATACTAGGAATTTGAAATTGAATTTGTCTTATGCCCAAGTTTACTCAATTATTAATTCAATTTTCTTTTTTTGGTGCTCAGCATTCCATGCTTAAGTGATTAAGTAAAAAATAAGGAGGGCTATGTCAAATAGCCAAATACCATGTTAAGATTTTTACTGTTTTTCTCAATTCTTATGGCAATGCCTTACAAAATTATTGTCCATGCTGTACATACACAAATTACTAAAATCTCCTGGCCACATCCTGAAGCTACCTTAATTGACTGTTATCCAGCTGTGCTTTTTAAATGTCCTAGCATTTGATCTTTTTAAAATGCTCTGAGACTTAACTGATGTCAAACTGGCTGTTCTAATTTCCTGCTATGTCTTTAGCTCCTTTTTAAAAAAATAATTGGGTGTTGAATTAGAAGATTTTTTTTCTTTCTTTCTCAAGGGATCAGTGTAAATTTAGTTAGGTTCTTGCCCAAAAAAAAACACCGTATTTCATGCTGTTAATTTCCTATACAAATTTGGATTTGCTATCTCTTAACTCACAAAAAATTATACTGGCAAACAGGGACTTTTTAAACTATGAGTTATCTGGACCACCTAGACACTGAATTTGTGACTAGGATGCAATAAATCATTAAAAAAAAGAATATGAAAAACAGTGAGAGCCCTTAACAAATTATATTAAGCTAATTTTAAGCTGATTTAAACTAAATCACAAGAAAGAAGTCAACATACTTATCACAACAAAGAGAGTTAAAAATAAAAGGAGTTATAAAAGAAAGGCTCACAATGGTAACATTAAGGAAATTTAAAAACTGTATGGAGAGAATTAATTGCAAAAAGACAATAACATAGTGTTATGAAATGTAGTATATCACTTAAGCACAGTTTTAAACACACAAACGTCAAATAAAGATTCTTATGCCATCAAAGCACAGTAACATAGTTTGAAGACACAAGTTCATATCTGTTGCTTTTGTGAGGGATTGAATGGAAGTGAATAATAGAAGATAGAAAAATGTGTGTCCTTTTTTAAAACAAATTTTAAACAAATATAGAATGCTAACATTTATTCACTTTAAGTAGTATGTATGTAAGTCTGTTAATTTTACTTTGTAATTTTTAAGTTTTATGAATGCTAAATACAATACATACATATAAACCAACATGGATAACTTTAAGTAAAATACTTTCAGTGCATGTTTGCACTGTTACTCTTCTCTCTCTCTCTCTTCTTCCTTCTTTCCTTCTAATGCATTAGTACTGTTTTTGTCTCTAATCAGGCTTCCTTTTTGCTTCTTCCCTCCATACCAGCTAAAAGCATGATCATTTTTACATTACATGTTTTATGCCTAGGCATAAAGAAAGAGAAATTTTCTTGATTCCAATCTCAAACTCCCACGGAAAAATTTCAATGAGATTAACCTAGACCATATGCTCATGAATGGCCCAATGTGATCTGATGAAAAGTTAAGATCATGCTACATAAAGAAGTAGTCCACCACTATGGAATGGGAGGAATTCCCAAAGTGTAAAAGCTAAGTGAAAATAAAGAATGGTAACATGATACAAGTTACTTTGTATTTATCAAACTCTTAGTTTTGTGTTGCTATAACAAAGTACCCAAATCTGAGTAAATTATAAAGAAAAGATGGTTATTTAGCTCACAGTTTAAGAGGTTGACAGTCCAAGATGAGGCATTCCCCATGTCAATGGCCTCATATGAGGGCCTTTTGGCCTCATCATAGCATAGCAGATACCACTGCATTTGTGTGTGGGGGGTATACATGAGAAAGAGGTCACATGGTGAGCGAGCAAGAGGTAAGGGAGGGGCCATGTTTGCTCTGTTATCACTGAGCTCTCTTACAGGAACTAATCCACTCCTGGATACCTAACTCACTCTCAGCAGCATTAATCCAGTCATGAAAGCAGTCATGACCCAATCACCTTTGACTGGGTCCTACCTCTTAAAGGCCCCCATGAACTGTTACACCACAGACGAAGTTTCTAGTATACGAGCACATGGAGCATAAATCATATACAGATTATAGTGTATTTTATCCCTAATCATATGATAAAAATAACTACAATATATATTGATGGAACTGCTGTATCCTCTGTGCCTTTGTTGTGAATCATGGGGCTTCACAAATCTGACAAGAATTATAAGAAACATAGTGATTTTGCTTAAAAAGAAAATCTCAACTCATCTAACCATGGAATAATTTTAGAAGGAACACCACTACCTGAGGACATTTAGGAATTACTATACCTTACTATTTGTATGAAACTTCCATTTCAGATCAAAAGCAGTGGAGTTCTGTAGGAAATACAATTTCTAAGAAAACAATAACTGAACCATAAATCATTTATGTGAATAGCTGCTCACTGTCACATGCTCAAAGCCTCTGCAAACTAAAATTGCCCAAATAATTGCACTTCTGAATCTGTGGGAACTTAGGATAAAATTTTATTGGTAAGAGAGCTCCCCATATCTTGCTAATTTTTTTCTAATAGCATTAGTCTCTTATTGTTGGCAAAATTATAAAGACCTAGGGACAAACTTCCATTCACAGTACCAATGAGGAGGTTTCAGAAAGTAAGTGCAGGAACTAAAATCAAGCAGCAGTTTCTCAGTTGAGTGTATGTAGAATTTCAACTTTACAGTGCTTATTGATGCTAAGTGCAGATTCTACAATTAAGTAACAATGTCCTTTCAGCTCTTTCCTTTGCTGTCATATTTATATTTAAAGCTCACATGGAGGACCCACATCTTCTATGTGATGAATCAGTATAGACTTCACAAGTGTCTTGCACGACTGGCCAACCAATACATTTAGCTCTGTATTCCTTGGGGGAGCCTCCAGTTGCTATCTTTATTACAACAATTTATTGAAAATGTGTAATTTCAGTTCCACGTTTCAAATTGTGTTTTATTAGTAAGAATTATTTGCTGTTCCCTAGAGTAATTTGAAGCCTGAGATAATTATAGAATCACAGAACTATAAAGTATATCCAGAGGTCACCCAGCCCAGGCTCTATACTCAAAGCAGACCTATGCCTTAAGCCATAATTCTAGCTGCTCTACCCCAGAGAAAATAACTACACATATTCCAAATGCAGTTTAAATTCATGTTTAAAAACTCTGACCAATAAATATGGTTCATTTCATATTGGTTAAAATAAATAGAAACCCTACAATCTAATGGGTGCCCCCTTACTCTCCCTTAATCGTTTCTTTCTATCAGTCTTCTAAGGACTTGTGTGTCCATATTGTTAATTACCTCTTATTCAGACTTGTCTCTGTTGACTAAAACTCACTCATCTAAAATCATATTTTCATTTACATACCACTTTAGCTATTTTTTTACAATTGTCTCCAGTGTGTAAACAATGCTGCCATTTTCTGCATCATAAAGTTTTTAGTAGGTGCACAAAACTGCTAGAGCAGATGTATAAATAGAAAAGATTTAAAGCAAACCATTAAAGAAAACTATCAAACCACAAAGGAAGACAAGAGTGAAAGAAAAAAGTATCTATAAAACAACCAGAGGAAATTTACAAAATGGACACATAAGTCCTTACCCATCAATAATCTCTTGGTATGTAGCTGAATTAAATTAAAAGATATAGCATGGCTAAATAGGTTTTTTAAAATAATACTCAACTCTTTTCTGCCTGTAAGAAACTCACTTCTCTTTTAAGAACTCACAAAGACTAAAAGTGAAGCAATAGAAAAAGAAATCCTACACAAATACATACCAAAAAAGGACATGCATTGCTATTTTTTAGGTAACAAAATAGACGGTATGACAAAACTAAAGAGACCAAAATAAGGACATTAATGACAAAGGAGTCAATTATGAGCAGATCATCCATATAGAAAAATAATTAAAAATAATAAAATAACTTTAAAACATTATACATGACTTTATACTTTAGTCAAATGGGTCTACCAATATAGAACAAAGTCTTTTCAATGACCAATGAATTGTTTCCAGGACAGTTCACATGTTAGGCCAATAAAGCAAATCTTAACAAACTTAAGAGGATTGAAATCATATCCTATCACAATTGCATGAAACTGGAAAGCATTAACAAGAGAAATTTAGGAAGACTCCAAAATAAATGAAAATTAAACAGGATGCTTCAGGATGATCAATGGTTCTGAGAGAAAACAATCAGAAGTGAAGTTTAAAAACATATTGAGAGAGATGAAAGTGGAAATACAACATATGAAAACTTACAGTGTGCAATAAAAGCAGTTCTAAGAAGGAAAATTATGTTAGTATATATCTATATATAAAAAAAGAAAGAAAAATCCCAAGCTAATGTTACATTTCAAGAAACTAGGATAAAAACACTAAGGCCAAAGTTAGTAAGAGGAAGGAAATAATACACATCAAAGTAAATTGAAGCAATAAATAAACTATAAACAATTTTTAGAAAAAATAAAATTAAAAGTTGGTTATTTGAAAAGACAAATAGGCAAACCATTGGCTAACTAAAAAAAGAGAAATACTCAAAATCATAAACACTAAGACACATTACAATTGATACTATAAAAATACTAGAGATCATAAGAGATTGCAGTCAATCATATCTATAGGTTTCACATCCATGAATTCAAATAAGCTTGGATCCAAAATTTTTTTTAAAAAAACCTTATGTCTCTACTGAGTTTCTGTAGATGTTTTTAGTTATTATTCTCTGAATACATATAACAATAATTTGCATAGTACTGTACATAAATGCAACATATTATATTAGGTATTATAAGTAATCAATAGATTATTTAAAATATACAGGAAGCCATGAAGATGTTATATGTGAATATTATGCCATTGTATATAGAAGACTTGAGTATCTGTAGATCTTGGTATCTGCATGGGGTCCTGGAACCAATCTCCCCCCACAGACACCAAAGGACAACCTATAAAAAATGGATAAATCCCAAGAAACACAGAATCCACAAAGACTGAATCATGCAAAAAGCTACTGATTTTTGAAATAAAAAATACGAACAGGCCAATAATGAGTAAGGACATTGAATCACTAAAAGTGTCTCCCAAAGGAAAATCCCACTCATTCTGTGAAGCCAGCATCACACACACACACACACACACACACACACACACACACACACAAGAAGATAATAGGCCAACCCCTTTAATGAATTTAGATGCAAAAATTCTCAATAAAATACTGGCAAATTCAACAATATATTAAAAAGACCATACAACATGATCAAGTCAGTTTCCTTCCAAGGATGCAGAGATTGTTCAACATATGCAAATCAATAAATGTAATACAGCATATAAATAGAAGGACAAAATCCACATGATCATCTCAATAGATGAAGAAAAATCTTTTGATAAAATACAACATCCTTTCTTGATAAAAGCTCTGATGCAATTAGGAATAGAAGGAATGTACCTCAACATAATGAAGGTGATATACAGCAAGCCTATAGCCAACATCATACTAAATGGGTAAAAACTGAAAACATTTCCTCTAAAGTCAGGAGCAAGACAGGTGCCTACTCTCTCCACTTTTATTCAACATAGTTTTTGGAATTCCTAGGCAGATCAGTAAGACAGGAAGAAAAACATAAAAGGAATTCATATAGAAAAGTATGAAGTTAAATTATTCCTGTTTGAAGATGACATGATCTTATACCTAAAAGAGCCATTAAAAAAACACCCAAAGATCCAAAACATTATAAACACTTTTGACAAAATAGCAGGATACAAAATTGATATACAAAAATCAGTAGCTTTTCTATATACCAACAATTAACAGGCTGAGAAAGAATTTAGGAAAAGAATTCCATTTACAATAGCCTCAAAAATACCTAGGAATAACCTTCAGAAAGGAAGTGAAAGAAAGACCTTGACAATGAAAACTGCAAATCATTGAAAAAAGAAATTGAAGAAAACTACAGAAGATAGAAAGAACTCCCATACTCATGGATTAGCAAAATTAGTATCATGAAAATTGTTATTCTACCAAACCAACCTATATGTTCAAAGTAATCCCCATCAAAATTCCAATGACTTTTCCCACACAGAATGAAAAATCTACCCTAATATTCATATGGAAACACAAAAGACTGTAAATAGCTAAGGCAATACTGATCAAAAAGAACAATGCTGGAGGTATCACAATACCTGACTTCAAACTATACTAAAGAATCATCATGATTAAAACCCCCCACTGAACAACAAAGATACACTTAAACAAAGAAAGACAGGAATGTAAAATAGGCCATGTTAAGGGGAAGGAACTAGTGAGAGGGATAGGGTAAATGAAGAGGGTAAAAGAGGGTGAATTTGGTTGATGTACTTTCTATACAATTATGAATATGGAAAACTGATACCTGCTGAAGTCACTTTAAGAAAGGGAATGGGATAGGATGGACAACAATGGAGGTAATGAGCCAAATTGGGGTATAATACATGTATATATGAAAATGTCACAACAAAACCCACCATGTAACTATTAAATTTTTTTTAAAAGAAAGAAGAAAAGAAGTCCTAGGACTTGATTATTTCACTGTGAATTCTACTGAACGTTTAAATAACTATTCTCAAATTCTTCTAAGTAATTGAAGAGGAAATGATACTTAAAAACACATTTTATGAGACCAGCCTTGCTTGATACCAAAGTCAGATAAGAATATTACAAGAGAAAGAAAACTACAGACAAAAGTCAATAGTGAACATAAATGCAAAAATTCTCAAGAAAACCAAATTCAACAGAATATTCAAAGTATTGTATTCCATAATCAAGAGGAATCTACCATTGAGATGCACAGATGGTCCAATATATGCAAATCAATAAATGTGATACATCACATTAACAGAATTAAACCCATTAGATATAGAAAAAAATTGATAAAATTCAACATCCATTCATAACAAAACTCCCAACAAGTTATTTAAAGAAGGAATGTACCGCAACACAAGAAGTCCACCTATGACAAAGCTAGCATTATATTTCATGATAAAAAGTTGAAAAAGATTGGGCAAGGATATTCATTCTCATCACTTCAATTGAATACAGTACTGGAATTAGGCAAGATAAAAAATAGAGGAAGTGAATTCAACTATGACATATTGTAAGAACTTTTGTGAATGTCACAATGTTCCCCCAGTACATCAATAATAAAATAAATGAAGAAATAAAAATAAAAGATATTCAGAAAGGAAAAGCAGAAGTGAAATCATCTATTTGCCAATTACAAGATGTTATGGATAGAAAATCCCTAATGACTTTGACCAACTTCTACTAGAATAAATGAGCAATAAAGCTATAGTACAAAAACTCAACATACAAAAATTGACAACTTTCCTGTACACTAATAACAAACAAAAACATCAAGAGAACAATTTCATTTACTATAGATACAAAAAATACTTGAAATAAATTTAAATAAGGAAGTGAAAGGCCTGTATACTGACAAACAGAAAAGTACTGATGATGATATGAATTGAAAACACAAATAATGGAAAGATATTTCCTGTTCACAGATTGGAGGAACATCACTAAAACATTCATGATATACAAGGTGATCCATGAATTCAAAGCAACCCCTATCAAAATTCCAAAGTTGTTTTTCACAAAAGTAGGAAAAAATATGAAAATTCACATAGCATCATGAGAAAAAAAGAACAAAGCTAGAAGCATCACACTACCTCATTTGAAATTATATTTCAAAGCTATAGTATTTAAAACAGCATGGTACTAGCATCAAAAATAGATACATCAATCAATGGAACAGAAACAGAGAACTTAAATGAACCCATACATTTATGGTCACTTGATTTTCAACAGAGCTGTTAAAAACACACAATTAGGAAAGGAGAGTCACTTCAACAAAATGTGTTTGAAAATAAGGATACTCATATCTCTAAGAATGAAATTGAACCCTTATCTCATGCACATACAAATATCAACTCAAAATGGATTGAAGAATTAAATGTAAGACTTGAAACAGTAAAACTTCTGAAAGAAAATTTGAGGTAAAAGTATATGACATTGGCCTGGGAAATGAAATTTTTTAGATCTGATCCCTAAAGTGCAGGCAACAAAGGCAAGTATAACAAATGCTAGTACATTATAAATATAATAGATTCTGCACAGCCAAGAAAACATTAACAAAGTGAAGAGATAGCCTATGGGATAGAAGAAAATATGTGCAAGCCAATATATCTGATAAGAGGTTAATATAAAAATATAAAGACACAAATAACTCCACAACAAGAAAGCTAATAACCCAATTCAACAGCAGGCAAAGGACCAAAATAGACACTTCTCAAAAGAAGACACACAAGGGTCAGTAGATATATGAAAAATATTCAACATCAATAATCATTAGAGAAATGCATATTAAAACCATGAGCTATCACCTCATACTTATTCAAATGAATTTATCAAAAAGGCAAAAAGGGGCTAACAGCATGACTCAAGTAGTAAATCACCTGCCTTGCAAACTCAAGGTCCTAAGTTCAAATCTCAGTACCTCCAAAAGAATTTTAAAAGGTAAGTATTAGTGAACATGTGCAAATTCTTGCACAGTATTGATGAAAATGTAAACTAATACAGCCATTATGGAAAATTTTATGGACCTTTCTCAAAAAATTAAAGTACCATATGATCCAAAAATCCCACTGCTATACAAATATCCAAAGAATTTGAAATTCATATATTGAAGACATATCTGCACTCTCATGTTCACTGAGAGCTATGGAATGGCCAAGATATGGAATCAACCTGAATGCCCACCAACTGATGAATGGATAAAAGATGTGGTACATGTATACAATGGAATGCTATTTAGCCTTAAAATGGAAGAAAAGTCTGTCACCCCAACAACATGCAAGAACCTGGAAGAATTATGCTAAGTGAAATAAGACAGGTAGAAAATAAAAACTGTATGATTTCAGTCACATGTAAAAACCTAAAATAATTAAATCCAGAAACAGAGAGTAGAATGGTGGTTGTCAGAAGCTGAGGAATAGGAGTAATAGAGAGATGTTAGTTAAATGGTACAAAATTGTTACACTAAACAATTAAGGTTTTGGCATCTACAAGACAGCCTGGTGACTGTAGTTTGTAATAATTTGTTGCATATTTCAAAATTGCTAAAACAATAAATTTCAAACATTTTAACTACAATAATGGTCATTAATTTAGGTGTTTATTAGTTTGATTTAATCATTTCAGGGTTTTTTTTTGTGTGTATATATATATATATATATATCACTTTATATCCTATAAACATATGCAATAATAATTTATCAACTTATAACAAAAATTTTTCTAAAAGAATTCAGAAAGGGCAGTCTTTGTTATAAAAATGGGCCAAAAGAGCCACAAATTTTCTACTGTAAAGTAATATATCGAACAGAATTTGGTATGTGGCCTCTTCTTTAAGTATATATGGAGATAAAAATAGTAAAACCAGCAAATACTTTAGTTGAATTAGCACATTACTTCTATCTTTTTGTTGTGTGAATAGAATTTCTGAGAATGTATTTGTAGTTCCCATGCATTATAGTATGCTATAGATCTCAATCTTATCTGTTCTTCTAACAAGTTGCCTCAAAGAAAAAGGAAAGAAAAAATACAGAAAAAGAAAACAAAATTCCCATTAAGATTATCTTCCCATGTGCTCATTCATGACAGCTTGAGAATGAAATTGAGTTTAAGCAGCCAACAGCTATATTTTCATAAGTGAAGGCCCCACACTGATTGCCAGTGGTAAAACAGTACAATAAAAAAGGAAAACAATGTGAAAAGCTCACATAACACCATGCAGCTTTTCCAGTGTGCTTTGTTTAGTCTCTTTCTCAGTGTTGTGGAAACACACTTCTGGTCGAGAAGGTTCTTTTATTACAACACAATGCAGTTTTTTCATAGTGACTTGTGTATAAATGGTAAGTCACAATTTCTTAAAGATATACTACCAATACTCCAGATAATATCCAACTAGGAAAGAAACATACAGTGTGCACACGTGATGAAAGTCTGACTTTCGATAATAAGCTCAATCATATGTCTTAGAGTTCAAAATCATTGTGAACAAAGATGTTCGTGTTGATATTGTGACCTAATTTATAGTTTAAAATATTTTGTTACATATGAATTTTTACCTGTATCAGTATTATACACACACATACAGAGAGAGAGAGAGAGAGAGAGAGAGAGAGAGAGTTTTATTTTGCAGTAATGGGAATCAAACTCACAGCCTCATGCATGCTATGCACTCTACCACTGAGCTATATCCTCAGCTCACAAATAAATTATAATACCTAACACTGATCTGGAGATTACTACATGCTGGGCTATATACTAAGTACTTTACAAGCATTATCTCATAGCACATTTAATTATCAAATAAATCAAATCATTTCATATATATATATATATATATATATACACACACACACATATATATATACACAGACATATAATTATTATGCTCCTTTTGCTAATAAAGAAACTAGAATTTGGGAATTTAAGTAAATAGTCACCCCAGTATGATTCCAAAGGCTGTACTTTTAAAAAAAGTTTCTCAAAATTTCTCCCATAAGTATTATGGGAAAGAAAAGGTCCAAGGAAGTGACATCTATGAATCCTTCTAAGGCCAAAAAGAAAATAAACCATCTTTTCTCTTTCCCAAATTTACCTATTTGATTTTGTCCTCTCTAGTTCATGATCATCAGAGGCTAAAGATAAATGTGCACCCTGCTAAAGTGGTATAACTGAAATAGTTCCCATCAGGTTCCTAAGCAGGACAGCCCACATAAGGATATTCTCCTAATACAGATGCTTACTCACCAAGTAAAGTTCATTCTATTCCCCAACACTTATTACCAGTCAGAGTTCAACACCTAAATTTAGGTACACAGAGGCAGAATGGAAAGTTGGGGGCAGAAACAGACATACAGCACCAAAGCAACAAGGTAATTTCTATTTACAATATGACAATGGAAATAATCTGATACTTCTCAATTGTGGAAAGTCTTTTAAGCTAAAATGTAACACATATCTTCTTAAATAAATATATGAACTCACACAAAATGGAAAACATGTCCAGAAGAAGCCATGTAAAGTATAAGGCATCAGGTCACCAATTAGGTGGTTCCAATAAAGCATTCTACCTACAAACAGATGCTCAGGAATCAGAAGATGCAAGATCTACTAATAAACTTTGAAAGGTAATAAAATTTATGTGTCTCATACTAAACTCCAATTAGAAAATTAGTCTTCCCTCATTTATGTGAGTCTTGGGTATGAGCGTATGCTCCTTGTGAATTTATACTCTTATTCAAAGTTGTTCAAAGTCCGACTAAGATTTAGGACACTAAAGAAAACCCAGACAAAATTAAAATCCTATTTGTTCTATAAGAAAAATAAAGAAAAGTGAGTGTAAAGCAACCTTAATGAGCTAAATTCAATAGAGAAATCAATTCTTTTCAGGTTAAGAAAAAAATCTGTGGCAACTTTTGGGGAGTGAGGTGTCTGGGTATAATTAGTAGAACACAACTGCCAAAAAAGAAAAGACTTTGTAAGGGTGAAAAGAGGTGAACAAGGCCTTAGATGATAGTTCAAGCTGGCAAAGTAAATTAGGATTTAGAAGAGTCCTAAATACAAAACATGAATCCTGACAATTCAACCATACATATTGTTCATGTACTTACATTTTGCTAAGAGAGTAGTACTGGAAGAGGAGCTGAAAATCTGAGAGATATTTCAGAGGCCAACTCATTTCATAGGACTTCAATGGAGTTAATTCAAGGATAATACAAAAATAACTCAAGTCTTCCAACCCAAACATTTATAAGATCAAACAGGTATCAAGAATAGGAGCTGGGCTATCACAGGTGAACTCAATATAATCAAATCTGCAGACCAGCCACAGCAAAACTCATATCTAAGAGGACTCTGTAACATCAACCCTCATTCTACTTTCAAGTAAAAAATAAATAACTTGAATTTGCTTTAAAATAAATAAAACCAACCAAAATTCACAATTCTCCCTACATTGTTATTTTACACACAAAGACTAGATGACAATACAAAATTAGGAAATTTTTAAAGAGTCAAATATGTGAGGTGTAATTCTAAAAATAAATTTAAATTTCTAACTATGTAAAAATGTTCACAGAAAAGATGATGTTATGGGTTAAAATATGTTTTTAGAAGGAAAACCAAAACTCTCAATAGAAACCAGATAGGGCTGTAAAACTGAAAAACACAATATTTGAATAGAAAATAAAGTTAAACATTTGCAATTTAATATTTATTGGATGGGCTTAGCAGCAGATTGAATACCACAGAAAACAAGGATTAGTGAATTTGAAGACAGGGTATTATAAATTAAGTTAAATCACAGGAAAAATGACAAAATGAACAGAGCATCAGTGAACTTCAGGAATTAAGAGAAAGCAGATAAAAATATTTTTGAGGAAATAACAGTACATTTTTTTCAAAATTGGTGAAAAATAGTAGCCTGCAACCCGAAGGCTAAATTAAACCTGAACAAAATAAATAATTTTTTAAAAAACTAAACATACCAAAAATTCCACTAAGTCACATCATATCAAACTCCAGAAAACTAGTAATAAAGAGAAAATGTTAAAATCACCTAGAAACAAAGATATTTTACATACAAGAGAACAAATGTAAGGTGGATAGATGATTGCACATCAGAAACAATGCAATCCAGAAAATAAGTGGAATAGTATTTTTGAATCTTAAAAAAAAATGGAATGGTGGTGCACACCTATAATCCAAACTATTCAGGAAGTGGAGAAGAGGACTGCAATATGAGACCAACCCAGGCAAAAGTTAGCTGGAGACCGTATCTGAAAACAAACTAAAAGCAAAAGAACTGATGGCATAGCTCAAGTAGTTGAGTAGTTGCCTATCAAGAACAAGACTCTGAGTTTAATCACCAGTACCAACAAAAAAAAAAAAAAACCTACCTCAAGTAAAAATATCCTTTCAAATTTGAGAGTAAAGATAATTTCAGATAAGCAAATAAGCAAATGGCAAGAGCATTTGTTGCCAGAAGGCCTGTATAACAAGAAATGCTAAAGAAAACTATTTATGAGAGGAACCAGGATAGCAGATTATTGATAGACCTCAGAACACTGAGCTCTCACAACCTAAAGTAAACTTTAGGTTCCTGGTAGCAAGAGTAGGGGAACCTACCTACTCTGCCAAGTAAGATATGGTCCATTCATAGGCAGACAAAATGTAAAAAAACTAACATTTAAATTACTTTTTTATAGCACATAACAGCCCCAGACACCATGTTGCTGCCCTGGGCACCATGGCTGCCATGCCAGGGCACTGAGGAGAAGTTTCTCTCTTCATTTTTTCCCCCTCTCTCTCCAAAGAGCAAAATCTTAATGCAAAGGACTGCAAAACAAGTTCTGAAAGCACCTGGGCTGTCCTGGACCCACCAAGAATCAGGGACATGAAACCTCTGACTGCCAACTGGGACCCAAGCCCACAGATCTCTTCTAGTCCCAACATTTTTATTACCTAAATTTTAATCTCTTTGCAAACAACTTTTATTTCCCCAATACCCTTATGTTTATAGCTAATACTGCCAAGGGTTTTATATACTACATAAGTGTCTGTTTGGTATTTAATCCATGAATTTGTTATTGCTAAGTTATACCACCAGGTCAGTGAACAGAAATGACACAACATCCTACCTAACAACCAAGCTAATCAGAGCATAGAAATTAAGCCAAGAGAACAATATCAGGTGATTAAAATCCCAAACCAACTAATCAACAACAGATGAGCAAATCTCAAAATAGAAACATGGGGAATAGAAGAATACAGGGGAATGCAACTCCTCAAAATCACATGATAGAGGATTTGGTGGAGAATGAAGGGAATGAATCCTGTTTCTGAGGTCAAAAGAATGATGAAAAGAATGTTTGAGGAGGTGAAAGAGAACATACAAAAACAACTCAATGAATCCCAAGAGAATGCAGATTTTAAAAAAATTGAGAAGACACAGAAACAACTAAATGAACTCAAAGAGGATTTAAACAAACATTGGAATAACCAAGAAAATTACTTTTAACAAGAGAAATGAAATAAAGAAGGCCATACAAGATATGAAAGAGTAGCTTAACAAAGATATGGAAATCCCCCTCCCCAAAAAAAGAATCAAACAGAAACCCTGGAAACAAAAAGTTCCTTAAATAAAATAAAAAATACAGTTGAAAGCCATCCAGCATACTGGAATAAGTGGAAGACATAATTGCAGGGCTTGAAAATGAAACAGATATTAAAGAAAAAAACAGAAGAAGACTGAAAGGTTGTGAAAAGAATATGCAAAACTCTGCAACTCCATGAAAAGACCAAACCCATGAATCATGAGCACCAAAGAAGGAAGATAGTTTCAAGCCAAAGGTATAGGCTAGAGACATAATCAGTAAAATAATAAATAATAGCAGTAAACTTCACAAATCTTGAGAAAGAGATGCCCATCAAGGTATAGAAAGCATCTAGGACATCAAATAGACATGACAAAAACAGAAGTTCTTCATGGTATATTAAAGTTAAAACTTTAGCACAGAGAACAATGAAAGAATACTGAAGGCTGTAAGAGAAAAACATCAAATAACACATAAAGGTGAAGCCATCAAAATAACATGTTTTTTAACAGAAATTTTAAAAGCAAGAGGTAGGCATGGAGTGAGCTATTTTGATCACTGAAAGAAAACAATTTTAAACCTACAATACTCTACCCAGAAAATCGATCATTCATAATTTAAGAAGAAAAAAAAAAACTTTCCATGCTAAACAGAAGCTAAACCAATACATGACCACTAAACCAACAGTCCAGAAGATACTCAAAGGAATCCTACACACAGAAGATGAAAATAAACATAACTACAAAAGGATGGGAATTATTAAATTACAAGAGAAAAGCAGATGAATAATTAGCAAGTAACAGAATTAATTACACACACACACAAACCCTTTCACAACAAGAACAACTAAATGACAGGAATCACCACATACCTCTCAATATCAACATGAATGTTAATGGCCTCAACTTCCCCATCAATCCAGCTTAATTGGAAATCTGGATTAAAAAGAAGACCTGACTATTTTTTTGTTTACAAGAAACTCACCTCACAGACATAAACAAACATTGGCTTAGGGTGAAAGTGTGGAAAAAGATTTACAAAGATAATAATGGCACCTGAAAACAGGCAGGAGTAGATGTACTTATATCAGATAAAGTAGGCTTCAAATCTAAACTAGTCAGAAGAAACAAAGAAGGTCACTTCCTACTAATAAAAGAAGCAATACATCAAAGAGGAAATAATCTTTAACTTACATACACCCAATATTGGTGCACCCAACTTCATTAAAGAAACCCTATTAGACTTAAAAAAAAAAACACACACATACCAAAACACAGTTATAGTGGGAAACTTAAATACTCCACTACTACCCATAGAGAGGTCATCCAGACCTCCCAAAAAAACATACCAACAAAGAAACTTTAATATGAACGACAGCATATATCAAATGGACCTGGCAGACACATTCCATTCTGCAACAGTACAATACACATTCTGCTTAGCAGCCCATGGATATTTCTCCAAAATAGATCATCTTTTAAGTCGAAAAGCAAGTCTTAGCAGATACATGGAAATTGAAATAACCACCTGCATATTGTTTGTTTACAACAGAATAAAATTAGAACTCAACAACAACAACAAAAAAAACAGGAAAAAATACTCTAACACCTGGACACTGAACAACACATTGCTCCATGACCAGTGAGCTATCAAAGAAATAAGGGAAGAAGTCAAAAAAAGTTCCTGGAATTTAATTAAAATGAAAACTAAACCTACCAAAACCTAGGGGATACAGAAAAGGTAGTGCTAAGGGGAAAGTTTTTATAGGTATGAATGCATATATTAAAAATACAGAAAGAACTCAAATGACCTAATGCTACATCACAAACTCATAGAAAAACTAGAAGAAGCTAAACTTAAAACCAGAAGGAGAAAGATAATAAAAATAAAAGCCAAAATCAACAAAATAGAGACAAAAAGAAAACATACAAAGAAGCAATGAAACAAAAGGTCCACTCTTTGAAAAGAAAAAAAAGATTGATAAAACCCTACCAAACCCTACTAAAATGAGGAGGGAAAAGTCCCATGTTAATAAAATTAGAAATGAAATGGGGGAGATCACAATAGACACCAATGAAATCCAAGAGATCATTTGGAGTTACTTTATAAACCTATACTCAAATAAATTGGGAAATGTAAAAGAAATGCACAAATTTCTAGAAACATATAACCAACAAAAATTGAACCAAAAGGATTTAAATCACCTGAATAGATCTATAACAAGTGATGGATTTGAAGCAGCAATAGAGAGTAAACAAAAAAAGACAAGGACACAATGAATTCACCTCAGAATTCTACCAGACCTTTAAAGAAGAAGTAATACCAATACTCCTCAATCTTTTCCATGAAACAGAAAGGGAAGGAACACTACCAAAATGAGTGCCAGCATTGCACTCATCCCCAAACCATACAAGGATAGAACAAAAAAGAGAATTATAGGCCAATCTCTTTAATGAACTTAGATGCAAAAATTCTCAATAAAATACTGGGAAAACTAAATTCAACAACATGTTACAAAGCTCAACTCAGTATCGTTCCAAGAATGAAGGTATTGTTCAACATATGCAAATCATTAAATGTAATACAGCATATTAACAGAAGCAAAGAGAAAAAAACCCCCAAGATCTCAATAGATGCACAAAAACCTTCAATAAAATTCAATATCCTTTCATGATAAAAGATCTGATGTAAATAGGAATAGAAGGAATGTACTTCAACATAATAAAGGCTATATATGACAAGCCTATAGCCAGCATCATACAAAATGGGGAAAAACTGAACCCATTTCCTCCAAAGTCAAGAAAGAGACAAGAGTGTCCACTCTCTCCACTCTTATTCAACATAGTCTTGGAATTCCTAGCCAGAGCAGTAAGACAGGATGAAGAAATAAAAGGAATTCAAACAGGAAAGGAAGAAGTCAAATTATTCCTATTTGCAAGTGACATGATCCTATACTGAAAAGACCCAGAAAACTCCACCAAAACTCCTAGACATTATAAACACTTTAGACAAAGCAGCAGGATACAAAATCAATTTATAAAAATCAGTAGACTTTCTATGTACCAAGAATAAACATACTGAGAAAGAATATAGGGAAGCAAATCCATTTACAATAGCCTTAAAAAATACTAGAAATAAACTTAATAAAGGAAGTGAAAGACATTTTACAATGAAAATTATAAACCATTGAAAAAAGAAATCAAAGAAGACTACAGAAGATGGAAAGATCTTCCATGCTCATGGATTGGTAGAATCAATATTGTGAAAATAGCTATATTACCAAAAGTAATCTATATGTTCAATTCAATCCCCAACAAAATTATAATAACATTCATTACAAAGATTGAAAAATCAACCCTAAAGTTCATATGGAAGCATAAAAGACCATGAATAGGGGCTAGCAGGGTGGCTCAAATGGTAGAGTGCCTGCCTAGCAAGTATGAGGCCCTGAGTTCAAACCCCACTACCTCCAAAAAAAAAATGAAACAAGAAATATATTCATGTGGTAACAGTAACCAAAACAAGTAAGATACATGAGAAATGTGGAGAAAAAAAGTATGAGATAAAAGACCATGAATACCAAAGGCAATACTGAAAAAAGAAAAGACCAATGCTGGAGGTATCACAATACCAGATTTCAAACTACACTATAGAGCCATAGCAATAAAAACTGCATGGTATTGACACAAAAACTTAATTATAAGATGAATCCCAGTCAAGTTTTTGTTTAGAGAAAAAAAACTCATCTTTAGCCAATAGTCAGCAGACAATATGGATGGCAGAATAAAATCCTTATAATATTTACCAATAGAATTACTTAATTAACTCTATTAAATAGGAATGTTAAATATTATTAGAGGCGTAAAAGAAGAAATAAATTAAAATTTTAAGGTGGTGTGGAGGAAAATGATAAATATTTGAAAAAGAATTGAATAAATTCTATATATAAAATCATTTCTTATGAATTAAAGATTATATTAAACAGCAATTTTGACATAGCTGGGTAGGAAATTATTGAGTAGGAGGACATATAGGAAGAATTTAATAATCTAATACAGAAACATACAAAGATAGAAAGAAAAGTTAAGAAACTATGAGAATGTCCAGTAGACATCTAATGATTGAAGAATATATAATTATATTTGGGTGGGAGTAGTAACTTCAAGAGTTCTTAACAATAGTCAAGTTACCGAGTAAGCCTAGATGACCAACAACTGGCAGATAACTAAAATGTGGTGTATGAACACAATGGAGCATTATTCAGCCATAAAGAAGAATGAAATTATGTCATCTGCTGGAAAATGGATGGAACATATTGAGCAAGATAAGTCATGTTCAAAATGCCTAATGTCCCATGTTCTCTCTCATACATACAATCTAGACCTAAAATGATAATAGTAATGATAATAATAGGGAATGAGTGTAAAAGGGGGACTGTCTGGTGTGGGGTGAACCAAAAGGAGGGGGAGAGGAAAAGGATAAGATGTTGGGGTGAACTTGATTGGAATACACTATATATATATGTATGAAAATGAGTTCCACTACATTCTGTTTAAAAAGGGGGAGGGAGGCTAAGGAAGTACAATATGAAGGATGAATTTGGCCAAAGTATGGAAAATCACAATAAAACCTCTTTGTATAATTAATTTATAATTATTTTTAAAAGATTTCTATTGAACATCTTGGTGAACATAGTTCATAAGAACATAATAGTCCTCCCTTACATGTGGGGAAATGTTCCAAGAACCCCACTGGGTGTCTGAAATGATGGATAGTACTGAACCCTATATGTACCATGCTCTTTCATGTCATGCATAGTTACAATAAAGTTTAATTTATAAATTAGGGAAATTTAAAATATTAATAATAAATAAGATGAACAATTATAAAAAGATTCTTTAGTAAAATTTACCTAAAACATTAATTTTATTTCTGGAATTTTCTATTTAATCTTCTTGGCCTACAGTTGACCATAGCTAACTAAAGTTAGGGACAGCGAAACTGTGGGAAAGAGGAAGTATTGTACACCATATTCTTTTTTTTTTTTCATTTTTCTTTTATTATTCATATGTGCATACAAGGCTTGGGTCATTTCTCCCCCCGGCCCCCACCCCCTCCCTTACCACCCACTCCTCCCCCTCCCTTTCCCCCCCCTCAATACCCAGCAGAAACTATTTTGCCCTTATTTCTAATTTTGTTGTAGAGAGAGTATAAGCAATAATAGGAAGGAACAAGGGTTTTTGCTGGTTGAGATAAGGATAGCTATACAGGGCATTGACTCACATTGATTTCCTGTGCATGGGTGTTACCTTCTAGGTTAATTCTTTTTGATCTAACCTTTTCTCTAGTTCCTGGTCCCCTTTTCCTATTGGCCTCAGTTGCTTTAAGGTATCTGCTTTAGTTTCTCTGCGTTAAGGGCAACAAATGCTAGCTAGTTTTTTAGGTGTCTTACCTATCCTCACCCCTCCCTTGTGTGCTCTAGCTTTTATCATGTGCTCATAGTCCATTCCCCTTGTTGTGTTTGCCCTTGATCTAATGTCCACATATGAGGGAGAACATACGATTTTTGGTCTTTTGGGCCAGGCTAACCTCACTCAGAATGATGTTCTCCAATTCCATCCATTTACCAGCGAATGATAACATTTTGTTCTTCTTCATGGCTGCATAAAATTCCATTGTGTATAGATACCACATTTTCTTAATCCATTCGTCAGTGGTGGGGCATCTTGGCTGTTTCCATAACTTGGCTATTGTGAATAGTGCCGCTATAAACATGGATGTGCAGGTGCCTCTGGAGTAACAGTCTTTTAGGTATATCCCCAAGAGTGGTATTGCTGGATCAAATGGTAGATCGATGTCCAGCTTTTTAAGTAGCCTCCAAATTTTTTTCCAGAGTGGTTGTACTAGTCTACATTCCCACCAACAGTGTAAGAGGGTTCCTTTTTCCCCGCATCCTCGCCAACACCTGTTGTTGGTGGTGTACACCATATTCTTGAAAAATGCAAAGATGACACATTAAGTATTCTCACCATAAAATGTACTTTTAATTAACTACATTTAACCATTCTAAAATTAATATATACTTCAAACCATCATGCTGCATATAGCAAATACATGGAATTTTACAAATCAATTTAAAAAAATAATTTAAAAAACAATTTATGAAATTGGAATTTGGGTTATTACTGTAATAAAAATGAATTAGCAGAATAAATTGGACTGTCAAACTCCACATTATTTTGCACTATCAATTATGAAATGCAAGTTGACAAATTAGTATCAATGGCATATCATATAACAAAGTTTTATGATAAAAAAATCAAATGATTCTAAAACTAAAAAGGGGAATTCACAGTTTTGCATACATTATGCCATTTAATTACCAGATGATATGTAGTACATATTTTTTTCCAACTTGCACAGGGAGAGAGATGGAGGGTCAGAAAAGTTGAAAAACATGCCTTAGTCTATAAGGTACTTGAATACCAAGCATGGATTCAAATTCAGCCCTGGCTGACCTCAAATTCTGTTCCTTTTATAAACAATAAGCTATGTTTCCCCTATTAAAATAATCATTTTGGGGACCCCAGTTTGATTATGACTGACTCGCTCTATGCAAAGGCATTAGCAAATTAATCCCATAAGTGCCATGCTTTAGGATTATGTCAGAAAAACAAAGCTTTTATAAAACTAGAATTTCCAGCATGGCTTATTTCATACATAGCTATATAAAGCTGATGAGTAGCAAAAGTGCAAAGCTGGTTTCTCACTGCATCATGGTGATTAAAACAGCCCAGCAATGGTTCATTTTATTTGTTGACTTGATGGGTCACAATTAACACCCAGACATTTGGTCAAACATGATTCTGGGTATGTCTGAAAGAGTGTTTTGGATGAGCTGCGCCATGGTTCACTCCTGTAATCCCAGCTACTTCGGAGGCAGAGATTAGAAGAATCACTGTGGAGGCCAGCCCAGGCAAAAAGTCAGTGAGACGCCCATCTCAGCCAACAAATCTGGGCATGGTCACATGTGCCTGTGATCCCAGTTATGCAGGAGAAATGAATAGGAAGGATTATGGTTCAAGGCAGCCCAGGCAAAAACATGACACTATCTAAAAATAACTGAAAAGATAAAAATCAAGTCAGGCACATGGCAAGTGGTAGAGTGCATGCCTAGTAAGCATGAGGCCCAAAGTTTAAAACCCCAGTACAGCCAAAAGAAGAAAAAAGAAAAAATGTGGGAGACAAACTTTTGAGTTGGTAGACTGAGTAAAGCACATTTTTCTCCCTCATGTGAAAAGAAGGGAAATATTCCAACCAGTAGAAGGCCCAAAAGTAACAAAAATGCTGACCCTTCCACTACTAAGGTAGAATTTCCCTTTTGAGCTGGGATATCACTTACTCTGCCTTTAAACTTGAACCAAAATATGAGCTTTTCCTGTGTCTCAGCCTGCCAGCATTCAGACCAGAACTGTACTGTTGCCCATCAACTCTCCTGGTTCTCAGGTGTTTGGAATCAGATGGGAATGATACCATTGGTGCTTTTGGACCCCAAATGGCCAACTGCTGATCTCCACACTGGTCATTCTCCATAACTGTACAAACCAATTCTTTACAATTAATCTCTCTCAGTGTCTCTGTCTCTGTCTCTATCTCTGTCTTTCTCCCCGTTCCTTCCTCCCTCCCTAAGCTGATGAGTGAATACAGCTCAATATCTGAACTCAGTAGAAAGGAGTGGAGGACAAAGAAGTCGATATCATAATGTAACCAAGAATAAAGCTTATTTTCAAAGAGCGACTTTCAAAAGTAGGAAAACTACCCAATGTCACCAAATTTATGAAAAATCTTGCTTTAAGATAATACTACAGAGGACAAAGAGATGCATATTTGAGAACTATCAGCATGTTTCATTTCTGTAGAAGTCTGTTAATTGTTGTTCCACTCAGGCCTCTTTAGAAAGGGACACGTGTGTCTGAGAGCTGGATAAACTTAGAAGGTTAGATCAGGAGACACTTTCCCATCCGTATTTAACATAAAGTGATAAGAAGACAGGCTTTCCAAGAACAGAGGATTGGTGAACATCCAAATCACCAGGCTCCCAGTAGCACTGGCTGTCACCCAGTTCTGGATAAGAAGCATGCAAATGAGGTGGGACAGCAGGATTTATTCCCTGCACCTCAGGAGGAGACAGCCCAGGCTGACCACTGCTAGAACAGCTAGAAGATAATCTAATAGGCAGTGAAGGTGTGACAGACCTCTTAGAAATTACAATCTGGAGCATATCCTGGAGCATTTGGGATGTTTCACAGAACAAATGGATGACATTTAATCTGTGTCTATATTAGAAAGTCTTAACTTAAAAGTATATATATTTAACTTTTAACTTAATACTGCATCTAAGCAGTGCATGTAAAAAAAAAAAGGTTTGGGTTTTTGTTGCTGTTGTTTTTGCTTAAAACATTATTTTGTTTCTGTTGTGACTTTGTGAAAATAAATGGCAGTGTGACAATTAACACCTATCTGTTTCTGAATGTGGTTTTAATGAAAGAGAAATCTACCCAGACTGGAAATAATACACTTATAGCACAGAGAACTACATAAAATAAAGGCCTGAAGGAACAGATTTTGTATCTCTGTTTTGTTACTTTCTATTTGTATCATCACAACAAATAGGAATGCAGTCCTATACCACTTAATGACCAGGGTGCACTCGGAGAAATGCATCATTAGATGATTTTTGTCATTGTGAAAATATCATGGAGTATACTTACACAAACTAAAATGGCTATGATATCACTAGGTAATGTAATCATATAGGACCACTCTCAGATATATAGTCCATCATAGATGGCGTCATCACTATGTGGCACATCTTGAAAGGTGATTACATGGCTGCATTGATTGGAAAGAGGTATAAGTAGCAGGTAACTCAGTACTCCATGGCAAACCTATGATTAAGATATTATTATTTCCACTAATTAAAATGAAGAAACTAATGTTTGAAAAGGTTGAGGAAATTTCCCATGATCATTTAGCCTATTGGGACTTTAGATATTTTTATCTATAAAGTTTGGGGACTGGATTAACAACCTAAAAAGATTCCTTTCCAGCTCTAACACCTATAATTTCCTTTGAGAAGCTCTTAGGAGAGAGGGACTATATTACTATTGACAGTCCCCATGATATTTGGTACAATTTGCACATTACAATCACCAAGAGACGTTTGTTGAAAATTGTTTAACTCTATTTTTTTAAAGCCAACACATCAGTTTCACAGGTTTATTAAATCAACAAATAAAATTGGGTGATCACAGTCACAGCTGTAAACTAAGTGAGGCCCTAGATTTAATAATAACTTCACTTTATCTGTAGTATTCAGCTTTAAAGTGGCAGCCCCAGTGGCAGATTCGCTGGGAAAAAAGGGTAGTGGAGTATTAATGCCTGTATCTAATTTTTGTTTTGTTTCGTTTTGTCTATTCAGCAAAAGGAATGATGGCTTTCTACCATTTTACTCAGTAGTTCAGGTTCATTAGGAAGGCTTTGGCCATGATTCGTTTGTGGTCATTGTCATTCCTTATTCCATTTAGGTCCACTAGGACCCAACTAACTCCAGAAACTGGATTTTATTTGGAAACAGAAGGCACTTAACAATGACCTAAATGTGATACATAATCCTTGAGGAATGGAGAAGAAGCAATAGAGACCCATTGAAAACCAAAAGCAATGTCAACATTCTACAAAAAGAGTGATAAAAGCACAAATCTGAAGTTGCCTGGAAAACCAAAAGGCAGAGGTACAAAGCCAAGAGGGAAAACAAAATGTTTCCCAGTACTCAATGCCCACATGATGGAAAGATAAAAAGCTGAAAACTTCAAAAAGTGATGAGATATGATAGATACATAAAAGGATAAACCAGAACAAAAATGTGAGTAAGAGAGAAGTTATAATTGCAGGTGGTGCTGGAATACAGAGGGACCATGACTCATTATCAACAAAAAGAAAATTTAAATCTGGCAGCTGACATAGATTTAGGACCCATTAGATATTTTAAGGAGAAACAAAGAAAACTTAAACATTGCTTAGTTACTACTCTTGAATATATTCCTTCTGATATATACTTGCTTTTTTGACTGGTAGAAAATCTCTTGTAAAAATGTGATTCTAACATCTTGTTCGTCTGTACAACTTCTAGAATCATTCTGATTCACTTTGTCCTTGATCATATAATAGAGCATTTAACTCATTCATATTACAAATATATCAGAGACCTTGCTTAGCACTAGAGAAAAAAGTTGAGGTTTCAAATTCCTGCTCTCAATTAATTGACAGCCCAGTGGGGAAAGACAGAAGATTAAACAGTTAATTTCAGTGCAAGTTAAAAAGTACTGTGAAAGGTATGACAAGTTCAATCCCAGGAACACTGAAACATGTTGCTCAAAGTAGTGACAATCTGCAACTTCAAGGCTGAGAGCAATTTTTAATCATCTTTAGAAAAGGTAAGCTCCCCTTTTGGATTATATATGTGAGTTTTGTTTTGTTTTTGTTTTGGTGTAGGAAAGAAGAATTAAGGGAGGAAGAGATCATGGCTTATGGCATGTCATTGGGCCGTTTAGTAAAGCAAAAGACAGACACCATCTTCTTCAGGAACAAAGGCACAGAGACAATGCATAGTGAGATGACTTTGCCTTTGTCCAATGACAGCTCACCTTTACAGTCCTGTTGTGTACTCAGCATTGTCCTAAAAGCTTTCAATGAATTAACTTGCTAAGATTCTAGGAGATACTGACCCTGTAGGAAGTAGAGTATTAGTTCTGTTTTGTCAAATGAGGAAACAGGCACAGAAAGTTGAAATCCCAAATGCACACAACAAGTAAATAGTGTAGTGAGGACCCTAATTTATGAGGTCACCAGAGTGTAGTAGCTTGACTGCTACTCCATATTGTATCCCACACCTTCACTGTGAGCAGAGTTTTGTCTGCAGAGGGTTCCTATGCTCCATCAAAGATTTGCGCTCTTTAACATTGCCCCCCATTGAAGTTGGGAGCCTTTGAACCTCACCTTGAATCTGAACAGGCCCCGTGACCACTGTGGTCCCCAGAATATGATGGAAAGGGCATTTTTCAGTTTCTAGGTTGTAAGAAACTGGCAGCTTCCACTTTCTGTCCTGGAACACATTACTTAGATTTTTAAAAGCTATAAAAGAAGGGTGTGTTATTAAAAAAAAAAAGATATTCAAGAGTACTGAGTCCTAAAATGACATCTACAAGTCTGACTACCTTTTTGAAACAGCCACAGGGATGGATGCCATGAAGGAGGGAAAAGACTATGGAATCCAGCCATCCAACAATTCTTCCAAGGCAAGGGGAAAGGATGGTGCCTTAATCAGCCTGACTTGAGCTGGATAACACCACATTATCCCAGTCAGTGCAAAGAGGAGAAAATCTCAGCACTGTCCAAAATTCTAACCCTCAAAATCATGATATGTAAAAGAAAAACTTATTTTAAGCCACTGAAGTTTGGAGCAGCTTTTTACTCAGCTGTGAATAACAAGAACAACTGACTTGGAAGGAGTTATAAGGAGAATATGGAACCACAAGAAGAGTAGGACACTGGAAACAGGTGTAATGCTCTTCCTACTGGTAGTAGGAGGAATGCCTCAAATAAGTCAGGTACTCAAGTTCAAGAGGGAAGGGGAGAGGGGGAGGGGAGAGTAAGAAAGAAGAAAGAAAATAGGTATGAGAGAGGGAGCAAAAGAAGTAACAGTGAGCACGAGAGACCATCAGAGAATATGTACTGGCACATCTTGTCTTTCCAGTGGTTATTTTAATCTAAGATTTTATTTTCTGCATTGAAGTCCTTCTTGTTATCCTTGGGTCTCAGTAAAGTTTTATTAAAGCTTAAAGTCTAAATTGGAGTGAAGGAAAGACATGAAGATAGGAAAGGGATAAGCAGGTAGTCACTCAATACATTCTGTATCACACTAAGTAAACACCCTAAAGAAGACTGCCTAGGTTCAAATGCCAGCTCTAAATTACTTGTTTTACACCTTTGGACAGTTTATTTCTTAAACTCCTTGTAGCCCAGTTGTCCCACCCATAAAATTAGAGTTAGTAATGACTCCCTTATGCCTTGTATCTCCATCATCAAGAGAAGAGGGAGCTTCAGACGCCATCCTCATCATGGCTCTCTACACTGACAACCGCACTACCAATATCTTGGCTGCAGATTGTTTTGAGGAAGATGAGGATAAGGGTTTAGAAGTCTGGAAAGTAACTGAAGAGCACACAGCCAGGAAGGATTGTAGGCAGACAGGATAGCATGAGAAAATGCCCAAAGAAGTTTTTAGTGCATCTTCAGAGAACTATAAGCAGATCAAAATGGCATTATGTCTTCAGTGTGCAGCAGAAAGTGTAGGGCAAAGGGATGGATAGAAGAAGATGAAGTTGAGAAGGAAGCAAGAGAAAAACCAGAAAAAAACTTTTTTCCCAGGTCAAGTTGGTTTGAGTTTTGTTTTAACAGGGTTGGGGGAATAGAAACCTGGAATTATGGACACTTCATACCTACTACACATTAACATTTAATTGTCACAAGAAATATGTGAGCCAGGTAGGGAATATAATGCTATTCTGTCTCTAATAAGGAAACTGAGTTCTATCTGCTGGGACTCACGGCTTATTGAGCCTTCTCAAGCCCAAACAATCCAAGTGCTACTGGTAGGAGCCCGGTCAAAACGTACCCATGCAAAGAAAACTGTTGCTTTTTTAGTCCTTTTGCTCACCATCCTGGTATTTTGCTGTACAATGAAAACAATAAACATATTCCAGAGATTCAGCACATATCCCTGCCATGGGAAAGCTGGAGGTCAGTATATACATGCTATGCTTATCCAAAAGAGTCTTCTCAGCAAAGCATTTCTGTCTTATGTTATAAAGCAAGGTGAGACCGTGAGACATTTGCTCAACAAGACAACACTGCAACTATCCATATTTTTAAAAAATAGCAAATGAGTTTGATGGCTGTATTTTACATCAGGGTTAAGTGTATGGAGACCAACATACTATCCTGATAATTATGTGTCTTCAGTTTTTTTAATATCAGCCATCTTGCCCTGTGTTGGCAATGTAAATTTTATTAGCATAGAAAGTTCTAAATCTGAATTGGCCAGATTTGGTCTCAAATTTTATCAATTTCTTCTACCATGCTACATTCAAAACCATTTAGAATAAAAAATTCTCCGTATAATCATTAACCTTTAAATTTTCAAATGTAGAGGAGGTCATCTTCCTGGCTCAGGATGGCTTACTATTTAGAAACATTAGGTTTTGCAATAATGGGAGACCTATGTTTTTAGTAAGGTTCCTCTCTTTTTCAGATATTAAACCCAACAATGAGGACCTTTGGTAAAATGAACAACATAGGAGAAATGAGTACTATTCAGAAGCTCTGCCTTCTAAGAAGGAAAAAATAAGTAAAAGACATTATCCTACTGTTCATTGGTGGCTAGGAACTTGGCATATGGAGAGAAATAGGCCTTCACACCATTGCACAGTCTGTCTTTATAAGACTTCACTATTTCCTTTTACCATAACAAGCCAAAAATGAAAAAAGTAACAATCCCAAATTTCCTAGTCCTGGGTCAGGAAAGGGTACTTCTACTACTACTATGACTTTCCTTTCAAAAATGGGTTCTATTACCTTCACAGCCATGCTGTTCCTCAGAGACCCTCCCTTCTCTCTCACCAAACCCTCTTGACCTCTATTAAGTCCTCAGATACTTCCTTAAATTTTCTCAAGTAGGACTCTCACTCCATCACCATTGTAAACGCTTTATTTCAGACCCTTCCATGACATTGTCCAAGTGCCTCTTGATGTTTATTCAATTTGTTCTGTATTTAAGTAGCCTTTCCAAACTATTAGCCTTATTATAAAATTCTACCATAAAATTCTTCTAAGACAATTCTCAAATTCTTCAAGATAAATGTTAAACCCCATAATATGGTCCATTCTTATCATCTATGATTCAGCAATAATTCCAGCCCCAGGGTACAGGATGGGATGATATAGCCCATAACTGTTGGCATATGAAATTAGCAGACATAGTCCCCAAGTGCAAGAAATAGCTTGGATTTAAGTCTTTTAGTTTCTGAGACTCGAGGGAGAAGAGGCCTTCAATAGGTCTGGTATCTTCAGTTTAGAATATGGGAATATCACACAGTCACAGGAAGTATATGCTGTGATTGCCTAATGGAGAATGTGTCTGTAATTCTTCAGTTTCTCCCTTCTGCTACTAGAAAACACCTGGGCATTTTAATCAGGATTGACTGTAGGAAGCTTAGATTGATCTAAGCCAAGCAAGGTCACAGCATCCTTCTGGTCCTGGAAATAGCTCAGAGAAAGGTCAATGACTCCCCTCTAATCCAAGCAATGCATAGCATTCCCTGCCCCAAGGATTGCTTCAGATGCAAGCACATAATCTAAGATTATCCAATCATAACAAAGGTCTGGACTTTAATAAGTGTAGGAGGGCATTCTGTCTCTTCTCCTAGCTGTGAAAAGGAAGCTTGTAGCCTAGAGCTGCTAGCAACTACTTTGCCACTACCATAAAGTCAGACTAAAGATAAATCGAATACATATGTGGGTGGGGGGGAGTGTGAGGAAGAATACTCAGAGAAGCACAGAGAAATGGAGCTACATTCCTGAGAATGGTATGAACAACTGTGCATTTGGATTATATTACCTGAGTCAGTAAATCCCTACCACCTAAACTATCTTGCATTCTCTCATTTCCCTCACCAACATAGCCTCTTGATCTCTATAAATTTTTTTTCTATCTACTCCCCAACTCCAGCTATTTTTTCTCTCCATCTCAGAATAACTTGTCAGCATTATTTTTTTCTTCTAAGCTGGCTGGAACTTAGAAGTGGGTAGGTATTCATGCCCCTACAGACAGAGATGGTAGGCAGCCTTCCTACATACTGGTCTCAAGATTAAATATCTTTCATACACTTCGACTTTTCTTTCTCCATATATCCAGAACAGTTATTGAGTCTTTTGCCAACTTGAATTGTATTCCCAAAGGTCCCATCTGTCAACCCAATAGGATTGGAAGTAGATAATAAGCCCCAGGAAAGTGAGGGGTGGGAGAAGAGGAAAATTCATCACTCTACAATATACACTGCATTGCTTGTAGTACCCTGGGAAGAATCACTGTTAAATAGTTCTCTGCCTGGAATCCCCTTTCCTGGTTCGTGGTCTTACAGATTTCAGCCCATCTTTTAGAACTTAGCTTAAGGAACAGGTTATGAAGCCACAAGTACAACTGAGAATTCTCACTCCATCAAGCTCCTCTTATACAGACTGCCATCATAGCTCTTGACACTGCTTCTACACTTATTCTTGTTCAATACTGACTAGCCTAGCCCGACCCAGATATGAAACCACTTAAAAGTAACATCTCTGTCACAGAGTAAGGGCTCAAAACTTTTTCATATGCCGAATCTCATCTATAAAATCTGGAATGGATTAGCTTTAGATTTCTTATATAATAGACTCTCCAGTGAACATTATAGCTGGGAGAAAGGGAGTAGGAAGGCTTTGCAGAAGCCAATCTACAAACCCTTTAGAGGTTCACTCATTTTCACTCATGCCTAAAGTATGTGACCCTTATGCTGCAAACCCTTCCATAAGTCAATCACCATGTTCATCCATTAATTACCACGTTGGATTCATTCCCAGACAATTAAAATGATGCCTTATTTAAGTTTAACTTAACAAGTGCTACACTTATCCCAAACTCAAAATAAACAAACTTTTTTCAAACTGAGCATGATAGCACATGCCTGTAACCTAAGGAAACTGTGGCAGGAGGACTGGGAGTTCAAGACCAGTCTGCGCTACATAGTAAGAGAGAATGGAAAGAGAGAGAATGGACAGAGAGAGAAAGACTGTGTTTCAGTTGTAGCTCTGCAAGAAATGAATTTCAGCCTTTGTCTTTTTTTTTTTTTTTGAAATTTCTGCTGGGTTTAATGCTACAAATACATAAGCCCTCATTTTTACAACATTAGTTTTGCTTTCTTTTTTTTTTTCTTTATTCATATGTGCATACAATGTTTGGGTCATTTCTCCCCCCTCCCCCCCACCCCCTTCCTTACCACCCACCCTGCACCCTTCCTCTCCCCCCGACCCCTCGATACCCAGCAGAAACTATTTTGCCCTTATCTCTAATTTTGTTGAAGGGAGAGTATAAGCAATAATAGGAAGGAACAAGGGTTTTTGCTAGTTGAGATAAGGATAGCTATATGGGGAGTTGATTCACATTGATTTCCTGTGCATGTGTGTTACCTTCTAGGTTAATTCTTCTTGATCTAACCTTTTCTCTAGTTCCTGGTCCCCTTCTCCTATTGGCCTCAGTTGCTTTTAAGGTATCTGCTTTAGTTTCTCTGCATTGAGGGCAACAAATGCTATCTAGTTCTTTAGGTGTCTTACCTATCCTCACCCCTCCCTTGTGTGCTCTCACTTTTATCATGTGTTCAAAGTCCAATCCCCTTGTTGTGTTTGCCCTTGATCTAATGTCCACATATGAGGGAGAACATACGATTTTTGGTCTTTTGGGCCAGGCTAACCACTCAGAATGATGTTCTACAATTCCATCCATTTACCAGCGAATGATAACATTTTGTTCTTCTTCATGGCTGCATAAAATTCCATTGTGTATAGATACATTTCCTTGATCCATTCGTCAGTAGTGGGGCATCTTGTCAGCCTTTGTCTTTTAAATTTAAGTACCAAATATTATAAATCATAAATGCTTTTAACAAATTATAGACATACATATAGGAACGGTCTAAACACATACTCAAGTTATAATGAACGTGGTGTCTTTCAGGTAGGTGGAATAAATAATCTTCCAATCTTTTAAAGCCATTCCATATTTTCTACTCTGTCTTCCTTTAACCTCTCTGAAAGTATTTTGTTTTCTGTTTTGTCTTATCTGTTTCCTTTGTGCCCCATTTGATAAACCTCAAAATAGGTTAATACAAATTATAGGAGTTACTTTAAGAGATCTTTCAATAAATAAGAACTATATACCTTAGTCCATTTTTTTTTCTTTGGTAACAGAACACCACAGACTGTAATTTCTAATGAGAAGAAATTTATTGGCTCACAGTTCTGAATGTGGAGAAGTTCAACAGCAAAGTGCCAGCATTGGGGTTACCATCTTGCTGTGTATAATATAGTGAAATGTATCACACCACAAGAAAGGCAAAGAGGAGTCTAGAGAGAGCACAAGAGGGAAGAACCCACTCCTGTAATTAGAGCATTCATCCATTCATATGGAAAAGACCCCCCACAAAGGTCCCATATCTGAACACTGTTACAATGGCAACTCAACAGGAGTTTTGGAGGGGACAAATATTCAAGCCATAGAAGTATCTAAAATATAAACAACCCAAAAATTAGCTCTTTTCTTGCCCCAATGCTCAACAGACATTTCCCCAAATTGTCTAAGTTTTCTGAGACTTAGCATTCAAGGCAGAACTTCAAATAGCACCTCAATAGAGATCTCTAGCAATAAATTAATATTTTCTAAAGGAGTTATTTTTTATGTAGATTGTTATTTTAATTCTTGAAGAGATTTTGCTGCTGATGTTTTTAAAAATACATGCTTCTTTATGATTTCATTCAAGCTATCTATCAAGCTTAAAAGTATCATCTTCTAAGTTGTTTTTGAAAACTCAATGTATGACTTCAAATTGTACAAAAAAGTTACTATGCAATTCCCCCTCTGTGCTTTGGCTCTGACATTTTGCTTGCGATGGGTGTGGCAAGCAAGGCCTAGAGTCTGTCTTAGCTGGCTAGGATAAACTGGTTTGATCCTAAGAATCTTCCTGTTCATCCTCACTGCTGTTGCTTAAGATGGCATGAGAAAGAACTAATACAGTAATCTGCACGCAAGTCATTCAATAACCATTTTATGAAAAGATGAGAATCAATGTAAGAAAAATAAATGCTATAGTAGTTCTTTGCCAAAAGTGTCTGATTCTTTCCTTCTCAATAGATAGTGGACTTCTACTTGTACTCAGTTATCACGTGGTATTCACTGGTTCCAGAACCCCCATCCCCAAACACCAAAATACACAGATGCTCAAGTCTTTCATATAAAATAGTATAGTGTATATAGCATTTACATATAACCTATGCATATCCTTCCATCTACTTTAATTATCTCTAGATTATTAATCATACCTAATACAATGTAAATGCTATATAATGATTGTTAAACTACATTGTTTAGGACACAATGACAAGACATAATATCTGCACATGTTCAGTAAAGTTTCAATTCACAGTTGATTGAACCACAAATGCAGATTGTTGACTGTTCTTGCTCCCTTGTGGTTGGGTGAAGTGAGCAGATGGAAGACATGTCATCTCTAGAACATCTAATTATCCCTGTAAGACTCTCCAGAGCCTTCTTTTACTTCTGTGGGGTAAAAGATGTGGCCGTTGTATCAGACTGGATCCCTGAATTATTTTGATAACTTCTATGAGAAAATGAAGCATGAATAAGAAATAAACCTTTGTTGTTTTAAGCCACAAAGAGTAAATGGTTGCTACCCCAGCCAGACACAGGCTATCCTGACTGATTCAAGTATAATATAACCCATCTAAAGGAATAAAGGCACCAAAATACATCCCAACAGAGAGATTTTATTTAAAAGTAATCTTTTTTGGACACTGATATTATTTCACAAAGCACAAATTATATGTCACTTAAAATTCTTAGAATTAAGAAACTTCAAATAAAAATAGCATGAAAATAGCCTTTCATTTGACCTCATGTTAAAACAGACTTCAACTGACAAACTCCTAGAAGCTAAAACTAAAGTTAAAATAATTCCAACCCTCTCTACACTTTATTCTGTAGCTCTACTAATTGAGGTTTGTCTGCTAACTGCTATCCGTCAAGATGCCGCTGCTAATAATTATAACCAGGTCTTTCTTTCCCCTTTGCTATTCCCTTCTTAGCATGAGTCAACAAATTTCTTTTTAAGCTCTGTAAGGCGCTTTAGTCTTTCTTTTGTTCTTGACAGAAGGAGGTATATTTTTAGAAAATTACCTTGGTATTTTCAAAAAGAGGTCATTATCAGCCACAAAATGAGAACTCATGTGTGTGTGTGTCTTTCCAGAGGCCTTGGATACCCAGTGAGTCAACTGGAACCCCTCACTCTCAATACAGAAGCCTCTCCATCCTCATAAAGCCTGGTTGCACATCCAGCTCAAGATGACACATTTCCTCTCTTGCTGCTTCAGCCTTTGTTTCAGGGGAAGCAACAGGATTTTGGAGTTTTAGAGTTAAAAATTAAATCACATTAATGTTGAGTATCATAAATCTTCACTTCAGCAAACGGGTACACCACCACAAATTTCTTAGAGATCAGCTAATCCTGGTGACAGAAATGCAGTGTCCCTCTGACTCCTTCAGTTCTGAAAACTTAGTCTGTGCAATTGACAACAATGCGCCTGAACATCACCAGTGCCTTGAAAAAGAGAATATGTAAATGTTCTCGACAGATTTGTAAATTAGACTTCTAAGACCCTTCCTTATATCACCATCCCCTCTGAAAATAGAAACATAGCACTCTGGAACCAAACTCTCCCTTTGCAGAGTGCGTTAACATTTTCTCAAAGAGCAGTCCTACATAATTCCTAAATTGTGCTTGCTTTCTTCTACATTGTAGCAAAGTGCAATTACAGTTTAAAGGGAATATTTATGTACATTAGTTAACGACATCATTGCAACTTACTGCTCACACATCAACCCTTAATTAGTATGAGCATCTGACATAATTGCTACAAGGCACGCATTTACTAGTAATGTGAGGTAATTTCATGCACTATGCACATTTTAAATATCTACTTTATACTTTGTCATACTGAATTTTTAAGTCAATAAGGGATATTTACATGGATCAGAAAGCAGTCTTCCTCCTTATTGTAGACAAGTATACCACGTGGGCTTGTAAAGCATTTAATACCCTACAGGATTTTTCAAGCCAGAAAGGTTGAATACGGACTGCAGACCCTGCCCTCAGGGATGGAGACTCCTTTATGTATCATCCACATTAATTACATGTGTTGTCTTCTTTCATTTATAACTACCAGTGCATTTAGATATCTCTCTGAGCATTATAAATTTCAAATATTTCTTCCACATAAAGTGTTCCTTTGAAATGGGGAACCTCAAAATCATAAGTGCTTCCAAGAAATGATGAGGAACAGTCTTAAAAATGTACATTTATCCAAAGCCACTCCCTGCAAAGAATTCTCCAATAGCTTTTCTTATACTTCATAGTCCTGTTCAAACTCCAGCAGGGGACACAAAACCCTTGTTGGTATAGCTCTTGCCCACTTCCTGGTCTCCTGAGATAGCACACCCCAATTGTGACAAGGACTCTGACCTCCTTTTGCCTTGCCACCACTGCTCATGCTGTGCTCACTTCCTGCCTAGTCCTCACCTTCCTTCTAATCTCCATTTGGCCAAGCATCCCTACTGCAAGCTCCTCTCTTACCTGGCATGGTATTAATCATGTGATACGTGTTACATATCTGTCTCTTCCATTAGATATTTGATAAGACTCAAGTGATAAACTAGATTTTACTTAGCTGATCTCTATGTAACTAAGGTGCAAACAATTTCCCACAGAGACAGAATGGTGGGATGAATGAGAACCTAGACTCCAGAGTAAATAGACCTTGATTTGAAATGACTTCTGCCAAAATACTTCCCTTTTGTCCCACATTCCTCCCACACAAAATGGGGAGACATGGCCTAAATATCAACTTCATGCATTGAAGCCCCTAGCTGGGCTTCCTAGGCAATGGACATGGGATTTTCTCTCTGATTGTCTCTTTGGTAAGTGAGCCCCCTATCTGCCTGCATCTCATCTACAGGTCTGCCCTACCTCGCCCTCCTTCCTAACCGCAACAAGTACCAACCTGGCCCCCTACTGGTCCAGAACAAAGCATTTTGTAAACAGTGACATCTACAGCAATGCTGGGATTCTAGATTTTCTTTTTCCCCAACAGGAAGGCAATCAACTCTTCACCTCAAGAAGTGGCCTAGATTTAAGTTCCAGCTCAGCTTCTGTATAAGTTATTTAGCAACTCCTTAATTGCCAGCTACATACAAGGCAATGTATTAGGTGCTCAGGATGCAATGGAGAGTGAAAAACACCTTCTACAGCACAAGTGGTTCCAGGTGCATCTGGGACGTGCATTGAATCTCTTTGAGGCTATTTGCTTAAAATGGAAACAATACTCTACATATAGGCTCACCATGAAAGAAAATGTCCATGGAAGTATAAACTGTAAACCACTATGATAATCACAATTACCCCATTTTTATTCTTTCTCAATTCTCTTCCAAGTCTAAGTCCATGTTAGCCTCGCAGTATACACGGCCCAGCTAAATGCACTTTTCTCTACTTTCTGTGCTGTCTTCCCCATAAGTTTAGATCTTCCTGCTTGACAGGCTAATGTGCTGTTGCCAGCCCCCTTGATATTAGTTTAATTCTGATTTGAGGCTATAGAAGTGACAAGTGAAGCTATTTTAGAGGTGCCTAGGGTCGTAAAACATTTTGAAAATTATTTTGCTGTCGGAGTCATGTCAGAGCAGATCTGCATGAAGATTCCCCAATTCTGAAGGGAACATGAGGTACCTCTCTGCTTGTGCTCTGGAGAGAGTTGGTGTGACAAATGGGGCCATCATCAGTCACTTTGCTGAATGCCAAAGGAGCCGCTTCAAGCCCACTAAGCAAGGGTCTTGGGATTCACTCAGCAACACTGCTAAAGCTTTGCAACCTAGAGTGCCTAGGAGGATCCAAGAATAGGAAACCAAAAGTCTCTTGCTGTGAAAAGACACTTTTTTTCAAGTGTCAGAAATGGATGTCTTTTCTCAACAGGAGAGATCCAGGAAGCATTGAAAGGAATTATCTATCTTGCACTTTCTAAAAGAAGAATGACTGTGAAATGCTACGAAAATTGGAATTAAAATTTTCTAACCATTATTCTTTTCCCTGAGCTTGTGTGTTGAGATTAGCTGCCTTCTTTAAATAATGATAATAAATCCAATGCATATGGAGAATACTGACTGAAAAAAATAAATACATCAAGTTTCTTTAACAATTTCTGTGAACTAGTAGTTTCCAAATAAAAGAAGCCTATAGGAGCCATGGAAGCAGCTTACACATTTCGTAGTTGGGAGGCAGAGGACGCTGGTAAGGCCAGAGACAGTCCTACGCACATCAGGCCTATGAAGGAATCTACTTCACTTTCATCTGTGTATATTGGAGGAGGGATGGGTATACACATCAAAAATTGGGATCCCTCCCAAAGTATCAAGATAATTAGAAAGGACAAAGGTAATTCCTAATTATTTTCCTCTAAATCTCAAAAACTAGGCTGTAAAGTCCTTTACGATTAGCACCTTACATTACTCATTTCTGTACCCACAATATCATAGAATGCCATATGCATAGAATAGCTTCTATGGGTGCTTGCTGAATGAAGGAATACATGAACGAATAACCTCAAAAAAATTAAGGGGAAAAGAGAAAGGAGATGAAAAGTAGAAATGGAAGAAAGCAGAAGAAAAAAATATATATATGTAGAATAATTAGCACATAAAATTAGTGAATAAAAATCAGAATATGGTTTGTCTAGCTTTGCTGTTTGGCTAACAAAATGCAACCGGGAGTGTTTTGTGCTTCGTCGAAGGAAACAGAATTTACTACAACTTCTCATTTATGTACCCTGTACCCTATTCTATTTCCCTGCACCACTGTAGATCCTACTTTGCCATGAGAAAATAGAAAGAAAGATACCTTTCAGATAAAACTCCTTTTTGTATATGACTAATTCATCCTAGTTTCCTGGTTCCTACAGTCTTCTATATATAGATCTATAATTCTAGACTATGGTGGCTAAATTTATTCTGCCTAATGCCATCACCTAATTCTCTGCACAAAGACAATTCACACAGTAGAGCCACCTTCATAGAAGTCTCTCCCACTAATGCACAAGAAGGATTCAAAGTGGTGTATCAGATTCACCAGCTTTCAAACAAAGAATATCATTTTTAATGCACTGTGGCAAAATAAGTGTCAATGTGCTTTTGACCTTAATTATTTGTGATAACTATCTGAATAGAACCACATGGTTCTCAGAGCTGCAAAAGCATATTTCCACAAACCTTCATCAAGTAACAATTACTGATTATTCCAATCTCTTTCAATAAATATTTCAGAACATGGCAGAATCATGGTGTCAGTAGGAGACATGCTCAAAATGTCCTCCTGGATATGCACTATTATTTTTTCAGTTACACAAAAAGAGAGAGCTTTTATCTCTCCTCTCAGTGTACTGATTTACATGTTGAACATTCCTAATTTGAAAATCTGAAATCCAAAATGTTTCAAAATCCAGAACTTTCCAGGCACAGACATGATGCCACAAGCAAAAAGTTCTACACCATACATCTTTCTTTCCATAAAATTTAAAATACTGTATGAAATTACCTTCAGGCAAAAAGTGCAAGATGTATATGAAATGGAAATAAATTTCAGGTTTAGACTTTAGTCTCACCCCCAACATATCTCATATGTACATGCAAATAGTCCACAATAATAAATGAAAATCCAAAATGCTTCCAGTCCCAAGCATTTCAGATAAAGATATTTAGCTTGTATTCATGTTACAAACCTCCACTTAAAATTCTAATAGCTAAGGGCTGGATGTGTGGTTCAGGTAGTAGAATGCCTGCTTAGCAAGCACAAGACCAAAAAAATTAACTCTAATAGCTAAGAAATTGTTACTTCATGTTTTCTTCTAAATACCCAAAACCATTCTTGTCCTCCATTTTTCCTCATTTTTGTTAAGTTATATCTGTTTAGCAGCTCTATCTCAAGACCTTGGGAAAAAGTTGCATTTGAACAAGGATGTGTCTAGACCTGGCAGGTTCAAGACCGTTAACAGTGGTTTGAATAAGCATATATAAACTCCAACATATGACCAACCCACTTTCATACAATTCGCCTCCTCAATTTGGCTTACATTAGGTTTCCAAAATCACAATTTATAATTCACAATAAAACATTTGTCATGTTGCTCATCTACAAAAATGACATTCCTCTCCCCCTCCCCTCTGCCTTATAATGATACTCCCTACTCGACCTGTAACTAGTGGTTATCTTCCAGTCTTTCAGTAATGAAAACAAATGCTCCAACACATACACCATCACTAAAAGACAAAGGTTTGGTTCAATCAGCATTTATCTCTGAAAGATGTGCATGGGTTATAGCCCTTGTTTCATGTGCCATGTTTCAGTATGGTACTTGAAATGATGGGTACCTGAAAGTGCTCCCTGGCCACACATGTATTGTGAGTGAAAAGCTCCAGCTTTTCATTGCTTTTTAGAAAAACAAGAATGGAAGCCAGTTACAAAAACAGACTTAGTAAATCACATAGATCCTCCAATAGTGAGTTGTCTCTCACAACTACCCATCTATAGGCTGATTCACATACCCTTAACTCTGGCCAGGGCAATATTGCTAGTCTTCAAACAGCACCTACAAGATTTGATCAAAACAGGGGACATTTGCAAAACAAATAAATACATGCAGAATCAGACTGGCATCAGATTTCTCATCAGCAACTCTGAATGTTAGATGATAAAGACACATTCAAACATCTACAATATTCTGGGCCTAATATTCCACAGCTACAAAAAATACCAATCACCATGAAAGTAAAATAAATGTATGTTTAGTTATGTATGTACTCAAGATGGTGAGAGCCCAAGTACCATTTGTGAGACAAACATTTGGATGTATACTCCAGATCAAAAGGAAGAAAGAAAGGGAGAAAGACAAGTAGTAGTTGAAATAAAAAATGAGAAGATAGGATTCCAAAAGAAAGAAATTTCCTCAGAAGTTGTACTCAGGGCTAATAAACTTGAGTGGAGCAATAAGTGGGTGAAAAGAAGGTCCAACCCAGGTGACAGCTGGAAATCAATGTGCTTTCAAGGGACTTTCTCTGGGGAGGACATACAGTATGTAAAGAAATGAGATTGGACGATTTTGAGAATAGGTAAAAATTCACTATCAAATTGACAACAGCAGCAATAAAATGAAGTAATTAAACAATTCCATTGATGAAAAGTCAACAAAAAAGCAAAAACAGAAAAAGCAGAAGTACCAGAAAAAAATGCCACAGTGGGAATGAGTCATAAAATACGAAAAATTTCTAATAAAAGTCAATCCATTTGACTTTGACATTGGCGACATTCCTCCTCAAATGGAAAAAATGCTATAACATTGAATATACAAAAAAGGAAATGCAATGCAACATCTTTATTTTAATTTGTGGTGAACAATATATACATGGCCACAGAAACAAATGCTACTTATTTGTGTTTAATCTTTAGTAAACAATCCCAAGCACAAAATAATTATAATTTCAGAAAGTGAGTCATATACCACAATATAAAATTAAAAGAAGAGTCACCAGAAATTGGAAAGTAGGATAAGAGAGGAAATAGGAAGCAGAGGGGTGATATAAGGATAGCATTTTGATTTGTAAGAAGAAATGAAACCAGCAGTGTTGAGAAGTTGTTGCCTTTGGGGAGTGAAACAGACGATGAGGAAGAATGAATAGAAACATTGTGTTCTTCATTCCAAGCTCCCCTTACTAAAATACTTACTAAAATAAGTAAACAAGTATAATCCCTGTAAAAGAGTAAGTAAACTGTATAATCCCTGCAAAAGAGTGAAACAAATATTAACACAGACAACAGGAGCTCTTAAATGAAAAACACATAGTATGTGTGTATAAATATATATGGGTTTTACATTTAGAAAATGGATTAGTAGTGATTATCAAATATTTACATATTACCTAATTGCTTTTGTACAATGAGTGCACACATCAGGCCACATCCAGCAGCCCCGGCTTTGGCCAGAGTATGCCCTCCCATTGTAAAACTAAAAATTGTCCTCTGGAGGGCAAGTTCACCTTGGATGACAAACACTAATGCATATAGTGTGCATACAATTCTTGAGCAGACTCGTCTGTAAAGATTAACCATACTCACTAACCTTGCTTACTGAGTGAGGTATCCTCTTGCTTAGTCTAGATGTCACCTGGGCAGGCCAAGGTGACATATTTGGATGAACTCTTAATGTAGTCCTTTATGTGTAGCCATACTAATAGTTGTGCTTCTCTTTTTAGCTCTCCAAGAACAGCAGAGAGATGTTTAGGATTGGAGGAGATTTCCATTTTTTTCATTATAGACATTTCATTACATCAGTATCCAATTTATAATGCCTCTGTGAGATAGCTCAGTAAAAACTCAGTCTTCGGGCCAGAACCTACCTTCCTCTATGTTCACAGGCATCTGAAAAACTGGGGAATACTATTCAAGCACTCCCCAACACTGCTTTCCATGTACTACTCCATACATTCTGTAACTCTGGGAAGGAATAAGATGGCAATCCTTCACACACACACACACACACACACACACACACTTTAAAAAACATATCTCATCTTTACAAATGACTCCCAAAGCCTTTTTCGTGACCTTAAGGAAGAAATTTTGCTCCACTGCTGGCCATGGTGAAGAGAGAAAACATCACTTTTCAGCTTAAATATAACACTTCTTAGAAGACTGCAGACCTCACTGCTTCTCTCCCATCCCCATTAATGTGGGCTGAATTGTGTCCCCTAAAAATTCATATGCTGAAGTTCAAATGTGACTATATTTGGAGAAATAGTCTTTAAAGAGGCAATTTACTTAAAATGACATCATTAGGGCAGGCCTTATTCCAGTCTGACTAGGTCCTTTTGTGAAGATGAGATTAGGATATAAGGAAGTGCAGAGGGAAGTACAAGTGAAGAAACTAGAAGATGCTACATACAAGACAAGGGGGAAACCTCAGAAGAAATTAATGTGGTAATATGTTTAGCTCACATACTGGCCTCCAAAGCCATGTGAAAATAAACTCCTGTTGCATAAGTCACTCAGATGGTGGTACTTTATTTTGGAAGCTCGAGCTAACTAATACACACCAATAGTGTTCTTTTCTACTTGGGATGAAGAGATGGTTGAATGAAAAAAGAAGACTGTTCTTTTGCTTATTAAGCCCTGGACAAATGACCACCACCAGTGTTTTTCTGTTGTTGTTGTTTTTTGGGGGGTTTTTTGTGTGTGTATAGCTTCATTTCAATGACAGATACTTGGATTCTCTTCAACTCTGAGCCTTTATCATCAATTCTGAAGCAATAGAACTAAGAACAATTCCCACTTGTCATGTTATATTTGCATCTACTGGGATTTTAACAGCATTCAAAAAGAAAGCCAGGCTTATAGTACCATGAAAAGAAAAACAACTCCTCTGCTGTGTGCCCATACATCTCATAAATGCCTCTCAAGGCAATAGCACCCTACCTGTATGAACCCGGGTGAAGGTTCTATGATGCAGCAACCTGTCTGTTTGGTGATTTCATGGACAATATACCATAAACATGGCTGACTTGTGGAATTAGCTTTTTGCATTGCTGGCTGGGAAATTGTTTTCAAACACTGGTCAAGGTCTGGATGGCATCCCTCTAACTGAACATAAATCACTACCTTGAATGCTCTGAACAATACCAGGACAGGAAATTATCTTGGCAGGCACCTAACCCAATCCTTCATCTGATATTTCACTGACTTCCTTCTACCTGTGGTCATGTTAGCTCATACATAAAGCAGAACACTGGAAAAACATAGCCATGCTAGGATTGCATTTGCATAAGCCTTGTCTATGAAGTGATTGAAGCCTTCTGTATATTCATACCTAAAGCATTAGTTTTAGAGAAGTTTGTCTTCAAGGTTGAATAGGGAAACATTTTTCTACAGTTTTTCAGCATTTGCCATTCTGTGCCCACAAGATGTGGACACTATTTAGAATGAGAAGGACACACTACAAGAATTTGATAGTCTAGTCTTAGCCTAGGAGAAGCAGTTAGTTGGATATTTGACCTTAGGTGAGTACATTGACCAGTTTGCACTTTTGTTTCTTCATCTTAAAACAAGGTAATAAAAGAAGATAGCAATAAATTCAGCTTTCATTTGTTAAAGTCCCCTAATATGAATATATTACAAAACTATTCATTCTCTCCTATCTGTTCATCTAATTTTTGTCCACATCCTTCTACTAACTTCCTTCCAATTATATTGCTTCAATCTCTACCCAGACTTCTCCATTCTGGGTGATATTATCCCTGTAAAACATCCTTGAAATTGCAGCTAACTTTCAGTCTGGAAGGAAATGTTAAGGGGGGTCAAGTAGTGAATTAGTGTTCTATCACTACTGTAACAAATTATCACATAGTGACAAAATCAACACAGTGTTTGACTTATTATCAAATAGTAGTAGTGGCCAGAAATTTGGTTTGGTTCAACTGGTTTCTCTGACAGAGGTTTTAAAAGGCTGGAAATAAGGTGCTGGCCAGTTGGTCTCTGGAAAACTCTGCTCCCTAGCTCATTAGATGGTTGGTTTTAGAACAGGAATTCTTATCAGCTGCAGCTGCCATAAGCTTTTAGGACCTCTCTGTAGTTCTGGATCTCAAAGCCAGCAACACCTAGAATCTTTCTCATGCTTAGAAACTCTCTAGCTGCCCCTTCTGCTGGATCTCCTACTTCCAACCAGAGAAAGTTCTCTGTTTTTATTTTTTATTTTTTATTTTATTCATATGTGCATACAATGTTTGGGTCATTTCTCTCCCCTTCCCCCCACCCCTTCCCTTACCTCCCCCGCAACTCCCTCCCTTATCCCCCTTACCCCTCACTACCAGGCAGAAACTATTCTGCTCTTATCTCTAATTTTGTTGAAGAGAGAGTATCAGCAATAATAGGAATGAACAAGGGTTTTTGCTGGTTGAGATAAGGATAGCTATACAGGGCATTGACTCACATTGATTTCCTGTGCGTGGGTGTTACCTTCTAGGTTAATTCTTTTTGATCTAACCTTTTCTCTAGTTCCTGGTCCCCTTTTCCTATTGGCCTCAGTTGCTTTTAAGGTATCTGCTTTAGTTTCTCTGCGTTAAGGGCAACAAATGCTAACTAATTTTATAGGTGTCTTACCTAGCCTCACCCCTCCCTTGTGTGCTCTCGCTTTTGTCATGTGCTCAAAGTCCAATCCCATTGTTGTGTTTGCCCTTGATCTAGTGTCCACATATGAGGGAGAACATATGATTTTTGGTCTTTTGGGCCAGGCTAACCTCACTCAGAATGATGTTCTCCAATTCCATCCATTTATTTCATCTTGAACTAACCTTTTCTCTAGTTCCTGGTCCCCCTCTCCTATTGGCCTCAGTTGCTTTAAAGTATCTGCATTAGTTTCTCTGCGTTGAGGGCAACAAATGCTATTTAGTTTTTTAGGTGTTTTACCTATCCTCATACCTCCCTTGTGTGCTCTCGCTTTATCATGTGATCAAAGTCCAATCCCCTTGTTGTGTGTGCCCTTGATCTAATGTCCACATATGAGGGAGAACATACGATTTTTGGTCTTTTGGGCCAGGCTAACCTCACTCAGAATGATGTTCTCCAATTCCATCCATTTACCAGCGAATGATAACATTTCGTTCTTCTTCATGGCTGCATAAAATTCCATTGTGTATAAATACCACATTTTCTTAATCCATTCATCAGAGGTGGGGCATCTTGGCTGTTTCCATAACTTGGCTATTGTGAATAGTGCCACAATAAATATGGGTGTGCAGGTGCCTCTGGAGTAACCTGTGTCACAGTCTTTTGGGTATATCCCCAAGAGTGGTATTGCTGGATCAAATGGTAGATCAATGTTTAGCTTTTTAAGTAGCCTCCAAATTATTTTCCAGAGTGGTTGTACTAGTTTACATTCCCACCAACAGTGTAAGAGGGTTCCTTTTTCCCCTGCATCCTTGCCAACACCTGTTGTTAGTGGTGTTGCTAATGATGGCTATTCTAACAGGGGTGAGGTGGAATCTTAGTGTTGTTTTAATTTGCATTTCTTTTATTGCTAGAGATGGTGAACATTTTTTCATGTGTTTTTTAGCCATTTGAACTTCTTCTTTTGAGAAAGTTCTGTTTAGTTCACTTGCCCATTTCTTTATTGGTTCATTAGTTTTGGGAGAACTTAGTTTTTTAAGTTCCCTATATATTCTGATTATCAGTCCTTTGTCTGATGTGTAGCTGGCAAATATTTTCTCCCACTCTGTGGGTGGTCTCTTTAGTTTAGAGGCCATTTCTTTTGTTGAGCAGGTTTTTAGTTTTATGAAGTCCCATTTATCTATGCTGTCTCTTAGTTGCTGTGCTGCCGGGGTTCCATTGAGAAAGTTCTTGCCTATACCTATTAGTTCCAGAGTATTTCCTACTCTTTCCTGTATCAACTTTAGAGTTTGTAGTCTGATATTAAGATCTTTGATCCATTTTGAGTTAATATTGGTATAGGGTGATAAACATGGATCTAGTTTCAGTTTTTTGCAGACTGCTAACCAGTTTTCCCAGCAGTTTTTGTTGAAGAGGCTGTCTTTTCTCCATCATATATTTTTAGCACCTTTGTCAAAGACAAGTTGGTTATAGTTGTGTGGCTTCATATCTGGGTCCTCTATTCTGTTCCACTGGTCTTCATGTCTGTTTTTGTGCCAGTACCATGCTGTTTTTATTGTTATTTCTTTGTAATACAGTTTGAAGTCGAGTATCAAGTTTTCTGTTTTTAAAGACTCATCTAATTACACTGGGTCCATAAGGATAAGCCAACATAATTCCCTTCTCTTAAAGTTCTCAATTACAACTGCAAAGTTCTTTTTCCATTGAAATAGCATATTCACAGGTCCTAGGAATTAATGCATGGACTCAGATGTGGGGAGAACATTATTTCCTTGCCTCCTGCAGGTGGTAAGAGGAGAAAGCTATTGATGATTAAACAAGAAAAAAAAATTTTCTGTCATATTGATCTTCCCAGGAGTTTTTTTACACCTACAAGAGTAGTTCATATTTAGTTGCACTATTACATGTGTGTCACTCTACACATATTTAACTATGTTATTTCATTCAACCCCACAAAATCTTCTACAATAAATCTATTGCTATCTTTATTTTACATCTGAGGCAATTGAGGCTCAAACCCTAAACACCTTATCTACACAACCACCTAAGAACAAGAGCCAGGATTCTCTAGTTTGGGGAAGTAGTAGTATTTTTTAGCACTATAAGTAACAATGCTTTGTAACATTAAAATACGAATTTGATAGAAGTAATTTTGGAGAGCTTGGACTCCCATAATTGCTTCCAGCATATTAGATAGAAGTGAGTAGCTCCCAAGACTAAAGGGAGATAGGATGTTACACCATCAACAATTGTGTCTGACACCTAGCTAGCATTTGTTGCCCTTAACGCAGACAAACTAAAGCAGATACCTTAAAGCAACTGAGGCCAATAGGAAAAGGGGAACAGGTACTAGAGAAAAGGTTAGATCAAAAAGAATTAACCTAGAAGGTAACACCCACGCACAGGAAATCAATGTGAGTCAACTCCCTGTATGGCTATCCTTATCTCAACCAGCAAAAACCCTTGTTCCTTCCTATTATTGCTTATACTCTCTCTACAACAAAATTAGAAATAAGGGCAAAATAGTTTCTGCTGGGTATTGAGGGGGGGAAGAGGGAGGGGGCGGAGTGGGTGGTAAGGGAGGGGGTGGGGGCAGGGGGGAGAAATGAACCAAGCCTTGTATGCACATATGAATAATAAAAGAAAAATGGAAAAAAAAAAGATCCATCCCAAGTTCAGAAAGGTTAAAACTTTAAAAAAAAAAATTGTGTCTGAATGATAAGAGTTTATACTAGTTACTCCTCTGTTTCCTTTGTAAGTACCAGCTAAAGCATGTAAATATGCAGGTAGTCCTCAAACTGTCATGGCCCACTAAGTAATTGATGACACACAATATGAAAGATTTATTCATATCCCTAGGGCTAAATATTCATTTGGACATAATAGAGGAAACAGTGAGTGAGTTCTTTCCTAATTCACTGGTAGGGTATTTTGAAATGTTATTGAGGTCTCTTCCAAATGTAAATGTTGACATCTTGACCAATTCTGTGAGGAGCATTACTCTTAGACACATTCAGCAAACTGGAAACTTTATTGTGCAATCTCCTTTATTCATTAGTGTTTCTGGTTATTTTTCATAGCTGATCAATTAATTATAATCTATACATACTTTCTCATTTAATCACCAAACTACCTACATGAGATGGGTGCTACCAAGCACATAAAGACACTAAAGCCTTGAAAGGATAAACAGCTAATCCAAAATCAACAACTAAGAAGAGGCAAAATTCAGAATTCTAAACCACATCAGTCTGATGCCAAAGCCTGGGCCTTCTTGCCATCCCTGCTACTTAGCATCTTACCCAAAACCAAGAGCTCTAAACAAAATTGGATTTTTTTCCCCCTAAACTGTTCTCCAATTCCTGTCTTTCAAACCAACAGCTTTTGGACATAACAATTGTTATAATAATGGATCCAATGATTTTAAAGGCACCTCTTTTGTTTTCTTCCAAGCTTGTGCTTTCTTCTAGATAGCATAGATTATTAAAAATCTGCTTGATAAGATAGGACATTTCTGTATAGCAAAGTTTTAAACATTTTCTTATTTTTTAAAACACCTTACATTTATATCCCCCTTACCAATCTTTTCAAAATGTCTTATCATCTTTCTTTTTAATTTGCAAACTAGAGCTATTACCCACTGCAGCCAAACATGTCAGCAAGTCATGCTGAGAAATTTAATGAAGAAATATGGTTTAGTCAACCTGTATTCAAGAAAAGCAAAGCTTGACAAAGTTAAAATTTAGAAACATTTGGTATCATTTCCCTATTGTATCTAGAGAGAAAGCATAAGAAGAAGGATTAAAATAATACTATACTTCAAATTACCTATGCAAACTAGAACTGATAGATTTATCCAAAGTAATCAAAAAGTTCTCCTCATGCAAATCTATATACAAATGTGTGTATATTTTGATTTCATAGTGAAATTGAGTTAGCAGTCCTTATTGGTCTCTTTTATTCTATATTATTTATATAATAGAGTAGATATTTATATATTGTATAATATTCATACAAATAATGCCTCTTATTTCACCACTAAATTTTTAAAAGTAAAAAATACATAAAAATCTCTTAATCGCATCAAAATTAAAGTGTATCGGACTATTACCAGAATCTTAGATGAAATTCCACTTTACTATATAGAAATTAATTGAAAAATCTCTGCTAGTAGCTAAGCTAGACTATATTGGTGGAGGTAGAACAGACATGCCAGTCCTAGAAATGGTAGATTTTCAGAGGCAATTTTATCTGCTGCTCACTGTCACTGCCTGGTTTAGACTCAAGACTCAGATGCAACAGGCAATTAATGAATGGTTGCTAATGTGCTATAAAACCATAGGTTTTGAAGTTGCTAGTGTTCCTTCCCCAACTTCAGAAGCAGATCCATCTATAGCCATTTAGAGCCTGTAATATCTCTGACACAAGACATAAGTTGGGGAAAACCAAAATAATGGTCTTCAAAAAGGGTAGAGGAAGAAGTGTAATCCCAGAATCAGTTCCCCACACTAGTCCCACACCCCCAACTTTGAGGGCTGGGTCAGATAGGAAAAAGGAGGACCACAAGACCTAAGGCTTGCTGGAGAAAGGGAAGGAGATGACATGTGAGAGTAAACCAGGGTTTTTAATCAGAATTCAATGGAAAGTTATGAATGCTCTTCAATATTCCATCCAGGACTGGAAAAAGGAATTGTGTCAAATGATTAATTGTGTGTGTGTGTGTGTGTGTGTGCATGTGTGTGTGTGTGTGTGTGTTTATCCACTAAATGAAGACTTTCCAATTAACTGATCATTCATGTAAAGATGCAAGCCTCCCACGTCACATTCACCATTTTGGGGATGGAGAGAGGGAAGGGAGAAAACAATGAAATGAAAGACAGCATAATGAAAAAGGAATGAAAGAGAAAAAACTGAAACAGGAGAACAATTAAAACAAAGCTCATGGTAACCACTAGGAAGTAAGCCTAAAGAGCAGTCTGTTTAAAACTCAGCATTCAATAAATACTATGATTAAGAAATGGGTTAATCTTGATACTGTGGTGAGGAAAGCATGAGAATATAAAGTAATTAGAAATTCTAGTTAAAACAGAATGTTCTCAAAAAAGTTATGATCTATATATGCTATAATAAAAAATGGCGAGATTTTAAGCATTGATGGAAGGTAGCGATAAGAATTCATTTGGCCTTGTGAGGAATCTTCTCCTTCCAGCAACTCTGTTTTAGTGACATAGGATTTCATTTCTTTCTCTATGAATCAAATTATGCTAACTGGTTTTGAACTATAAAAATATTTATATAATCATAATGTTGAAAATCCTATTTAGTGCTTCTCAATGCTCAGAATCAGCCTAGAGACAACATATAGAAGACTTAATTATAGATATATTTTGTACACTTTAACAGAAAGGAATGGCTTAGTTGACAGAATTGAAGACATGAGGTGGAAGACAGAGGGCTAAAAAAGTAAATTATTCAAGAGATAGTGCCTAAACCTGGTTGATTAAAAAATAAATAAATAAATTGCTTAAAATTACAATGGCACCCAATGAAAGAATGTAAAATATTATTAAAACAAAATGAAAATTGTAAACAGAACAAAAAATAAGTATCAACTACAAGAAGAGGGAGAATATAAAGAGAGATTGTATAAGAAAAGAATCTCTCATCAATGGCATGCAGTTAAGGATCAGTATATTAAAACTTTTTAATAGTGTTTTATTCTGTGATGCTAGAATTTTAAACAATTTTGCAATGAAAATTCTCTTATTTTCTTCAATGATATTTCTAGAAATTACCAAACCAAAGGAATATGACCCTCTTACAGATTATGGTTCCTGTTACCAATTAAGTGGTCTCTTTATCTAGATATGGCTATAATGGCAAAAACATAAGCAAGGACCAGTTTTAGTGGATTTTTTCTTACTTTGAGATAATTGTGCACTCCCATGCAGTATCCATTGTATGAAATGATAAAGGAAGATCTCATGCATTCTTTACCCAATTTCTCCCCATGGTGAAATATTGCAAGATGACAGTACAATTTCACAGCCAAACTGTTCACTTTTACATGTTTTACAACTTTTACTAAGTTTTACATGTACTATATGTGTGTGTCTATGTGTGGTATGTAATTTTATCATAGGTTTGTGATAGGTTCATGGATCCATCATCACAGTCAAGATACAGAACATTCCATCATGACAAGGATCCTTTCTGTTGCCCTTTTATAACTATATTCACCTATCTCTCTTCTCCTCCATCCCTAACCCCTGGTGATTACTAATTTAGTTTCCATTTCTATCTTGTCAAAAATGTCACATAAATGGGATCATGGAACATATAACCCTTTGATACTGGCACTTTTTTCACACACCATATTCCCTCTAGAGATCTACCCAGGTTGTTGTGTGTGGTTTGTTGCTTCTTATTGCTAAATGGTATGGATATATGTCAGCTTGTTTAGCCATTCATCCATTAACCAAAAGCTAATTTCAAAACATTTATTAGAATGTTTGAACTTGCCCATCTCGTGAAAACAGAATTTGTCAGCTTACCTAAAGAGATCTGCTTTAACTGTATACAAAGAAAGATAAATTCACCTTAAGTTAAGGAGAATGGAGTGAGCTAGCAATTGTCAAGTACTTATTAAATAGTCATCACTTAGTTTTTGAAGTAACCCAATTCTGGATATTATACTCATTTTGCTAACAATAAAAGGAAGGTTCAAAAGGTTAAATTCCCACAGCTACTAAGTATTCCATCTATGATTAAAATCCAAGTCTCTTCTACCTTAAATCTGTGCCCTCTTCCACTACATCACACTGCCTGTGATTTGCAGGAAGTCAGCCAGCTGACCCTCATAGATTCAGAAACAGTACCAATCCCAGGACAGTGAAACCAGCCACAGAGAGTTGGGAGGATCACACTTCAATTGCTTCCCTCCCCATGCCAGTTTATCTTTACCATAATGGTGTTTTCAAACCTGGATTCCTTAATTTACATAAAACACTGTAGCCCAGAACTATTAAAAAAAATCCTTCACCAGAAAATAGATTAGCTCGAATCAATTGATGGTATTGTGGCACATAAGAAGGTATGACAAAGAAATCCCTGACAAGGGTGCTCCCACAAAGAATCAAGTATTTGCAGATAAAAGTCTGCCTTCAATTTGTGCCATGCACTGAAAAGGCACTGCTCCATCATTTTTGTTGTAAGATTTCAGATAAATCACTAAAACTACTATGCATCTTGTCAGCTGGTTTCAAATGACAGCAGAGCACTGAGTTGGCTCTCAGGACTGTCCCTCTGCTAGCTTCCTGTGTGTAGCTATATCCCCACCCACCTTCGTGGAAGATGGCATCTTGCTTACTAGACAGAGATAAATTCCTCACTGGCATGCTCATCAGACACTAAGCCCAACTCATCTCTTCCTCCTCGCCTTTCCTCCCTCACTCTGGTTATTTATAGAGATCACAGGTGAATCGGGGGAAATTATTACAGCGCAATGACTGCTGAAAGGCTAGAAGCTAAAGAAGATGGATTATCATGGCTCTGACATGATTTGTATGGATTTCCAAAATTAAGCTGTTCGCTTAGAGTGACCACCCTCCTCCCACCCCGGGCTTCGCAGCTGCCCTGGTGATAACCTTCATCTGCACTTGGGAGCCCAGACAGCTGAGCACGTTTCCCATTACCTTTCAAGCGAGTGTGTAGGGTTCTTCTGGCCCCTCAGTAATAGCAGGGCTGCTGGTGAACAGAGTGATAAACACCCACGGAGAGGGATGTAGCGTGAAAAGATCTCATCACCTGCCATTAGCTCCCCAATGAATAATGCAGCATTTTCCATGGCAGGTGTCAGGGGCTGGAGAGAGAAGAGCTCCCTGAATGCTCTGGTGAGCACTTCAGCACAGAGGATGAGGTGAGAGCAACAGATGCATGTGACAAACTTACACAGCTATTGTGTTTTAGAAGAAAGGGGAATTTTGCTTCACATGTAGCTGGCACATTTCCTTTCTTTCTTTTTCTACCTTTATAGTCAAGGCAAGAGGATGCTACTTTCCCCTTAAGCGTCTACCATTCTAATTTAGACCATTTGCAAAGGGATAGTTTCTCTTCAATTCCATTATTCAGCTAATAGCACAATTTTCCCTCTGCTTCCAGTTTTTCTCTGGCTTGTATATCTTGTTCTCGATTTGCATAGGTATTTGTTTATTTTCATTAAATTTTATAGGCTTGGGTTAAACAGAAATGTCAACAGCAAATATAATTATTTCCCTGTGCATCTGTACCCACATGTGCATGCACATACACAGATACACATTTAAGTTATAATTTGGGGCCAAAACAATGGGTAGCTAATTGGTTTATTGTCTTTGAGAACCTACCTGAAATGAGGAATATCCGACCAGCAGATCCGAAGGCAAAATGGGATCCATTATGGGTTATTCACAGCACACAAATTTATCTGTCCCTTAGATCCCAAATTGAGGTGATTTGTAGCCTCAGATCCCAACATGGGAAAAATGTTTGACAATGTTTAGGTCAACTTCCCTCATAAAAGGCATAATTTCTGAACACTCAGCAGTATATTTTGTTTGTTTGTTTTTCTAGCTAGTTTTCATAAAGCTTCCAATGTGACTAAATATGAAAAATTTAAATTCTAAGAATAATTAGTCATCACACTTACCCCTAAATCCTGCCTTTTCTGAACCCCAAATGTCAAATTTTTTTGTTGTGTTGAGTTTTGCCATTTAAGGTAAGAAAAAGAATGAAAAAGACAGAAATAATACTCTGGTTAAATTAAGAGAATTTTTAAAGGTAGTGCACAATACTACCATTAAAATAGTTACTGAATAGTTACATAGCAATGGCTTGCTCCTAATACCTAATTCTGGATTTTCATCTATCAATGGAGCAAGTTAAGCTCCTAGTCCCCTCCCCCACATCATGAGGTAATGACAAGGACTTGGACAGACACAAGCCCTGGTAAATCACAGAAATGCTAGCTTTTGAATCCATTGATACCCTTTCTTTGTTACTTTGGCTATCCTTTTTGGAACAAATATCTTAACAAAGGTGTATTCATTTGAACAGTTGACAGGACAGAAACGAAGCCATCCCAGAGAATCACGAACACACAATCAGCATATTATCACTTTTACCTTGTCATCCCAAGAGACCAGGACCTTTATGTTGCCTTCACCTGTTCAATAATCTTGTTCAGTCTTATCCTCCTCTAAAATATGCCATATTTCTAAATTACCACCCATTCCTTATTTACCCCAAACTCCCAGCCAGTCATCTCAAACACTATCAGAATCTGTTCACTAAATTCAATGTGTCTATTAATTTTAGGCACAGATAAGGTGTTACATAATGCAATTAAGTGCAGGAGGTGGTCATGTCCCCGCCCAAAGGAGAATTGTGTTTTAGGTGACGAAATAGACAATGAATAACCAAATAAACAAGTACATAAGCATTATGATAATGATGATAAAGAAGATAAGACAGCAGGACAATGTGCTGAAGAATAACCAGAAAATGAGGCTATACTGGTGAAGTTAGTTGGAGGAGACCATGTGGCATGGGCATTTGATCAGATAGAAAGAACGTAATGCTAGCTGTATTAGTTCAGATTCTCTAAAAGGCAAATAACAAGACTAGATGAAAGGTGCAAAGTTTTTATTGGATAAAATGCCTATGTTGGAAGGAAAGAGGGAGGGAGTAGAGAAAGACTGAAATAGTCATTGGACTACAATACAAGTCTGATCCAAGCTACAGGAGACAGGGAAAGGAGACTGATGAGGCTACCAGACTACCATGCAATCTAAGAAAATTTTAGCTAAACTTCCATGGATTCTTGGAGCCAAAGTTGGACGGCAAAGCCCCATGTCTCCCAGGAACAGGGCTACTCTCTTATCTTTACTGTACTCCATGGTTGTGGATAGTAGCCCTAGGAGGTATGGCTTTCATGTAAAATTTGTGACCAGCTTCAAAACAAAGCAGCTGAGCCTTGCTATGGTTTCTTAAAGTATCCTCTAAATTTCATGTGTTGCTAACTTAACTTCTAAATCCATATGTTGATGATATTCATAGGTGACTCTTTGGCGATGTGATTAGAATTAGAAAAGGTTATCAGCATCGAGCCCAATAATGAAATTAGTGCCTCTGTAAGAAAAGGGAGAAAACCAAGCTAGCACATGTGCTCAGTCTCACCAAGTGATGCCCCCACCACGATGTTATAATGCAAGAAGAGCCCTTACTAGATGCTGGCGCCATACTTAGACTCTTCAGCTTCCAGAACCATGATCTAAACAAACCTCCATTCTTTATAAATTATCTGATAGCTGGTATTTTGTTACCGCAATAGAAATGGGAATAAGTTAGGCCCTCAATCAGCCACACTCCATGCAGAAGATCTTTGAGGCTCATTCTCATGGCTACTATCACAACTATGTGAAGTGCAGGAGGAAAAAAAATACAGGGAGAGTCAAAAAGTACTGGAAGGAGTTCAAGGAGTTTGGGTTGATTTGACAATGGTAGAAAAATAAAAAGGGACCAGATAATGTAAGGCCTTATAAATCATAAAAATAAGAATGGCTTAGTTACAAAGCACATTCAATTGGCAAGGCATTGTTTTAGTTGCTTTATGTATATAAACTCAGGTCATCTCAACATCTCTATAAAGAATAAAGAACCTTAATTGTACCTGTGAACAAACTGAGAGAAGCAAAATGAAGTAACTTGCCCAAGGTTGCACTATCTTGAAGAGGCAAGGCTGAGATTCAAACACAGACACTATTCTACTCTGATAAGAGTTTTGAATTTTAAACTAAGAAAACAAGGAAGACACCAAAGTAGAATGAGAGAAATTAATGAATAAATATACTTATGTAGCTCTAAGACACTTAATCATCCTCTTAGCCTCCTGAGAATATTTTTTAATGAACTTAAAATAATTGTCTATAATCTAAACTCATAAAGTACGCAATGGTGTGAGCTACTCTTACAAAATGACCCAAAAGCTGCCAGTTTTTCATGGGCCTAGAACACAAGAAGACTGAAATTTTCATGCAAACTACTTGGCCATTTGGGCCATATGACCCATAAGATCTTTGAAATACCTGAGTCAGACAGGAAAGCTCTATGCAACTTTTGGAAGGTCCCTAATTCAGACCTACAGATGAATCATATCATAGATCTTTAGAATTTGGAGCAAAGCCATATCATCCTCTGCAGATGATCATTCTTGAAAGAAAGCACTTCTGGGTTGTTACTGGGCTTAGTACTTGTTACTGGGCTTGTTAGTGGGTTTCCTTAGTAACCTAAGTATACCCATTATGAGCTGGGTGTTGTAAGACCCACTGATTCATAAAGTTAAATTTACACAGCAGAACTCTATCATCAAATGGAAGTGAATGGATCAGTCCAATAAAACTGATTTTAGACTTCTGACCTCTAGAACTGTAAAATAATAAAGTGTCACCATCATAATATTCCCCACATAATTGCTACTCCTCAAGGAACTTGTTTCACAAAAATGAAGTATGAAAATTGACCTATTATCATGGAATTCACTAGTTTTGTCATGTATATTACTCCAAAGCTTCTGATTAATAGAAAATAAAACACCCTTCTGAAGACTCAATTACGATTCTAGGTAAGGGACAACAGTTTGAGAGATTGGGGCACTGTCCTCCAAAATACAATGTGTATGCTCTAAATCAGTATTCAATATAGGATACCATTTCTTCTACAGTCACACTTCTCACAGGAAACAGAAGAGGTTTGTCTACTACCTCCAAATACCCCTACAAAATTTTTGCTCCTCATGATAAAAGCAAGAGCACACAAGGGAGGGGTGAGGATAGGTAAGACACCTAAAAAACTAGCTAGCATTTGTTGCCCTTAACGCAGACAAACTAAAGCAGATACCTTAAAAGCAACTGAGGCCAATAGGAAAAGGGGACCAGGAACTAGAGAAAAGGTTAGATCAAAAAGAATTAACCTAGAAGGTAACACCACGCACAGGAAATCAATGTGAGTCAATGCCCTGTATAGCTATCCTTATCTCAACCAGCAAAAACCCTTGTTCCTTCCTATTATTGCTTATACTCTCTCTACAACAAAATTAGAAATAAGGGCAAAATAGTTTCTGCTGGGTATTGAGGGGGCAGGGGGGGAGAGGGAGGGGGCGGAGTGGGTGGTAAGGAAGAGGGTGGGGCAGGGGGGGAGAAATGACCCAAGCCTTGTATGCACATATGAATAATAAAAGAAAAAAATTTTTTGCTCCCTATTCCTTTGATTTAAAGTTCTGATCTCCTAGAGATCTTAGTTTCCAAGGTAGATATAGCCCCACAGGGACCTAATAATAATCCCACTAAGCTGGAAGCTGAAATTGTCAACTGGACACCTTAAGAGCTCATGAAAGATAGACAACAGGCAACATACTGTGAATATTGTCAGAATCAAAATGGAGTCACTGTTCTGAAACCCCAAGAAAAAGTAAAATGAAATCAGGAAGTTATGGAGGATTCATGTACACACAATAAGATTAAAAGACTCCACCAGAACTACTACTTTGGATAAGGCCCACTGCCAACTTGCACAAAAATAGTACTTGTGCAAAAATTTTCTCAGCAATGACCGTCTAATATTGGGTTGACAATACTTTTGTCACAAATCCTTGTAGCCAAAGATTATATTTTTAATGCAATTTATATAATCTTCCTCATTTTGTCTTTAAAAACTTCCCTTGACTCAACCTCCTTGAAAATGCAGTTTACTCTGCACACATATGCCCATCGCAATGTTCCTTCCCAAATAATCTATTATTCTTTGGAGAATCTCTCTGTGTTTGTTGTTTATCTGGATTGCATCAAAAAGCTACTATACTAACTGGGATGACTAATATTCACTATCAAGGGGAAATTGGGATGCTTCTGAAAATCTGAGATAGGCTTTGAGCATTCCTACGTCCTGTCATTGAAGTCAATGGTTGAATCCAATGTACAATAGAGCCTGCAATATAATTTTTAAATTGAAAAATAACCACTTGTCAAGCTGATTATCAAATAATCCCTCCAATTGATTTCTCCACTGACTCATACATGGAATATTTAGAGTTTGCTTTAGAAAAATTGAGTAATCAAAAGCAGTTTGATACATTCCCAATAATTTATTTTAAGCCTGTTTTCATGTATAATAATTCCCATAATAAAGTCCAGTGCAAACAATAATCATCTTCAAATTTAGGAAAACAACCTAGAGAAACTATTCATGAACCTGTACTACATAAATCTTAGGTTGAACGACACCTTTACTCAATGTCTCTCAGAAGCAGGAACAAGATGGTTGAAAATGGTTAAGATTCTGGTAAAAATTTGCCTAGTGGTTATTAGCAATGTCTGAATACACTTCTTGACTCCTGTGGTTCCACCAAATATCCAAATTGGTCTTCAGCTTTACAATAAATTATGTAAGCCAAGTGTGGTAAAAAAAAATTCTAAAATGATTCCCAGTGCCCTCTACTTCCTCATACTGATACCCCTGTGTAATCCTCTGTATGTGGGCTAAACCTACTGACTTCCTTGTAATGAAAAGTAGAAATATTGATGAGATAACACTTTTGAGATTAGGTTATGCAAAATGGACTTTCATCTTGATTTTATTCTCTGCCTTGTCTCACCTCTTCACTCTGATGAAGCAAGCTGCCATGTTATAAACTGCCCTATAGAGAGGCAAGGAACTGAGGGGGTCCTCTCACCAATAGCCAGTAAGGAACTGCAGACCTCAATTTAACAGTCTTGAAAGAACTGAATCTTGCTAGCAACTGTAAGAATGACTTTGAAAATAGATTCTTCCCCATTTAAGCCTTGAGATAGCTGAAGTACTTGCCAACATCTTGACCTCAGTCTTGCAAAGAGACCCTGAACCAGAAAACACAGATAAATTGATCCCTGATTCCTGTCCCACAGTCTGTGAAATAGTAAGTTATTCAGTGGTTCCCTGAAGCAAGTGGCCTATTTCACATATCCTTCTGGAACACAGACTGAAGAAAAAAATAGCACCTACCTTTTGTGTATTCTCAGATCACCAGAAGTAAAGATCAAACCAAACACCTTACATTTAAAGCTTATGCTCATATGCTGTCTACCAACATTCTACAGTCAAAGCAAGGCATAAGGCAAAGTCTAAGTTCAAAGGTAGAAACACATGCTCTGTCTATCATAAGTCAATGACAAGGATATAAACATATATTACCACTATAGGGCCATAAAATATTTGCTAGTCATTCTTCAGTTTGCCACACATCCAGTAACTTTTATTCTAAAATTATCTGTGATAACTTTCTGTTTATTTGCAACCAATAATCCTTGCTGCAGTAGCCAACAACAAATTAATGATTACTTAAACTATGGTGTATTATTGACACAAGAGCCATGTGGTTTGTAAGGTGAATTTTAAGGTAAGAAATTTCAATGTTCTCCATCTACACATATTTCGTGCTCAGAGCAGAAGCTCTAGATTTTTTAGGTTTAGGAAAGTAGTCACTTTGATAGTGGGAAGAGTATGTCACTGTGCTGAGCAAAGGAGACCATGCTTTCCCAAGTCTACTAGGACATGCCAGTATACATTATTATAACTAAAAATCACAGGCCCAAACAGATTCTTTAGTGACTAGATTATTATCAGCAGGCTGTTCAGTAATGTAGATTATCATAGATGTTAACCATCTGTGGACAGAGCTGAGCTATGACAACCCTCTTTTCCAATTATAACAACCACATAATTGTATACCACTGCTCTTGAAATGTGATAAATTTATAAATTTGTCAAAACCCTAATCTCAAAAAATATAGGCATTTCTCCTAGCAAAAACTAACTATGGCTCCATAGGACTTGCCTAGTGTTAAGAATAAGGAATAGAAAATCCTTTGCAAGAAATACTTAATTTTTTATTATTGGCTTCTTAAATTATCTGGGGAAAACTTACACATTCCCTTAAATTTGAAGTTTCTTTAGGGGTGTGTGTGTGTGTGTGTGTGTGTGTGCGTGTGTGTGTTACAAAGGATATGAAAAGTGAAATAAAAGAAAAACTGGCAACTCCATACCCTGAAGTAAATTAAAACTTTCAGCTTCAAGAATATTTGAACAATTGTTGAATGTTCAGCACATACTTCATTTTATATAAATGATGCTAAATAACATTTTTGAGATATCACATCTCTGTAGAATCATTCCTTTCTCAATGAAGAGAATTCATCTCTGTGGTATGTTTCTTTGATAACCAAACATAAAATAAAAGAATAGAGGAATGCTCTGCAATAGCAGGTAAAATGCAAATGCTGCAAAATGATTATTTAGCATACATAAGGTACCTGTTGAATATATACCCAGGGATTTTGAGGAAGGAGGACACCTGGCCATAGTTTTTATTTAATATTGACAGGTAAAGTTATAACCTATAGCAATAGCTTAGATATGGGGAAGTTCAGCTATGGTTGACTCTCCAAGAGAATATTTTATGGATTTCTGGATCCTACAGCATAATACAAAGTATCTGAGTTTCTACATTTCAGTGATGGTTCAGTTAACTTCTAGAAAAAATTCCTACATATAGGAAGTTTTTACATTCTGGAAAGCACATCTTCTACAGAGGACAACATTAGAGACATTTGCTTCATAAGAGCATGGAAGATTTAGCTAATATCTCTTTTGTTGTCAGCTTAAATAATCCCCTGAAACACCTGTGATTACAGTGTTTGATTTCCAAGAGCCATGTGTTTAAAATGTGACAGGCCCTGTCTGCTCAAATTTGGCTGGACATAGGCTGGGCCTTTTATTCCATTAGTGCAATCAGTTTCTCCTGGATTAAAAGAAATTCAAATTTAAAAACCATAAGTAGTTCTTTCCTATTTATGTATATTGGAAATATACAATAAAATAGAAAGAATGAAAAGGAAGAAGGAAACCAACAGAGAAATGAAGAAAAGAAAAATGAAAGTTTTACCTAGCATTTCATTTCTGGTCCCAGGTTGTTACTGAGGATCAGCTGCAACCTGTATTCAAATGGTGATCTTTAAAATTATTTTCACCTATTTAAGGTTTTTTATAGGACCTTTTAATTTTTCATGTACAGAGTATCAATAAGTCAAAAATGGTAGAAAGATGAGTTAATGTTAGAACTGGGTGAGTTAAAGTATAGAATGATGTGAAGCTTCACTAATCCCAGGGCGAGACAGCTACAACTTTTGTCGTGCCATCTAATACCAGAAAATGCAGGGTCTGTCTATGTACATGATGGTAAAGCAATGTGAAGATAAAGAACAGAATCTTAGTAGCATTCATAGATAAAAAAATATTTACAATCTAAGAATAAGACTGACAGCTGACTTCTCAAAAGAAATAGTGTAAGCCACAAGTCAATGGAGTGACAACTTCAAAGTTCTGAAACAAAACTGCCAACCTAGAATTCAAAACATAATGACAACATTCTTCAAAATGTAGATTAAAAATAGACACCAAAAAAAGCGATGTATTAAACATACTGTGTCTAAAGTGGAGGGACAGAAAAGGGAGTGAGGAGAAATAAGGAGGGAAAACAGGAAGAAAGGGTAGAAGAAAAATAGAGAGGGAGGGAAAACCTTTACAGAAGAATAACAGCAAATAAATATGGAAGGATTTTAACATTTACATGGTGCTACTACACATCTTACCACAAACAGAGGTGAACTATGCCTATAATAAAAGACTAAGAATAAGATTGCATCGCCTATAAAGCATTCTTCCAAAAACTTACCCTAAATACAATCAAGACTCTAGCTGGAACTTATAATTTATTAATATTCTCGTGACACGAGATCAGACAACTAAGTTAAATGTGTAAACAACCAGACAAATTGAAAATAAGGACCATTCCTTATTACTATTTGTCTGGCATCTTCAGAAAATCAATGTCATTTTCAAATTTTTAAAGATAAGAAAGAATCCCATACTAAAAAAAAATATAATAATAAGAGTCAATAGATAAGCCTTGATTCCCTCCTTATTCTATTTTTAAAAATCTATAGAAGGCACATATGGAAAATTTGGGGAGGTTTAAGTAGAGACTGAATATTAGAATTTATTGAATTATTTTGGTAAATTTCTTAAGTGTGAAAGTGGTATTGTGTTGATAAAGGAGAAAATATATCTTTGTGTATCTTGATGTGTAAAATGTACTTTCAAGTGATGTAACAAAAATGACAGAGGAAGGGAGAAGGGGATAAAGGGAGAGAGGGGAGAAAGAAAGGATAAAAGGAAGGGAGGGAGAGAAATGGGGAAAGAATTTACGGGAATCTATTTTACTATTTTTTCCTTTTTCTCTATGTTTGAACTACAAAGTAGAGGAAGAGAATAATTTTTGTAAATTCCTATTTAAGTCAATTTAATTATTTAGTATAAGTATCTGTTGAATAGGTCTGGATCTGTTGTGATAGATCTCAATGAAAAATGACTTACTGGAGAGGGTGGAGTGCAATTTATTGTTTTTAATAAACAGGTTATGCTCTGTGTCTTATATTTATAAGATTTTGTCATCTGTTTGTGTATTCAGATACTTAAATTATATCACCACAAATCTTTCTGGCCATTCTTTGGCTTTCGTTCCTCCTAAGATAAGCTTAAAAGGAGCATGGACATTATACATAGTCTCTCTTTTACATTCTTCCTGCACAGTAACCCTAGGAAAAAGAAGGTGCCTCTTCCAAATAGTCCAAGCAAAAGTCCTAAAATCAGCATATATCATATATTTGAACAAATCACTGTATAAAGCATAAATGAATATACCAATTCAGTTCTGAGATACATCCCTATCCTTAGAATCATGGGTAGAGTCCAGTATACTATTGGAAATGATTGAAGGTTGGCCAGTAAAAGGCTCAGGTGGTAGAGCACTTGCCTGGCATACACAAGGCTCTGGGTTCAATCTTTAGTACCAATCCCCCCCCTAAAAAAGATTAAAGGTCCTTATCTAAAGGTTACTAGAAGGAAAAATTTGCTGTCACCAAAAAAAGAATGAAGGGGGAACACATGGGGAAATAGAAAAAAACAGTTGTACAGAATAACCAGCTGTGGATTCTTGCTCTTTAATGGGGGGGGGGGACTTTGCCTATACAGGACATTGGAAATAGAGACTGTCATCTTTTATGAGGAAGGCTCAGAAGAAGTAGGACTTCTTTCAGCAAACAGGAAACTTTCAATTATTAGATATGAATTTCTGAGAAAAAAAGAGATAAGCTAACAAGGAGGTTCTTATTGCAGGACAATCATTGAGGAATCCACATATGCAATGTCTTCGCTACTGGCCATAAAAACTGCCCCTTATCACCTGATTATCAAGGATCCACTCCATACAGACTCTTTTGGGGGGTGGTCCCTTTGGGTAAAATCCCAGAATGTTATAAATCAACTCTTTCTACTGAATAGCCTCCACCAGATTCACACAGAACACTCACACATCACTGGCACAAGAAAATCTAATGGAGTCACACACATGGAGCCACCTCTCTATGCTCAGCTATGAGGGTATTTTACTTGCCAAAGTCCTTAGCCTTTAAATTTCTCAGAAGAGGGGCAAATGCGACTGCATTGGGCTCTTTCCACCTCAAAGGTATCAATAACAAGATGCCTGTGCTCCTTTAAAACCCCTCTTGTTAGCCAGGTGCCTATGCTCATGCCTATAATCATGCTTTCTTAGAAGACTGAGATCAGAAGGATTGCAGTTCGAGGCCAGCCTGGACAAATACTTTGCAAGACCCCCATTTCCAAAAAAATAACCAAAGCAAAATGGACTGGAAATGTGGCTTAAGTGGTAGATTGCCTCCTTTGCAAGTGTGAAGCCCTGAGTTCAAACTCCAGCACCAACAAAAAGACTAAAAAAATACATAAAAATTAAAAATAAAAACCCTTTTTCTGGGTATAAAGTAAGAGGAAATACCACCAATACTGAGAAAACCAAATGCCAACTCCCAGCTCCCCAATAGACTTTTCTAGAAAGTCCTCCTTCCTTCACCTTAACTCAATGTTTTTATACTGAAAGAGGAATGTTGGATGAGAATTCACAAACTACATTTTTAATATCTCCTTTGTAGATCAAGAATTGGTGATCTAGTACCCACTAACCCTCTTTGGAATAACAGATTATTAGTTACCTTTTGCTTTTGTTCTGGACTCTCTAGTCAATACTGAGATGCAGTACTGACTGGATCTCATATTAACATCATATTAGTTTGACTGACTTAGCCCTCTAATGATTTATTTATGGTGACTGATAACCCTTCCAACCAAACAAGAATAGGGTCATGGCTTTAAAGGAGAAAGACTATTTAGTAAGCAACCAGTTGTGTATCACATAGCAGAATTCATATTTTTACCTAAGATAAAAACTATTGACCTTCAAATGGCTGGGGTCAAATGGAAGTGATACCATTAGCTACTATTGTCTTGGGTCTAGAAAATTTTAAATTTGACCTAAAAAATTACAGGCTATTAGATTCCAAGTTTTTAAGCTTCCCTTTGTGTTTTCTCCCCACCATATTTCCAGGGCCTGGCATGAAGCCCAAGAACTATAAATACATATTGATTGGCTGACTGCTGACCAGTTACTTCATTATAAAAGAGTTTACTCTCAAAGGATTCATTAATGCTGGAATCCTTACATATGTGATTGCATAGTATAAACATGGACAATGCACTCTATATATATTTAACTCCTGTTCTTGGACAGTTCCTGCTGTGCTGTATATTTGTCAAAAGAGTTAAAATTTAAGAGTTTCTGCATAAATGCCATTTAAATTCACAATCCAATTAATGCATTAGAAGCTGACAGAGTTTTGCTAAAATCACCATTTGTCATGTTTCTGTGCCCTGGTATTATCCCCACAGATATATAAGGCTAAAAAAGGCCACCTATTACTGTAGAGATGTATCTAAAAAATCTCTCAGGCTGCCTGTAATCATCTCCATTATGTATAATGACCATTTTGATAATAGTCTTTAGAAGAGGTAATGGCTTGGCTGAACGGTTATTACCTGTCTGTTCATGCTGGAAGCAAGATGCAGAAGCCAGAGGGGACAGTCAAATGGTCCTTGTGGTGTATTCTGAGGAAATAAGAAATATTTAACAGAATGCAAGAAACAGACAAGCGAGCACCTTTTGCGGCAGAACTGGCCGCCTCTCTGCCACAAGCCTGCGTGAATTTCATAATTTAAAGCAAATGCTCCCAATAATGGACCTGCTCTCAGCCTTCAGACCAATTTCATCCAAAGCATCACCACCTGGTCTATTAAGAGGAAGGGGAAAAAGACAACTGAACGTTATCATATTCTTTCCCATATTATTGTTAGGGAGGTAAACTCATGACAACAGTGACTCCAGAGGGGGATACTTGGTTGTTTCTAATCGACCTGCATCTTAGGTCACACTGAGGACATGTCACAACTCCAAGGACCAAATTTGATCCAGGCCTAGCCAAAGCTATAAGTAGAAAACATACAATGCCTCCAAAAAGGATAATTTCACAGATTCAACGGCTTCATGTGCATGGGGCAAATGTCATATTCCATTTCTTGGGAACAAAACATATTTTACATAGCTTCCAGAGGCTCCCTTTTATTCCCACCTAAGCCATTCTTACGCTTCCTCTAAAATAGAGGAGGAAATAAGTCTGATTAAAGATGTAACATAAGCTTTCAATAGGAAAAATACCTGAAGGAGGCATTAAAAAAGATTTGAGAATGAGATCACAAGTTGTTCACAGACACTGAGGAAGGGGCAGGAAGTACAGATTTCATAGTCAAATGAATCAGAAAATTCTGGATAAAATGAATATAAACAGGTGTACTTTGCTTGTTGTGTAGTAAAAATTCTTAGAGCCTTTAACCTGTTTGTGTGCATTATGAATCTCCAAAAAAGAGACAACATAATACAGGAAAATATGCTTTTACTCAAAAGCATTTGTCCAAGGGCACTTTATTTAGTCCTTAAAAAATATGTGAGGCAATTCTGTCATTGTTCCATATCTTCAATGCCCAGTACAATAGCCACTAACTGTATATGGCTATTTACACTTAAATTAATTAAAATTGAATTAAATTAAAAACTTAGTTCCTCGGTGGCATAAACCAATTGCAAATTCCCAGCTAACCACAGTAGCTAGTGACTATTATATTGGAAAGTGCAAATTTAAAAAATTTTTATCACTGCAGAAAGTTTTACTGGGCAGCACAACTCTAAACAATAAGCTGGGCACTGATGGCTTCTGCCTGTAATCCTAGGTCCTTGGGAGGCCGAGATCAGGAGGATCTCAGTTCAAGGCCAGACTGGGGGGAAAAAAAGTTAGCAAGATCCCATGGCAAGCAATAGCTGTACACTGTAGCATGTGCTTGTGGTGCTTGTCCTCCCAAGCTACATGGAAGGCTGAGACTGAGAGGCTCACAACTCCAGGCCAGCCTAGGAAAAAATAAGTTTTTAAGACCCCCATCTTGATCGAAAAAAGCTGGGTGTGGTGGTATGCATCTGTCATTCCAGTGAAAGTGGGAAGCTTGAAATAGAAGGATCATGGTCAAGGCTGGCCTGGGCAAAAAGTGAGATCTCATCTCCAAAATAACCAGAGCATAAAGGCCTGAAGGTGTGGCTCAACTGGTAGAGTGCCTGAGTCACAATCAGAAGCCATGAATTCAGACTCCAATACACCAAAAAATAATAATAAGTATTTTGTATTATATTTAAAATGCAGCTTTTTATCTCTCAACTAATTATTATTATAAAATGCATACTCATTCTCAAGAAGAATTTTTCCCTCCACAGAAAACAGAATGGGAAACATAACAGAATATCAGTATCCATATCCATCTAATAGTCATACAAATTACAAAGCTATGGGACTTGAATTCAGAGACACACCCCAGGACAGTAGCAAATATGGGGTCAAGGTCAAGAAAAAAGCTAACCTGGCAGAAAAGTATTTCTGGCACAAACATTGAGGAGCCATATAGATCTATTCAAACCAATCAGTGATCCATAACTGAAGCATTCTTTATAAATTTCAGCTTGTGAATATTGCTCTCTTCTAGGGACTATAATTTAGAAAATCCTCCTATTGATCTTTGCTGGGTCCAGAGAGAGAGAATTGATTTGAATTACATAATGCTTAGCATAGTACTTGGCACACAGCAAATATTCAAGATAAGTAAGTAGAAGGACAGGGAAAATTCAATTCAACAAATATTTTTAAGCATCTCATGAACTAAATGCTGTGCTAAGGGCTAATACAAAGATGCAAGAAATTTAGCCTTTGCCCTCAAAGAACCCACAGATGGTCAAGTACAAAAACCTTTTTCAATGAACACAGGACTATATGCACAGAGACATAAATTATGTAGAAATTCAAATAAGGTTCAAATCACTTCTAAATAAGAGGATTAGGAAGGGTTTCATGGATAGTGTGATATTTGAAATGGATCTTTAAATCTTAGAGTTTTGGTTGGTTGAAATGAAGAAGCCAAATTGCAGATGCTATGGTGAAACTTAGAAACAATTTTTATAGTGAAACTTCAACTTCATCTTGAAGCCTGTGCTAACTATCCTGGTTTTCACAGATCTAACTGAGATTAAAATCCATGATGCTCATCAACTAGTTTAGAATTAGAAGTATCTATGACTCTCAAGATGAGGACTGAAGCCGAATATCTAAAATCTACATTTTTCTATTGAGAAGTAGGCAAGGAATCTACTAAAAAGCTATAAATCTCTGACTATAGGAGATAGAATTCTGGTCAACAGATATCCTCTCATTCCCCAGACTGACACTTTATTGCATGAAAATAATCTAGAATTTATATGAATCCAAATTTTCCTGTTTCCTAGAATAAAGAATACATCACTGTTAAGCCATAGGAAAAATTCCTAGTTTAGCTTATTGTGCTATTTCCACACCTGGGGGCCAGTCTAGAAATGCCAGGAATCAGTAAGTTTCAACTAAATAAAATCAATCTTAATTTTTAAAATACATTTATAAATTCATAATATGGGGGGGTCTCATAGTGACAATCATAAATTTAATACACAGAAGTCTTTGAGCTAAAAATTTCTGATAGAAATCTTCCATCAGAGCCTGGATTAGATTAAGCCAAGATTTCTAGAAACCAATCATCACACAAAGGGATCAATTCCTTTTCAGGATCAAATGAAAAACAAACATGAAAATCAGTACCTAACCTATAAAATGAGTTCAGATGGAAGAAAATATGCATGGAGTAGAGGCAGTCCAAGTTTATCCTGGAATTGACCATAGCCAGTTTTTTTTTTAATTAACTCAGAGGAAATAAAATTAATACTTAATAAACAACATTTATGTGTTGATCAGTATCTTCATATGGGTCTTTAGACAAATTAATCTGAAGTAGCAATTAAAAAATGCTTTTGAAAGGTGTAATTCTATGGTTGGGAGAGTGAGTGAAAAGCTAATAGAGAAAAATAAGAAGAGATGAAAGATGATATGTTTTCATGTGGGTCATTGGTCATCATGAGCCTTAAGGCAATACAGACTACTCTACAAGTGAGTTTGGCTCAGCCTGTAGGTTATCTCTACATAGGATAAATGGAGAAAGTTTGCTGAGTAACAGTCTATAGCAGGGAGGTAAGAAGGAGAGAGATTTATCTTCTATGTTTTCCTCATCTCTTCTTGTCTGTTGGTAAAAATGTATGCCATAAAGAATCACCCACCATAATTCTGGATGATACCAGCACACAGTCTACTCTTTCTGATGTGAAGTATCAGTCAAGTCCAAAAATGCAAGTTTAGAACACAGAAAAAATACATCATTAATGTTTGGAAGCTCATGACTACATCTTGCATCATTTCTGGAAGTGAAAATATTTTTGAAATGTTTGAAGTGAAAATGAGCAAAAAACTTAACCATCAAATGATTATGATTTTGTTTGTTTTTGATGTTGCATAATTTAAAGGGGAGAAGGAAGTCCTCTTTTAAAATTACCTTATGGTTCATTAATTTAAAATTTACACTTTTGGCATTTCATTCCTTTTCTTCAAAATTTCAATTTCTGATAAAATTCAAATATCCCAAACAGGCTAAGTGTTTTACCTGTGCTGCAGTGCTTACACTTTAAGTTACCTTGAGGATAGTACCACATTGTGAACAGCTTGGGAGAGGGACTTGAAAGAAGAAGAGAGGTTTCTTATTAGATAGCTGGATCTTCAATAACAAATATCATCTGCTTCACACTTTTTACTACAGCCAGTGTGACATATGTCACCATCAGAAAGAAACACATCTTGGAAATATCTTATAATAATGAGGGGTTGTTTATAGGATATTCTCCTTCTTAGCACTGAAATCATACCTGCAAGTGACAAGTGAGATACATCTGTCCTCTCTAAGCAATCTGAGTTGCAATGTCATTTTTATACATCAAAAAAAAATCAGTATTGCTTTCTGAAATTTTCCAAAGACTTTAAGGAAAAAACCTTCAACAACTACATTTCTACCTTCAATATCCATGCACAGTTCTATAATGGTCTGTGCACCTCTCTGCACATGCCAGATATTTAGATACACAGTCTGTTAAACAATGCTTCAGGAATACATCTCCTAATCTGAAGGGAATGGCCAAAGCCCACTTTCTGAGTTATGTTACTATGGGCCTCTCTCTAAGCTTTTTAATTTGGGGATAGTAGTGAAGATTAAGAACAATGAGAAAAAAATTCCACAAATGTTCAGAAGTCATAAAATCTGTCATAATCTGAGTAATATTATTGAAACCACCATTCTTTTCTATTTTGTTCCATCTATCCTATATTTAAGCAATTTTCTAGTCATGTTCTTTTCATGAAGGTCACACTACTAGAACTGAATAGAAAAGAAGAGAAAATTTATGGGACTTTGGTTGATACAGAAAAGGTGTTAGCCAAGATGATCACAGCTTATGTCCCAAAATTCATTTGGATAGATACTTAGCTTTCATTTACTAGAACATGCCTCTCTAGGTTAATTCTTACTCACTTTTATATCAATTCTCATTTCATGGGAATTTGAGGTTGAATATATATACTTACAGACTCAGCAGTTTAAGATTTATCTGGGAGAATGTGGATCATGATGGTGGAGAGGAAGCTTTCTCCATATGATTCCATGAATGATAAGACTAAGGTTATAAAGAAGAGACTATAGCTGAAGAGGGAAAGAGAGGAAGAGCATTGGGAACACAAAGGAGGGTCAGGACAGCTGAAAAGTATGGAGAAACAAAAAGGTGACAGAAGTAAGTAGGAAAACAGTCTAGAGCTCATCGTCAGCAATGTCTGCATGATAAAGCTGCAAAGCTGCATGTGAACAGCACTCATTCCCAATACAAAAACAAAGAAGCTTCTACAGTAAAAGCAGCACAGAAGTGAACAACAGACCCTTGACTGACTCCACACTCAACCCACATATAACACCAGCCTATATAGTAGGAACTACAAAGGACTTCAACTAATTTTTCTCTGAGTAATGCTAAAGATCATGCATGTTGCCCTGGACACGTGGGTGAATATTTGTCTATGGAGTTATACTCCAAGTTCAGTGGTGAGAAACTGCACCTCCACTACACAGTCCTTCCTGAACTCTGAGAACACTTCAACTGAAAGACCAGAAGTGATTAAACTCTATCAATGCAAATCCCAATGCAGAAAGAAGAAAAAATAAGGCAACATGACACCTCCAAAACTCAACACCACCACAATAACATGAGAGTAATGTAGATGAAATCTCTGACAAAGAATTTTTAAAAATCACTCTAAGAATGACAAATGAAATTAAAGAGTACACAAACATATGAGTGAATTTCAAAAGAACTCAAAGAACTGAGGGAAATAAGGCAATGCAGGATATAAAAGTGGAATTCAATAAAGTTATAGAATTTCTGAAAAAAACTAAATTGAAATCCTGGAAATGAAAAATTCAGTAAGTAAATAAAAATGAGTGAATGAAAGTCTTACCAGTAAATTGAATTAAGTTGAAGACAAAACATCAGGACCTAAAGAACATTAGAATGCTCTATTAGAACATTCAAATAAAGAAAAAAAAGAAAGTATGAGTTGAACATGAAAGACCCAAAGGATACCATTAAGAAATAAAACCTACGAATCATGTGCAGAGAGCAAGGAGAAGAGGTGAATGCCAAAGGAATAGAAAATATTAATTATGTAGAACAATGATAATATAGTAAAGCTGAAAGAGAGAAATACCAAGACATATAAAGAAAATTTCTCGACAGAAACTCTAAAAACAAGGAAGGCATAGAATGATTATTCAAGTCATAAAAGGAAATAAGTACCAACCTAAATACAAAGCTATCTTTCATAATTAAATGAGATATAAAAGCCCTTTGTGGTAAACAAAAAATAAGTGGTTTAATTACCACTAAACCAACAGAGCAGACAAAACCTAGAGGGATCTACCAACAAAAGAGGATGATAAATGCCATAATTAATGTATGCAAAGATAAATTCCACTAGACAAGTAAATAAGCAGATGATTAGGACAGAATGAAATATTACAAAAACAAAAAAAATGACAGAAATTAATACATCCTTTTCAATAATAGCTCCCACTGTTATTGGTCTCAATACTTTAATCACAAGATGTGGCCTGGATTAAAAACTAAGACCCAAGCATTTGTTATCTACAAGAGATGTACCTTGCCAGCAAAAGCAAACAGGATAAATGATGTATTTAACCAAATCATTAATTTATTCCCAATTTGAGAAGACTAATTTAGAAAAAAATAAGTAAGTGCCAAGCACAGTGTTACAGTCCTTAAAGCTCATTCTTTAGGGAAAAAGGAGGATTCAGAGGCTAAAAAGTAACAATATCAATGGCAGCATACACACATACAGACGTGTGTGTGTCTGTGTATGAGTTTTGGGATCATGACATTAAACTCAGGAAAAGAAAGGATTCCTAAAGATAATTCTTGAACCCAGCCTTACACACCCAGCCCCAGGTATTAGCCAGACCAAAGGAAACAAAGACAAGATGGGGTGGGGTGGGTAGTGTTTAGATGAGATCAGTAATTGAATTTAGGGACAACTATTAGATAGGAAGTTTAAGAGATATGACCAGTCATATAAGCAGGAACCAGATCCTGAAGGGCTTAGTAGGGCCAATAGGATCTTTACCTTATTGGAAGTGCTTGAAGGAAGCAGGTGGTTAGATATTCACTTTAAATATGAATGTGTAGGAGGATATATTTTAAGAGAACAATATTGGAATTGGGAGATCATCTCATACCAGAAGACAAGGGAGGATGAGGACCCAAAATAAGAGGGGGACAATGAGAACGGAATAGATGAAATGTGGTCATATATTTAGAAGGTAAAATTAACAGAACATGGTGATTAATCAGAATGTGAAGGAAAGCAAACAATCAAGGAAAACTCTCAGGTTTTTAGCTTGGATGACTTGATGGGTGGTAGAAGCATGACTGAAATGGAGAATACAGGGGGAAACTGTTGAGTACAATTTGGGGTGGTTCCTAGAGCAAAATAAATAACTTAATAATGCACCATGAGCTCCTAGAAAAACAAGAACAAGCATCCAAAATTAGTAAACAGAAAGAAATAATAAAGACCAAAACATAAACAAATGAGATGAGAGGAAAAAAATATATAGAATCAATGAAATAAAGATTTTTTTGTTTGAAAAGAAAAACTAGATTGACAAACAGCCAAACAAACTAAAAGAAAGAGGGAGCAGAGTAAATAAATAAAATTAGAGGTGAAAAGGGGGATATCGCAACAAATACCAATGAAATTCAGAGAGTCATCAGGGAATACTTTAAAAATTATATTCTAATAAACTGGAAAATTTAGAAGAAATGGATAAATTTCTAGATGCATATGACCTACCTTGAATCAACAGGATAAAGACCACTTAAAGAGACCTATAACAAGCAATGAAGCAATAATAGTCTCCAAACAAAGATAATCCCAGGAACAGATGAATTCACTCTGACTTCAATCAGACTTTCAAAGAGCTAACACCAATGCTTCTCAAACTCTTTCATAAAATAAAAAGGGAAGGAACTCTCCTATGAAATATTATATTGGTATAAAAACTGCACAAGAATGTCAAAAATGAAAATTACACACCACTTCCTTAATGAACAAAGAGAAGAAATTCTCAATAAAATACTTGCAAACCATATTAAACAACCTATTAAAAAGTTCATACACAATGATCAAGTTGGTGTAATTCCAAGTATACAAGGATGTTTCAACATTTGCAAACCAATAAATGTAAACCAGAACATAAACATAAACAGAATAAAGGACAAATATCAAAAGATCACCTCAATAGATGCACATAAAGCTTCTGACAAAATTTGACATAACTTCATGATAAAGACCAGGTACAAACTAGGAATAGGAAGGGAATACTTCCATATAATAAAAGCTATATACAATAAATATATAGTCAATATTGTGCTGACTGAGGAAAAATAAACCATTTCTCTAAGGGTGTCACTCTCTCCACTCTTATCAATGTGCTTGAATTCTTAACCAGAGCAATAAGAGAAAAAAATAAAATGATTCACAAACGGGGAAGGAAGAAATCAAAGAGACCTATTTGCACAAGATATGATCCTATACTTAAAAGACCCTAAGGGATCCACTAAAAAATTCTTAGATCTAATAATCACTTTATCAAAGTAGGATATAAAGTCAACATATAAAACTCAGCAGTTTTTCTACACAACAAAAATTAACAGCTGGAGAAAGAAGTCAGAAAAACAATCTCATTCACAACGGGGAAAAAACAATTCCTAGGAAAAATACAATACCTAGGAAAAACCAAACTACCCTACGCATAAATTCAACCACAGATGTTAAAGACTTCTACAGTGAAAACTATAAAACACTGGAAAAATAAATGAAGAAGATGCTAGAAGATGGAGAGAGCTTTCATTAATTCTGATCAGCAGAATATTGTGGAAATGACTATACTACTGAAAGCAATCTATGGATTCAATGCAATCCCATCCACATATCAGTGTTATTCTTCTCAGAAATAGAAAAGGCAATCTTAACATTCATAGGGAAGCATAAAAGACTGCAAATAGCCAAAGTAATTCTGAGAAAAAAAAAGCAATACTAGATCATTATAGCTTAGTTCAAATTCTATTACAAAGCTATAGTAACAAACAGTATAATACTGGCACAAAAACAGACACATAAACCAATGGAACAGATTAGAAGACCCAGATATAACCTCACACAACTGCAGTCATCTAACTTTTGACAAAGGTGCCAAAAATATATGTTGGATAAAAGCAGCCTTTTCAATTATTGGTGTAGGGAAAACTGGATATCCATGTGTAGAAGACTGAAACTGATCCCTTCCTCTCACACCATACAAAAATCAATTCAAAATAGATCAAAGACCTTAATGTAAAACATGAAACTTTGAAATTACTAAAGTAATACATAGGGAAAAGAGCTGAAGATATAGGCATAGACAATGTCTTTCTTAATAGGACTTCAGTTGCTCAGGAATTGACAAACGGGATTGCATCAAATTTAAAAGTCTCCTCATAGTAAAGGAAATGATACCAAAATCAAGAGCAAACTACAGAATTGGAGAAATAGAATGAAGAGCTATTCATCAAGCAAAGAATTAATATCCAATATAAAAAGAGCTTAAAATATTAAACACCAAAAGAATAATTTTTTTTTTCATTTTTCTTTTATTATTCATATGTGCATACAAGGCTTGGTTTATTTCTCCCCCCTGCCCCCACCCCCTCCCTTACCACCCACTCCACCCCCTCCCGCTCCCCCCCCCAATACCCAGCAGAAACTATTTTGCCCTTATCTCTAATTTTGTTGTAGAGAGAGTATAAGCAATAATAGGAAGGAACAAGGGGTTTTGCTGGTTGAGATAAGGATAGCTATACAGGGCATTGACTCACATTGATTTCCTGTGCGTGGGTGTTACCTTCTAGGTTAATTCTTTTTAATCTAACCTTTTCTCTAGTTCCTGGTCCCCTTTTCCTATTGGCCTCAGTTGCTTTAAGGTATCTGCTTTAGTTTCTCTGCATTAAGGGCAACAAATGCTAGCTAGTTTTTTAGGTGTCTTACCTATCCTCACCCCTCCCTTGTGTGCTCTCGCTTTTATCATGTGCTCATAGTCCAATCCCCTTGTTGTGTTTGCCCTTGATCTAATGTCCATATATGAGGGAGAACATACGATTTTTGGTCTTTTGAGCCAGGCTAACCTCACTCAGAATGATGTTCTCCAATTCCATCCATTTACCAGCGAATGATAACATTTCGTTCTTCTTCATGGCTGCATAAAATTCCATTGTGTATAGATACCATATTTTCTTAATCCATTTGTCAGTGCTGGGGCATCTTGGCTGTTTCCATAACTTGGCTATTGTGAATAGTGCCGCAATAAACATGGATGTGCAGGTGCCTCTGGAGTAACAGTCTTTTGGGTATATCCCCAAGAGTGGTATTGCTGGATCAAATGGTAGATCGATGTCCAGCTTTTTAAGTAGCCTCCAAATTTTTTTCCAGAGTGGTTGTACTAGTCTACATTCCCACCAACAGTGTAAGAGGGTTCCTTTTTCCCCGCATCCTCGCCAACACCTGTTGTTGGTGGTGTTGCTGATGATGGCTATTCTAACAGGGGTGAGGTGGAATCTTAGTGTGGTTTTAATTTGCATTTCCTTTATTGCTAGAGATGGTGAGCATTTTTTCATGTGTTTTCTGGCCATTTGAATTTCTTCTTTTGAGAAAGTTCTGTTTAGTTCACCTGCCCATTTCTTTATTGGTTCATTAGTTTTGGGAGAATTTAGTTTTTTAAGTTCCCTATATATTCTGGTTATCAGTCCTTTGTCTGATGTATAGTTGGCAAATATTTTCTCCCACTCTGTGGGTGTTCTCTTCAGTTTAGAGACCATTTCTTTTGATGAACAGAAGCTTTTTAGTTTTATGAGGTCCCATTTATCTATGCTATCTCTTAGTTGCTGTGCTGCTGGGGTTTCATTGAGAAAGTTCTTACCTATACCTACTAACTCCAGAGTATTTCCTACTCTTTCTTGTATCAACTTAAGAGTTTGGGGTCTGATATTAAGATCCTTGATCCATTTTGAGTTAATCTTGGTATAGGGTGATATACATGGATCTAGTTTCAGTTTTTTGCAGACTGCTAACCAGTTTTCCTAGCAGTTTTTGTTGAAGAGGCTGCTATTTCTCCATCGTATATTTTTAGCTACTTTGTCAAAGATAAGTTGCTTATAGTTGTGTGGCTTCATATCTCGATCCTCTATTCTGTTCCACTGGTCTTCATGTCTGTTTTTGTGCCAGTACCATGCTGTTTTTATTATTATTGCTTTGTAATATAGTTTGAAGTCAGGTATTGTGATACCTCCTGCATTGTTCTTTTGACTGAGTATTGCCTTGGCTATTCGTGGCCTCTTGTGTTTCCATATAAATTTCACAGTAGATTTTTCAATCTCTTTGATGAATGTCATTGGAATTTTGATGGGAATTGCATTAAACATGTAGATTACTTTTGGGAGTATAGACATTTTTACTATGTTGATTCTACCAATCCATGAGCATGGGAGATCTCTCCACTTTCTATAGTCTTCCTCAATCTCTTTCTTCAGAAGTGTATAGTTTTCCTTGTAGAGGTCTTTCACATCTTTTGTTAGGTTTACACCTAGGTATTTGATTTTTTTTGAGGCTATTGTAAATGGAATTGTTTTCATACATTCTTTTTCCGTTTGCTCATTGTTAGTGTATAGAAATGCTAATGATTTTTCTATGTTGATTTTATATCCTGCTACCTTGCTATAGCTATTGATGATGTCTAGAAGCTTCTGAGTAGAGTTTTTTGGGTCTTTAAGGTATAGGATCATGTCGTCTGCAAATAGGGATATTTTGACAGTTTCTTTACCTATTTGTATTCCTTTTATTCCTTCTTCTTGCCTAATTGCTCTGGCTAGGAATTCCAGTACTATGTTGAATAGGAGTGGAGATAGTGGGCATCCTTGTCTGGTTCCTGATTTTAGAGGGAATGGTTTTAATTTTTCTCCGTTAAGTATAATGCTGGCTGTAGGTTTGTCATATATAGCTTTTATAATGTTGAGGAACTTTCCTTCTATTCCTAGTTTTCTTAGAGCTTTTATCATGAAATGATGTTGGATCTTATCAAAGGCTTTTTCTGCATCTATTGAGATGATCAAGTGGTTTTTGTCTTTGCTTCTGTTAATGTGGTTTATTACGTTTATTGATTTTCGTATGTTGAACCACCCCTGCATCCCTGGGATGAAGCCTACCTGGTCGTGGTGAATAATCTTTTTGATGTGTTGCTGAATTCGATTTGCCATTATTTTGTTGAGGATTTTTGCATCAATGTTCATTAAGGAGATTGGCCTATAGTTCTCCTTTTTGGAGGTGTCTTTGCCTGGTTTTGGGATAAGTGTAATAGTGGCTTCATAAAATGTGTTTGGCAGTTTTCCTTCCCTTTCTATTTCATGGAACAGTTTAAGGAGGGTTGGTATCAGTTCTTCTTTAAAGGTCTGATAGAATTCAGCAGAGAATCCATCAGGTCCTGGACTTTTCTTTTTGGGGAGACTCTTGATTGCTGCTTCAATTTCATTTTGTGTTATAGGTCTATTCAGGTGATTAATTTCCTCTTGGTTCAGTTTTGGATGATCATATGTATCTAGAAATCTGTCCATTTCTTTAAGATTTTCAAATTTATTTGAATATAGGTTCTGGAAGTAGTCTCTGATGATTTCCTGGACTTCCATGGTGTTTGTTGTTATCTCCCCTTTTGCATTCTTGATTCTACTAATTTGGGTTTTTTCTCTCCTCATTTTAGTTATGTTTGCCAGGGGTCTATCGATCTTGTTTATTTTTTCAAAGAACCAACTTTTTGTTTCATTAATTCTTTGTATGGTTTTTTTGGTTTCTATTTCGTTGATTTCAGCTCTTATTTTTATTCTTTCTCTCCTATTTGTTTTGGGATTTGCTTGTTCTTGTTTTTCTAGGAGTTTGAGATGTATCATTAGGTCATTGATTTGGGATCTTTCAATCTTTTTAATATATGCACTCATGGCTATAAACTTTCCTCTCAAGACTGCCTTAGCTGTGTCCCATAGGTTCTGGTAGGTTGTGTTTTCATTTTCATCGACTTCTAGGAACTTTTTAATTTCCTCTTTTATTGCATCGATGATCCATTCTTCATTAAGTAATGAGTTATTTAGTTTCCAGCTGTTTGCATGTTTTTTGTCTTTACTTTTGTTGTTGAGTTCTACTTTTACTGCATTGTGGTCAGATAGTATGCACGGTATTATTTCTATTTTCTTATATTTGCTGAGGCTTGCTTTGTGCCCTAGGATATGATCTATTTTGGAGAAGGTTCCATGGGCTGCTGAGAAGAATGTATATTGTGTAGAGGTTGGATGAAATGTTCTGTAGACATCTACTAGGTCCACTTGATCTATTGCATATTTTAGATCTTGGATTTCTTTATTGAGTTTTTGTTTGGATGACCTATCTATTGATGATAATGGAGTGTTAAAGTCTCCCACAACCACTGTGTTGGCGTTTATATATGCTTTTAGGTCTTTCAGGGTATGTTTGATGAAATTGGGTGCGTTGACATTGGGTGCGTACAGATTGATGATTATTATTTCCTTTTGGTCTATTTCCCCTTTTATTAGTATGGAATGTCCTTCTTTATCTCGTTTGATCAATGTAGGTTTGAAGTCTACTTTGTCAGAGATAAGTATTGCTACTCCTGCTTGTTTTCGGGGGCCATTGGCTTGGTAAATCTTCTTCCAGCCTTTCATCCTAAGCATATGCTTATTTCTGTCTGTGAGATGAGTCTCCTGTAAGCAACAAATTGTTGGATCTTCTTTTTTAATCCATTTTGTCAAACGGTGTCTTTTGATGGGTGAATTAAGTCCATTAACATTAAGTGTTAGTACTGATAGGTATGTGGTGATTCCTGCCATTTAGTTATCTTAGTTGTTTGAAGGTTTGATTGTGTGTACCTAACTTGATGTTACTCTCTACTGTCTTGCTTTTTCTTATCCTGTGGTTTGGTGCTGCCTGCCTTTTCATGGTTAAGTTGGGTGTCACTTTCTGTGTGCAGGATCCCTTGCAGAATCTTTTGTAATGGTGGCTTTGTGGTCACATATTGTTTTAGTTTCTGCTTATCATGGAAGACTTTTATTGCTCCATCTATTTTGAATGATAGCTTTGCTGGGTAGAGTATCCTGGGGTTGAAGTTATTTTCATTCAGTGCCCGGAAGATCTCACCCCACGCTCTTCTTGCTTTTAATGTTTCTGTTGAGAAGTCTGCTGTGATTTTGATGGGTTTACCTTTGTATGTTACTTGTTTTTTCTCTCTTGCAGCCTTCAATATTCTTTCCTTAGTTTCTGAACTTGTTGTTTTAATGATGATATGTCGTGGAGTAGTTCTATTTTGATCTGGTCTGTTTGGTGTCCTGGAGGCCTCTTGCATTTGTATGGGAATATCTTTCTCTAGATTTGGGAAATTTTCCGTTATTATTTTGTTGAATATATTACGCATTCCCTTCGCTTGCACCTCTTCTCCTTCTTCGATGCCCATGATTCTCAAGTTTGGTCTTTTGATGGAGTCAGTGAGTTCTTGCATTTTCTTTTCACAGGTCTTGAGTTGTTTAATTAGTAGTTCTTCAGTTTTTCCTTTAATTACCATTTCATCTTCAAGTTCTGAGATTCTGTCTTCTGTTTGTTCTATTCTGCTGGATTGGCCTTCCGTTTTGTTTTGCAGTTCTGTTTCGTTCTTTTTTCTGAGGTTTTCCATATCCTGGCTGTTTTCTTCTTTATTGTTGTCTATTTTTGTCCTGAGTTCATTTATCCATTTATTCATTGTGTTCTCTCTTTCACTTTGGTGTTTATACAGTGCTTCTATGGTTTCCTTTATTTCTTCTTTTGCTTTTTCAAATTCTCTATTTTTATTGTCTTGGAATTTCTTGAGTGTCTCCTGTACATTTTGGTTGACCCTATCCAGTATCATCTCTATAAAATTCTCATTGAGTACTTGTAGTATGTCTTCTTTTAAATTATTCTTGTAGGCTTCATTGGGTCCTTTGGCATAGTTTATCTTCATTTTGTTGGAGTCTGGCTCTGAGTTTCTGTTCTCTTCATTCCCCTCTGGTTCCTGTACTAATTTTTTGCTGTGGGGAAACTGGTTTCCTTGTTTTTTCTGTCTTCCTGTCATTGTCCTTGGTGTTGTTACTGTCCCTGTACTGTGTGTAATTAAGTATTTTCTAGCTTGTAATAATAACAATGGTAATATTGAGAATGGAAGAGTGAGCTGAGATGGAAAGCAAGAAGTTAAAGAAAAGGGGAAAACAAATATACAGACTAGAGGGAGAAAGCAGAACAAGGTATCAGACAAGAGAGTTTCAAAGGTATAAACAGGGAGTGTTAGTGTACTAATCGACAGTAAGCTGAACAGACAATAGAGTGACAGAGAGAGGATTGAAAATCAAAGATAAAAAAAATAAATAAATAAAAAATAAGTATATGAAAGTAATATCTATTTATAAAAATGAATTAAAATAAAATGGAAAATAGAAAATTAAAAAAAACAAAAAAAACCAAAAAACTTCCAAGTTTATATGCAATGCAATTTCAGTCTTAATAATTTGGATGTCCGTCTCAATCTCCAGTCCTGGAGTTGGTGCCTCAGATGTTGTTCTGTAGTTGTCTCATCAAAGGGGATGCATAAAGTAGAACAAAACTACACTCACACACACACAGAAGAAAAAAAAAAGCCCCACCAAGTGTCCCCAGTTCAAATGCAATACAGTTTCAGTAAGTTTTTTGGCTTGCAGGTGTAATTCGGTTGTTCTCTCATCAAAGGTAGGGAGAAAAAGAAAAAAAAAGCGTCTGGAGGCAGTTCTGAGAGTGGTATCTGCAACTGTGGCTTGCCTGCCTGCTGCTCTCAGCCTGTAGCTGGCGGCGTTATTTATGCAGATCTCTGGGGTGAGCTTAGCACTCACCTGGTCCCACAGGCTTTGTTTGCTCAGAGTTCTCCTGTGCGGGGGAGGGGGGCCTCTGCTACAGGCTTTTCCCTTTCCAAGCACTGGGAAAGGCGACACTGCCCCGCTTTGTCAGGCCTGCGTGTTTATTTACAGTTCACGTGGGAAGTGGGTCTTCCCTCCTCTCACAAGCGTCCCCGCTCCTGGTTGCTGGGCGCGCCCCGCTCCCGCCAGAGCCTCTCCGGCCCACCCGGCTTGTTTATTTACAGTCCTGGGAAGGCTTCCCTTCCCCCAATCTTCAGCGCTCAGGGCGCCCCACCCTCTTTCCAGCGTGTCTTAACTGTTCTTATTGCTTAGTACTCAGTTTCTCTTTTTTTCCCGGGTGGAGGTCAGTCTGTCCAGGGGGCTATGCTGCTCTGGCCCAGGCTTGTCTGTGGGGGAACCGCGGTACCGCGAAGCTCACCTGGTCCGCGTCTTCCCAAGCCGTATGGGCGCCGGCCACTGGCGGCCCCGGGGGCCCGCCTCGGTTCTCCGTTTAACGTGAAGTGGAGATTCTCTGCGCCGGCTGGAGATGTGGAGGAGTCAAAGTTATGCCTTTTCTCGGTGATTATGCCTGCAAAGAGTGTCTCCAGCGTCTCTCCAAGATTTCACTATAGGAGGGTCGCTTTCTGCTTCCTACCTCTAGCCGCCATCTTGGAATTCAGCCTGGCCTTCTCCTTAAGGGGAATAATTAAGAGAAGTTTTGGGGTTTTCTCAGGAAGAGCTGCTGCTCTAAGCTGCTGCTCTAAAGACTCCCAAAAGAATAATTGATAAATGGGCAAATCGATTGTACAGAGAGTCATCAAAAGAAGTACAAATGTCTAATAATTGCATGAAGCAATATTCAACATACTTTGCCATAAAGGAAATGTAAATTAAAACAACACTGAGATTCTATCTCACTCTAATCGGAATCACTAACAGAAAAAGCAAACAAAATCAAATGCTGGTCAGGATTTAGGAAAAATAAAGCTTTACACACTGTTAGTGGGAATATAAATTACTGCAGCCACTATGGACATTGGTATGGAGGCTCTTCAGAAAACTAAAAATAGAACACCATATGACCGTGCTATTCACTCTTGAGGCACATAGACAAAGGAATGTAAATAAATATACTATAGAGACCTACATACCCGTTTTATTGCAGCATTATTCCCAATGGCCAAGGTATAGAATCAGACTAGGTGCCCAAAACAAGATGAGTGAAGAAAGAAAATGTGGTAATATAACATAATAGAGTACACTCAGCCATTAAGAACAATGAAATTGTGTCATTTCCAGGAAAATGGATTGAACTAGAAATCATGTTTAGTGAGATAAGCCACATCCAGAAGCAAAGATATCACTTACTTTCTCTCAAATGCAGAATCTAGATCTAACAAATATAATAATGTCACATGAATAAAAAGGGGGAATGTTGGGAGAGAACCAGTGGAAGAGGTGGTGAGGGGGAGATTGATGGGACTAAATATAATCAAAATACATTAATATATATGTATGAAGATAGCATGATGAAACCCACTAAAATAAAGGGGGAGGGGAAAGGGATAAGAAAGAGGAATAGAGGTGAATTTGATCAAATTACATTACAAGCATATATGAAAATACCACAGTGAAACCCCTCTGTATAATTAATAGACACTAATTAACAATTTTAAATACAACACAGTATTGCAAAGGCAAAAAAAAAAAGATTTGTTTGTTACTTTTGAGGTAGGTAACATTGGGAATGTCACTGTCTCATCCAAAGTATGAGAATCAGTTTGATCAAACTATCTGAATACAGAGAAGACCTCTGTTCAGCCCTAACTTTCCCATCTATGAAAGGAACTTTTAAGCTTTTCCAACTTTTATATACTCTGGTTCTCCCTTAGTGTGTAGAATGGGGAATCATTCCAGGACATCCAGTGAATGCCTGAAATTACAGATGGTACTAAACCCTATATATATACTATGTATTTCCTGTACTTACATACAGACCTATAAGGTATAATTCATAAATTAGGCATACTAAGTGATTCATGTTCATAAAATAGACTGACTTTATAAGGTACTATAATAAAGTTTACTAAGTTATTTAAACTTTTGAACTATTATTGAAGCACAGTTGATTAAGAATAACTGAAACTGTAGAAAACTCAACTGTAAATAAAGGGAGGCTACTATATAATCGAGGGAGTATAAATGTGGTCACAAGCTGGTCACTACAAAATACTAAAGGATACAATGGAAAATGAAACAGAAGTTAAAAAGTGAGACTTGAGCTCAAGGTGAGACTCAAGTGGAGGAGCACCTGGCTAGCAAGCATGAAGCCCTGAGTTCAAACCCCAGTGCCACAACAAAAGCAAGACTTAAAGTCAAAAAAGTGTTTAAATAATATATTAAGATGATATTAAATTTTAACTTCTGGGGCTATATTTGAAAGCCATAAATCTACTTTAAATATCAGTAGGAACAGAGAATTCATTTTTATAAAGCTTTTTTATTGCATAAATAATGAAACCCATAGTGATAATTTGATCAAAACACACTAAATAAAAATATATTTTGCATGGTGTAAAAGGTGTTAGGTAGATATAATTAACATATAAACAAATGGTGTAAACATCAGTGTCTAATATAGCTATCATTAATTTAAAATGAAAACTATATTCTTACTACAGAACTACAGATTCATCAACTTTCAACCTAACATTCACGATTAGACAATTTGAAAAGATGCCTTAATGCTTTCCCTGATTAGGACTAGAACACGTTTTTTAGAAAACATTCCTCTCGATCAATGAGAATCTATACAATGCTGACCTGAGTTCAAACCTCAGGTGAAACTTTCTCTCCAGAGCTATGAGAAAAAAATCCAACAGACACAGAATTTAGGCAATTAAGAGCAATATTTTCACCTTTCCTGAGACCAGCCATATAGACATCACCAAACACCCCTTTGAAATTGCAAAGTTCTTCCATGTCTTGATTTTCAAAAGCTTCCATGAAAGTAAATAAAAATCTGAAAACAAAAGGGGAAAGAAGACAAATATTATTCAATACTGTATAATTAATCTATTTTTACAGAGACTACCAATGTAGGAATGATTAATAAAATTTGGCAGCAAGAATCATCCTAGGATCTTCATAGTTGATTTGAATTTGTGTTCATATATATATATAGATAGATACAGACAGAGATAGATAGATGTTAATATGTGTTTCTTACGGCTTAAACTACTTTTTGTTTTATTTTCAAGATTGCAAACTAAAATTCAGAGTACTGAACACACACTAAATGCACTCTATATTACTACAGTAATACATTGCTTAATGATGCGAGGAATGCATCATTAGGTGATTTCCTCATTGTACTAACATTATGGATTATATGCAAACAAACCTAGGTGGAAGAGCTCAGTCACTCAACCTGACCTCAATGCAATCAAGAGACTTGGTAAACATAAGAGGTTTGAGGCTGCTGCCTTCATTGCTCAGCACAATGTTTTACAGTAATATTTTTTACAAGTAGAAGGAGTAAACCATAAGGTAGCAACCAAGTATAGTATAGTAAATACATAATGAGTAACATAGCCATTTCTTATTGTTACAAAGTATTATGTACTATACTTAATTGTTTGTGCTATACATTGTAGTAAAAATAATAGGAAAGTTTATTAGGAAAGAAATTTAGTATCACAAGATAAAAGTAGGGAGAAATGGAAAAAAAGAGAAACATTTCCTGCTCCCATGCAGAAAATGGGAGTAGAGACTCACAATGGTATCCCCCTTCCCTTAGTCTTACATTAGAGAGCTGGGGGCTCTCTAATGACCACATATCTTTGAAATGTGGTCAAAGATAATGGATCTGAGTGGCTGAGATAGTTGTTAAAACAGGAGGTGTCATCCTGGCCTACCTCAAACACAGACACAATAGGTGTGCTTTAGAACTTCCATCTCTCAGACATAGTATTTTTAACACATCCAAGGAGCCTAGGAGCTTGTTAACATCTCGAAGAGAAAAACAGAAGCAGGTGGCTCCTTTATGTCTCCCTGTTCCTGTAACTTAGCATCTAAAAGGAGATAGGAGTGGGATAGCTGCCTGACTTTTCAGTTTTTACTTCCTAATTCCAATGTCTGAGTCTGGCCCTTTAAATGTTTATTAAAATAATACAATTTTCCTGTCTCCTCATCTATCTAACTCACCTCATTTCTCCCATATAAGATGTTGGGCCCTTTTGATCTTTAAAGGGGGTGGGCAGAGAGACTATAGTCCAGTCTTCTATAGCTTCTTCTTGCTGAGTTTGGGTGCTGGCCATACATAGATAAGGAACCAAAAAGTCACATCTCTATCTTAAATTTAGGAGGTGACAAAGGAAATTTAGTTGGCAGACTGCCAGAATCAGGACCAGGAGATATTAAGTTATTCTTTTACTTAAAGAGATGTTAATGAAAACCACCCTTTAAAGTAAACCTTTAAGCTCTGAGAGTCTTTTTGTTGATTTTCTAGTTTACTCCAGGTATTTATAATCAGGTCTTTGTTATTACCCCAAGCCAGGAATACAATGCTATAGAATGCTATAGAATCCAGCCATTTACAGATGAGCTAATCATTAAAAATTTTTTTGGTGACCCTAATTTTAAGAAGGCCCATCATTTTTAAAGCAAGAGTTAGCTATGCCTTTTGAAGAAAGGCCCAGTACTCTGCAGACCCAAGAATTTAAGATCACTTTTATATGGCTATCAGATTTGTTCATACCAGCATTATCACAACATGGGGTTATGAAAGGTGGCTATGACATCACCAGGTGATAGGAATTTTCAGCTCCATTATAATCTTCTGAGACTTCCATCATATATGAGGGCCACTGTTGACTAAGACATTATTTTTTAATTGTTTATACATTTATTCATATGTGCATACATTGTTTGGGCCACCTCTTCTCCCTACCCTTTGCCCTCCTCCTCCTCCTCCCCCACCCCCCTCACTTCCAAGCAGAACCTGTTCTACCCTCTTCTCCAATTTTGTTGCAGAGAAAACATAAGAGATAATAAGAAAGACATGGCATTTTTGCTAGTTTGAGATATAGATAGCAATACAGAGAGATTCCTAGCATTGCTTCCATGCACATGTGTATCACAACTGGAATTGTTTCATCTCTACCAAACCCCTTCACTACTTCCCTGTCACCTTCCCATAGTGGCCTCTGCCAGTTTAAAATTACTTTATTCACTCCTCTACAGTGGCCACATCAACCACTTTCAAGTTTTAGGTTTCCTTCCCTTTCTCTATTCCTACTGTATGCAGTCTCCCCTTGGTGTGTGACCCATGTCCAATAATGTTACTGTATTTGTTTTAGATCTATAATCTGCATATGAGGGAAAACATATGATTTTTGGCCTTCTGAGTCTGGCTGACTTCTTATAAGATGATGCCCTCCAGTTCCATCCATTTACTTGCAAATGACAAAACTTCATTCTTTGTGGCTAAGTAAAATTCCATTGTGTATAAATACTACATTTCCTTAATCCATTCATTGGTAATGGATCATCTTGGCTGTTTCCATAGATAAGCTATTGTAAATAGTGCTGCAATAAACATGAGTGTGCAGGTGCCTTTAGAATAACCTGAGTCACATTCCTTTGGATATATCACTAGGAGTGGTATTGCTGGATCATATGGCAGATCTATGTTTAGATTTTTAAGAAGCCTCCATATTGTTTTCCAAAGTGGTTGTGCTAGTTTACATTCCCACCAGCAGTGTATGAAGGTTCCTTTTTCCCCATATCCTCACCAACATTTGTTGGTGGTAGTGTTTTTGATGATAGCTAGTCTAACAGGAGTGAAGTACAATCTTAGTGTGGTTTTGATTTGCATTTCCTTGATGGTCAAGGATGGTGAGAATTTTTTCATGTGTTTTTTTGCCATTTGGATTTCTTCCTTTGAAAAAGTGCTGTTCAGTTCAGTTGCCCACTTCCTTATTGGTTCATTGATTTTGGAGGAATTTAGTTTTTTGAGTTCTCTGTATATTCTGGTTATCGGTCCTCTGTCTGATGTATAACCAGCAAATATTTTCTCCCACTCTGTAGATGGTCTCTTCAGTTTAGAGATCATTTCTTTTGTTGTGTAGAAGCTTTTTAATTTCATGTGGTCCCACTTGTCCTTTCTCTTAGTTGCTGAACTGCTGGAGTTCTACTGAGGAAGTCCTTGCCTATACCTATTACTTCCAGAGTATTCCCTGCTCTTTCCTTTACTAACTTCAGAGTTTTGGGTCTGATATTAAGATCCTTGACTAAGACATTATTATTCAGTGTATGACTCTTTATACATTACTTGATTGAAGCATAAGTCAAAACTTCTAGGGCTGAATGGTTAGACAGAAATGGCACTGGCATCTGGATACAAGTTCAAGTCACAGGAGTTCTGTGATATGTGGTCCCGCCGTGATGTAAGCTTAGGTGTGTATACTGAGAATATTTCATTATCACAGAAGAATAATCTTTTTCCCCACATCCTCACCAACACATGTTGATAGTGGTGTTTTTGATGACAGCTATTCTAACAGGGGTGAGGTGTAATTTTAGTGTGGTTTTGATTTGCATTTCTTTTATGGCTAGAGATGGTGAGCATTTTTTATTTTTGGCCATTTGAATTTCTTCTTTTGAGAAAATTCTGTTTAGTTCAGTTGCCCATTTCTTTATTGGGTCATTGATTTTGGGAGCGTTTAGTTTTTTGAGTTCCCTGTATATTCTGGTTATCAGTCCTTTGTCTGATGTATAGCTGGCAAATATTTTCTCCTACTCTGTGGGTGGTCTCTTCAGTTTAGAGACCATTTCTTTTGTTGTGCAGAAGCTTTTTAGTTTTATGTAGTCCCATTTGTCCATCCTTTCTCTTAGTTGATGAGCTGCTAGGGTTCTATTGAGGAAGTCCTTGCCTATACCTATTAGTTCCAGAGTGTTTCCTTCTCCTTCCTGTACTAACTTCAGAGTTTCAGGTCTGATATTAGGGTCCTGAATCCATTTTGAGTTGATACTAGTACAGGGTGATAGACATGGATCTAGTTTTAGTTCCTCGCAGATGGATAACCACTTTTCCCATCAACATTTGTTGAAGAGTCTGTCTTTTTTTCCATTGTATATTTTTGGCCTCTTTGTCAAAAATAAGGTGGGTATAGTTGTGTGGATTCATATCCGGGTCCTCTATCCTGTTATACTGGTCTTCATGTCTGTTTTTGTGCCAGTACCATGCTGTTTTTATTGCTATTGCTTTGCGATATAGTTCAAAGTTGGGTATTGTGATACCACCAGCATTGCTCTTTTTGCTGAGTATTGCCTTGGCTATTCGCCGTCTCTTGTGTTTCCAAATGAACTTTAGGGTAGATTTTTCAATCTCTACTATGAAAGTCATTGGGATTTTGATGCTGCTGGTGGGAATGCAAGCTGGTGCAACCACTCTGGAAAAAAACTTGGAGGCTTCTTAAAAATCTAAACATAGATCTGTCATATGATCCAGCAATCCCACTCCTGGGGATATACCCAAAGGAATGCAACACAGGTTACTCCAGAGGCACCTGCACACCCATGTTTATTGCAGCACTATTCACAATAGCCAAGTTATGGAAACAACCAAGATGCCCCACTACTGACAAATGGATCAAGAAAATGTGGTATTTATACACAATGCAATTTTATTCAGCCATGAAGAAAAATGAAATCTTATCATTTGTAAGTAAATGGATGGAACTGGAGAAAATCATTCTGAGAGAGGTTAGCCAGACTCAGAAGACCAAAAATCATTTGTTCTCCCTCATATGTGGTCTTTAGATCAAGGGCAAACACAGCAATGTTGTAGGACTTGGGTTACATGACAAGGGGAGAACATATGCAGGAGGTATGGGGTTAGATAGAAAACCCAAAACATGAAAGCATTTAATGTCCCCACTCCAGAGGAATTAATACAGAAACTTTAAAGTGACAGAGGTCAACATGAGAAGGGGATCAGGAACCAATGTAAAGATCAGCTAGAGTTGAATCAACCTGGGTTGTAACACATTTGTATGTGAAACCAATGCTAGGAATCTCTCTGTACAGCTGTCCTTATCTCAACTAGCAAAAATGCTATGTCTTTCTTATTATTGCTTATTTCTACTCTTCAATGGAACTGGAGAAAAGTGCAGAACAGGTTCTGCCTAAAAGGGAGGGGGTGGGGGAGAGAGGGTGGAGGGAAGGCAGGAGGGAGAAATGACCCAAACAATGTATGCACATTTGAATAAATGAATAAAAAAAATGAAATAATAAAAGAGAATAATCTTTATATAGCTCAAAATTTCATATTTTGAACTACCTTTAAAGCCATCTAGTAGGACTATAGATCAAGTTACCGAATTCCTTTTAGAAGTTTATGACTTCTCAATATAAGCATTCTTCTAAACTTTTCTCTGGGTACCAAACATAAAATGGAGATGATGATTCTTTACCTCTTAACTACTTGCCCTTTCAAAATTTAATCCTAAACATGAAAAATACATTCTAGGTAGGGAGCAATCAAGATGGTTATAAGTTATGCATTTGTCCTTATGCACTGAAGCATACTAGTATGGTTCAAGGTAATAAAGCACTGAGTATATATCAAATGTCACACATCACAATATTAAGTGGGATAGTAGAGAATATCAGTTAAGTTCATATCTCAAATTCATATCTTCATGTTGGTCTCACCACTGAGCTCCAAATTCATGAATTCAAACCCCTCCCTCACATCTTCACATTGAAATCTAATAAGCCTCTCAAAACTAACATGAGTAAAACAAAACTCTTGATTTTTCTATCCAATTATTACTCCACCTCAGGTTCTCAGACCTCAAAAATGTCACATTTGACCAAGTACAAAAAAGAAATTTCTCATTCTTGTTTCTCTCTGTCTCAACTCCTGCATCCAATCCATCAGCAATTCCTGTTGACTTATCCTCCAGAATTCATCAAATTTTCTCCATCACCACTACATCACTGTACTAAAGGACACATCTTTTTTTCATCTGGACATCTATTTGAATTTTTAACCGATCTCCCATTCTCCTCATTGCCTCCCTCTATTCCATATCCCACTAGAAGCAGCCAGAGTAATTTCCATCAATTATGGACCTTATGTAGCACTTCCCTCTACCTCCCTGACTATATTCATGACACACTAGGCTTTCTGTTCTTTGAAAATAATAAATAATTCCTGAGAAAATGATTTCTAATTATTTGATTCAATCCACATTGCAGCTTCTCCATCTTATATAAAGATGTCTGCAACTTTTTCTTTTTTCAGGTCTCAATTCAAATCTTACCTCCTCAGAGACTGCTTCTCCAGCCATCTTACCTAACAAGCTTACATCCACCCAAGTTACGACCCATCACTTTTCCCTATTTTAGTAATTTCACGTCATTTAAAGCATCTGAAACTACTTTCACTTATTTACTTGTTTATTGTCTTTCTCTATTCCCCCAGAGAACTTACCTGTTACTTATGACTGTATCTACACAATTAAGATTATAGTTGGTACATGCCAGGTGTTTAACAAATATTTGATGAATCATTGTATGAAAATGCTAAGATGCTCCAGATATGCTCTGAGAAAACTGTCTTTGACTCTCAAACCAGCTCAGTGCAAAAAAGCCATGGTTACAAAATCTATGTATGTTAGATTCTCTAAGAGAAACTCAATCACAAAATACGGTCTCAGTCCATGTCAGAAACTCCTCTTCTCTTCCAGTTAGGAATCTTGCCTTCTCCGAAATCCTTCCTCCACACTGCCATCAGTGTGATCCTTGTGAAGCATATACATAAGCATATCACTTCCCTGCCTATAATTCTTTGATCCCCACCCACACCCCTGGTGACTTCAAATAGAATTTAAGCTCCCTAATATAAACAACTGCTGTGAGGAAGACTTTCTTTCCAGATTTACCTTCCACGACTCCCCTTCGCCTCTCCCTGTCACCCATACTTTCTGTACTACAAACACTCAATGATGCATGCTATTACCAAAGACCCTTTGATTGTGTGGCTCTGAGCATGTACATAGTTCTTCCACTGGGATAAATGGCCTTTCTTGTCTTCCTGATGAGTCCCATTTATGATAAGACTCAGAGTAAGAAACATATCCCCATCCAACCCTCCCCTAGCTTTCTCCTCTTCTCTCAACCCAACTGGATTTAACTGTTCGCCTCTTTTTCACTTCTCATATACACCGCAGGAAAGGAACTCTACAGTGACACTTCATATATTTCAAGAAAGCTGTTGTTACATGCCGGTGTCAAAGTGTTGCTGGCTAGGGTCGAGGGTCCTTGCCTTCACAGGCCAGGGAACTGGCTCATGAGGCAGCTGAACGATGAGCCAAAGCTGGTGTATAAAGTAGGATTTATTACAGAGAAAGGAAAGGCTACAGCTAGGGAAGCGCAGCGGAGCCTGGAAGCCAGTAACTCACTGCTCAGGTGAAGGTTGGGGTTTTTATGGACGTTTTAACTCTGGGTTGGGGGGTTTTCTCATTGGCCTTGCATTTCAAGGGCTTTCTCAGGTGAACTGGTTTGGTTTGCACCTTTATTGGGGAATGGGAACAATCTTGAGAGCATTTTGCTCATCAGCCCCTTGGCAGATCTATCAGACTCTGTATCTCTCCTTTAGGATGCAGGAATGCAGGCCTCAGTCCCCTCAGAATGTAGGAATGATATTGGTCCCCATGCAGGATCAGATACTCACTCATCTGCCTTAGGTCTCCAGACTCAACACTATAACATGCTCTTATACTCATCTCTTATCCAGTCACTTCCATTCTTCCTTGTATGACTGAGTTTATTCATGACCAATCTTACTACCAGTTTGTACCTAGATTTCACTTTCTTGCCAATTCTCTTTAAGTCATATCCAGAACTACCCATTATACTATACTCTATGCTTGATGTGAACAATAACTGTCTAAACATAAGTTTTATAAGCATATGGGCAATATATATCTTATAATTATGTATCTATAACTTATCTGAACTTGCATATGCTCAATAGTAATTGATTCACTGAATGAGAGTGACTGGATGGGTGAGTGATGAATGAGATAAATGGGTGGATGAAATATCTGCAAAGTGAAATGATTATTTCCATTCCTCCAGATAGTACAAGGCACTCCAGTTAATCCACTTTTGGGTTATATTTGATTTAAAGTATCCACAAAACCTAGGCCATTATGAATTTGTATTAAGTGTATGGTTGCCTGAAATTGCTGTCTTTTTACATGTGAATTTGAAGCCATGATTTCATATTTAGCAGTGTGAATATTGGCCCAAATGTCATAGTTTAACATCTTGTATATTAAGCTTTATCTTAATAGGTTCATCTTATTGTTCCAGAGCTGGATGTTTTTAACTTTCACTGTTTGCTAATACTTTGTGCCAGTCACATAACTAATGAGGATGTACTTTTCATGACATACCTGGGAAAGTGACAGGGTATATCAAGTTAGACACCAGTTTCTACTCACAGACAATTGTTCAGCCCTTTTATAAGTGGGAAAAAATTGGCATTGGATTGCAGTACACACAACTCATTTATTAATCTAACAGCTGGCTCAAGTGGAACAGTGCCTGCCTAGCAAGCATGAGACCCTGAGTTCAAACACTAGTACTGCCCCCAAAAAAGTATGAATCTAACAATACGTACCATAAGCTGTGGCGCTACATGGACCTAGGTTTTCCTTGATGTCTTAGTGTTTTATGATAGCATAACCTTTTGTTAAATCAATAATACAAATATCACCTGTTTAAGAATTTTTTTATTGTTGTGCTGGGTGGGGGTACATTGTAGATTTACAAAGGTTATTACAATGTATCAAAAATATCATACTTGAGTTCACCTCTTCCATTGCTCTCCTTCATCCCTCCTCCCTTGATTCCTGAAACAGTTTCAACAGGTATCATTTTTGCATTTATATTCATGTGCATACATTATTTGCATTGTGAATCTTTAATACTTACAAAATTAATTTTATCCTTAAAATATTACAGACCTTAAAAAAATGTAGTCACTTATTCTTAAACTTCTCATCGGTTTTGACAATTTTGGTAACTACAAAAATTTAATGACTTTATGACTTAAATCAATCTTTCCTCCAGATCAAATGGCATAGATACTCTATCCACCCAGTGTCTTTGCTAGCCACTATCAAATTGTCAACTTTGTCCTGAGTCTGTGTTCACTACAGTTCTTTCTTTGTTAGTTGGTGCAAAGGCATTTGCTAGAATTGGCTTATACCAGTTTGGGGAAGCAGATTGTTAGCTTCTCTTTCCAACTCTACATTCAGTGACATCATGTTGGCAGCTTTATAATGGCCTTTTGGGAGTATTTACCTCATGAAAATTGGCATTGTTTAACATGACAAACATTTGCCAGCACACCACTGTGCTTTGCTGTCTCTAATGACTAAGTTCCCTAAGAAAATATTTCTTGCCATTATTTTCTCCTATGCCTTCTACTTCTTTTTCCTTCCTTACCTTTTAAAATAAAAATAAGAGTGGAAAGTGTTTTTGGTTTTGGTACAAAGATCAAAAGCAGTCATTTTATGAAGCTATACCTTTGGCATTCATGACAGAAACTTAATAGAATAGCAAAAGATGGAACAAAACAGAATATGTTTCTTGCTGCTCCATAAAAGCACTAGCTAGTAAGAAAGTACTGTCCACAAAGTCAAGAGCAGCCGAGGCTCTTTGTATCTTCAGCTCCACCATCCCTTAAGCACTGATGCAAGGAAGTCCAATCAACTTACATTGCAACCAGCAGGAATGGGAAGAGGAGCAGGATGGGGCATGCTCCCTCCCTTGAAGGACAACTCCCTTCTGTTCAAGTCACTGGTAAGTCGTGATCCCCACATAGGAAGTGGAGAGTAGACAACAGACAGAGACAATGAGCGGTGTCTACTACAGGTTTGTGGGGAGCTTTGTATATTATGAAAATATATTATATATTATATTACTTAAAAAACAATTCCCTATGGTTAAAATTCCCACAAGTATGAAAGTCTGCAGTGCAAAGTAAGTCTCCCTCTAGCCACTGCCCCCCAATTCCCCAGCCTGTCTGTCCAAAGAATTGGGAACAAGTTAGAGAAAGCACATTGCATATCAGTGCATTTTCTAGACATGATGGAGGTGGAATCTGAATACAACTCTGTTCATGCCTGGATCAAAGACTTCCTTCTGTGGTCCCTTTCCCAGCCTTGATCCTGTGCATTAGAGTGAGCCAGATCCCACCAGAATATTACCACTAAGACTGTTGTATCAAAGGTAGGAAATCAATATCAGATGAATTCATTAGCATTCAATACCTGCTGGTACATCTGCTTTAGCTTATTTAGGAAGACAAAGTTATTTAGGAATTAAAATTTTTATGACCATGTTATAATGTTCAGTACCAAGTTGTCTCAGAAATCCACTCACCTGAAATACATATTTCATATCAAAATTTATTCTACTTATTTTTCAATGTTGAATTAATCAAAATATTCATTGTTGCAAAATTCTTCACATTTTGCATCAAAACATACACTTGTATTGTTTGTTATAACATTCCCCACAATAGAAAGAATTCAACTTTAAGAACTTCATCTTTATCATGACTTCTCTCTAATTCTAAAGGTCTACCTTTCCTGAATCTAGAATTCTCTGCTATTTCTCCAGGAACATGTTCATGTGTTTCTAATGCTTCCAATCACACAAAATTTTTAGTGCATAGTAAGTAGGAACTTAATAATCAAACTGTTCATCTCATTTGATCAGATGTAGGTCCAAGATAATGATTCCTTTATCATTCTTTAATAAGATCATTTTACTAAAGAAAATATGTAAAAAAGGATCACATGCTGTGTTTTGGGCTGAATGAGGCAGCCAAGTATTATCTCAATCATTGTACTCTTCCATCTCTATTATGCCTAGTCTTTGTGATAATTCTGTGATTGACTCTTGAATGAGAATCTGTAGTATACCCAACATAAAAACCATTTCCATCTTCTCTAATTTGTTCTGTACTCAGATCAAATGAGAGGTTTAATCATTGGACTTATAGGTTATTGCCTAAATGTGAATTTTTCTTCTGATAGACACCTTTCCACTACATTGGCCTAGCACCTACAACAGATAAATAACAATTGCTAGATACCTACAAAGTTATATTTACTGCTTGATGTTGAAATCTCAAAATCATCTCCTTAGTGATAGACAGTTGAATTATCAATTAATATTTAAGCCAATTTTGCGGTTGTTTTCTCCTATATATACCTATAACAGAAATACCCCCTTATGGTATTTTTATTTCTATACTTGAAACCAGCCTCCCTATTACAATTTGTATGATGCCATTAAGGTGTTGAGCTGTTATTTCCTTTTTCATTTAAAACCCATGGGTTTATTCAAATCAGCTGACACTTATTAAGGCCAAAAATCAAGTTAGTGTTAGCTGGCAGAAGTATATGAAGTAAGTCCCGTTCATAGAGCAAGCCCTGGAGAAATAAAATGATTAGGAATCCAGAAAACAACAGATTTTTAAGAGGAGAAGGATATCATGAAAGAACAGGGCTTTGAAGGAAGCCACCAGGTAGAAACGTTGACTCTCTCAAATTTAATGTTGGGAGAGCCCATTGGTCTCATCATTTAGGAAATGTATCAGAGTGCTACTGAATACCAAGTTCAATCATTTTACCAATATGATATGAATTTCTAGTGAATTGGTTTTTCTAAGTATCCCAAATATGATTTTTCTTCACTCAGGTTTTTGCCAATTTTTACATTATACTTAAATCAACTGCTTCGAGTGCTTCATCTCTGATCATAAATATGTATTCTGGAATAAACTACTTTAGAATATAGAACTCATGAAAGCATATCTTCTACTAGAAAGGAAATCAACTCATTCAACATTCTACACAATGCTGTTTTCATCTCCTTGCTTAAAAACAGAAGTAAAAATCCCCTCCAAAACAGAAATTTGTTCAAAATATAGAACTTCACTGGTTTGTTTTGCAATTAAATGAGATAATACATTCAATGTGGTGTATATTATGCACCTCCATTAAATGTTTGTGGTCAACGCTAGCTATATTTAAAAGCATATCATGGAATCTATGAAATAGATAAGAAACAAGAATATGAAAATGACAATAGGGAATCTGTAGATAAAATATCACCATTGTGAGAGCCAGAAACCATTTTTCCATAATCTTCCATATCTCATGACTCTCAGAATGTGACAGCATCAAAATGAGGAGTCTTGTTCCTTGGGGAGTCCATGCTAAGTTTATTTATGAAATGAAACCAGAAGAATACTAGAAATGCTCTTTCTGGGATATATTTATTTTTATAAAAGGAAGGAATGACTTTAGTTCATATCCCTAGTATTTGGGAATGAGTTAGTATGTTATTAAACATATCTATCAAAAGTAGCTCAGTTAGCAGGAGCCAACCTTTGGAATGTGTCCTTAGGGGATTGCAAAACAATCCCATTATCAACTACATAGTGACACCCAGAAATTTTAGGCTCCATGGGTCTTCAAGGGATGACTAATGCTACCTGAAACCTGCAAATGATCCATGAGACAGGAAAAGAAAAAATAAAAATGAGAAACCAGGAAGACAAAAGGAATCTGCCTCTTAGGCATTAAAAAGAATTTTCCATGTTCACTACCAAGGGCAAGCAATGAATAAGTGGTATGGATTCTTTCATCTCAACCATATCCCAGTTGTCAGCAGGGCCCAGAGAGCCTTGATCCAATAATACCATTTCCAGCCTAGTGGTTCTTGCCATGGACAAGCTGTTCATAGAAAGAGATGCAGTACTGTTTCAAGGCAGGGCAGAGATCTTGAAAATGTACCAGGAGAAGTACCATGATATTTCAGAAGGCCAAAGCACTCCAACCCCTGACAACCCTTTAATCTGTCCTCCATCTATCTAATGGCATACATTTGGCCTCCCTACTCTGGACGACCCCTCGTGGTATCAGAGTCCAGGCATCTGAAGAAATACTTTGCCCTGGTGCTTCCTTATATTTTCAGGTTCTCTTTCATGTTCATTCTTTGGCTTCAAAATGAGAACAAATTGACAAAATGGAATCATTTGTGTTTGGCACAGAGTTTGGCAACCAGATAACACCAGCAAAGCCAGGTCCACATTTAATCTCCCCTGCATTCATCTGCATGCAAAGTTCCAAGATGGGAATTTGTTTCCCCTGCAGTTTTATGACACTTCTATTGCCTGATTATCCCACTTTATAGCAATTTGCATCGTTACAGGCCTGCAGCAAATGAAACAAATTGCCATAAAATGTTGGGAAAATCCTAAATCATGGCTCTGTCTGGCCTCCTGAATGATGACACTGGAGTTGAATTCAGATAGCTTGGTTCATTTTGCTACAAGCAGTCATGCTGGTCTTAATGGGGGCCACCGGCTCACCCATCAGGCTGCTTGGTGACTACTCAATGAGGCAAACTAATAGAATTTTTTTGTGATGCACTAAGCAAGTCTTCGGTAAAGAAAACACATTGATTCTGAAGTTGTTTACTATCAACTAAATAGAACCCCTATAGCTTTTCCCATGCAGTCCACATTAGAGCTAAATTAACAGTCCTCATATGTATCCATTCTACTAGTGATAGGCAAAAGTGCTTACACCATTAGGAATGTAAGTTGCTTCAGTCCAAATCATGATACAGAAGATTGTCTTTCTCATTTAATGATCTAGCTCTCAAAAGTTTTAATGTCAGGCATAGATAAGGCTTTAAAGAAAAAAATAAATGGACTGGGAGGTTATAAATTATTCATGCATTTTAATTCAGTGGCGATGTGCTAGCTTTAAAATAAAGAGGGGGGTGATGGTTAGGCATGCAAAAGTTAGAGAGATTCATGAAGGATGACAACTTTAATAAGTGTTACGATCCTTATTGATTACATTTGTGGCTCTATTTTTACCAGCCTCTCCTGTGTGTAAATTTATGAAAGAGAATCTTCATAATAAGAAAACTTCTTGGTTCAAAATACCAGGATTCTTCTTGACTAAGAGGCTGAAATACAAGCAATGTATTTCATAATCTCCGTGTTGTTTATCCTACTAACTTTCAAGTTATCCTCAATGTCGTAAGCCAAGACAATTGGAATGGCTCTTCTGACACACAGAAGCAACTCTGAGAATGCCCTCCCACCCCCCATTTCCACTCTGGAGTTTTCCAGTGTCATATAAAACCAACAGTGCAGATACCCAGACTGGAAGAGATGTGGTGAAGGAGACTTTGGGAACTGCACATGAGATTCAAATCATGATGGCAAAACCACATCAAGAACTTATTCTTCAGGCAATTGTAAATATTCTAGAAAACAGGAATTTTTTTACACAGATTCGTTTTTACATTTTAAAAAGTATATTTTTCATCTAATACTTGCCCAAAGGAAAGAGAAATTAAATTAAAAATTATCATTTATTGAGCACTTAGTGCACACCAAACACTGTCCTAAAAGGTTTAATGAATATTTGATTTAATTGCTCCAACCTCTCCTTTAGACACTTACAGATGACTAACTGAATTCTTAGATATACTAAACTACTCACACAAATGATAGATGGGTAAAGACGTAGTCAGTACAAAGACCTAGTCTCACCATTAATTATACTCTCCCCTCTATTATGCCACACAGCTACATTATAAAAATCAACTTTTCTGCTAAATTAACATTATTATCAGTCCTGCAATAAACCCCACAAGGATTAAAGATCCTGCATAATTTTAACAAGTATCACATGTCTGGCCTCTCCTGGATGAGTTTTATGACTCATTAGTATAGTCTTTTCTTCTTCTAACTTGTGTATCCGCTTCTATTCACTCAATACAAATTGAAATTTTTTTTACTCTGAACTTCACTTTTCTTCTTGAACTTGCTCATTACTAAGGTCACAAAAGTTGCACCTGATATATCAGGCCTGAAATACTAAGCAACTTAAAAGTTCTTGAGTAGTTGCTATTTTTAGCTATTTGAACTCATGTGACTGACAGATGTATGTGCATATTTTACAGCTATAGATATTTATTTTGATGTTCCCTGAGATTTCACATATGTTCTAATCCTTTCAGTTTCTAAAGAAGGAAGCATTAAAGAATTTCTAAAAATCTATATTGTCTTGAGTCAGAGGTTCTTATTTGTAGTTTCTAAACAACCAAGTTTGTGAAACTGCATATTACATTTAGATTTCAAAGCATACTTTTTGCATATTACATAGTCAGCCTCTATATGAAACAAAGCTGAAATTATATAGTACCAACCAAGATTGGGTTTTATTTTAAACCAACGAGTTGGTAGTTTTTAGGCCACCTGCACTGTTCAGCACTAGTTTCCATCAATGGAAATATGGGCAATTCCTCCAGAAATACTCACATGCCTGTGCTATTGGGTACCAGATAGATTTTCATTTTATTCTTCTCAGTTCCCCAAAATGTATGGTGCAAACACAAATTTGTTGATCTTTTCATGAGAAAAAAATCCAAGTTTGTTGTGAGTCAAATATTTCTATCCAACCATCCATTTGAATGATGTAGGATGTAAACTCATTAAGCTACATTACTATGTTTGAGGATGTTTGAGGTAACATTAATCAGCTAACTTGCAGAAATAATAACACATAACAATGTGAAAGTACCAATAATAATTTAGTTTTTCTCTTTTTTTGAGGGCCTGTCTTATTGCTTACTATACATTGTAGGCAGTCTCTAATAGGTTCTGTAGGACCATCAGTCGAAGTTTTCAAAGAATCTAGTTCATCAAACAGCTGTGTTAAAACTTTCTTATGAGTCAGAGGAAGTATTTTAGAGAGTTAAGAATGCAGATTTCCATCTCCTTGACTCAAGATTGTAATTCTTAATTGTGTGATCTTGGAGAAGTTACTTAAACACTCTTCACATAAGTTTTTTCACATATGTGATGAGAATATTAATAGTACCTGCCTTCAGTATTGCTGTGAATATGAATACTAACTAAAAAATGTATGGGGAGTGACTAAGCAATGTGAATTTTAACTAAACAATGTATGGAGGCATGGCAAGATTACAGATTAGAAGTGACCTCCATTTTGATTCTGTGAACAAGAACAGTTAGGTAAATTAGGGAGACTATACTCTGAAGAGAGAGAAGAAGAGCATCAGGAATCATGAAAAAGATGGCAGACACCTGAAAAGCATGGAGAAACAGAAAGGTGAACTAGAAAAACAGAAAATAGCCCCAAGCCCTGTCTCCAGCTGCCCCAGTGTGTGTGGGGAGGGCAGAGAGGTGGGGGTAGGGTGAAGATATGATCACAAAGTAGGTGGTCTTGGCAACAGACTGGCAATTCTAGATGCAGGATAAGCCAATTCCGCCCTCAAGCCTTAAACCCAGTGTGGGGATTTGCTGAAATAGTGACTATTCCAGGACACAGGGTTGACCTCAATGAAGAAAGATGTTCTATCACTCCCCTATCACAGAGAGTTATGGCAATGTACCATCTTGAGAGAAGACCTATTTTTTGAGGCTCAGGAACTCTTGGGACACCCTGCACAGTGTTTGGGTGGAAAATAGCCACAGAAATGTTCAAGACAGGGGGAGAGAGAAGTTCAAGCAATGAGGGGGGACTCTGGCAGTGAAGAGCACAATGGTTAGAGGCCACATCTTCCCTAACAAGGATCAAGTTCTATCACCTGAGGGTCATGGCAGAAACAGAAAGTGAAGCATACCAAACTCATACTTGGCCTAGTAATTAATCTCCAGATTCTGCCTCCTGGCTATGTGTGCTGTCTTCTAGGTATGTTTTAGAGCCCTGATACCAGACCTTCTGAGTCACATGACTTCCACAGCCTACCCCTCCCCACCACACACAAAGGGAGGTAAACTTCTGGTTGGGGTATGAAAGTACTGAGAACAACAGATAGCATACTTCATTCCCTCAGCTATCTCCCATCAGTGCAGAATTTGGTTCTCTATTTGTTCTCCCCATTCTCCAGTGAATTTGGAAGATACCACTAGATTTGAATGCTTGCTGTCCCTGGGGACACAAACTGGGAGGTTTGTGGAAGAAGTGACAATCTGCCTGGCCCACAAGTTGCAAAGTTCACTGTGGCTAATATCAACTTCCAATACACAAAAACAGGAATCTTCTGTAGAGAAAGCAGCCCCAACACAGACAAATGATCCTTATATAAGATACTGCAGCTAGTTTTCCTCAGTCTTGCTGGGGATCAGGCACAGAAATGTGAGCATGTGAGTGAATGTTTAGCTACAGACCTATACTCTCAGTATAGCATCTCAACCCACAGCCTGAACATTGAGAATATTTCAACTGAAAGACTACAGTTACTTAAAAACATCCACCAATGACTTAGTCTCAGATGTGTAAATTCTAAAGCACATATGCAAGAAATATGAAAAAACAAGGCAACATGACTCCTCCAAAATTCAACACCTCATAGTACCAAACACTAATGATACTGAAGTGAATGAAATCAGCAAAGAATTCAAAAAAGTTCTTGTAAGAATAGTCAAAGAAGACATGAATAAGTGCTAAACAATTTTCAAGAGAACTCAAATAAAGAAGACAATACCAGGTAATAAAAGAGGAATTCTATAAAGATATTGAAATTCCGAAAAACATCAAACTGAAATTCTGAAAATAAAAAGCTTAGTAAGTCAAATGAAAAACACAGTTGAAAGTCTCTCCAGTAGACTAGATCAAATTGAGGCCAGAATATCAGGGCTTGAAGACAAGGTAGATGTACCATAACATTCAGATGAAGTTAAGAAAACAATAAGAAAGTATAAACAGAACATTCAAGACCCCTAGGGCACAATTAAAAGACCAAACCTATGAATCATGGGCATACAAAAAGAAGAGGTATAAAGTTACATGTAAAATATGTTTAATTATTGAACATAGAATACGTATTATTGAATATATAATAGCAGAAAACTTACCAAACTGTGAGATGACCACAAGCTACAGGAGTCTTTTAAGATTTCAAACAGTAAGACCAAAAAAGAACCCAATGTTATACTATAGTTAAAACAGGAGTATTGAAATCTGTAAGAGGGAAGTGCCAAGTCACCTATAAAGGAAAACTCAATCAGAATCACAGTATATTTCTCAATAGAAACTCTAAAAGCAAGGAGGGCATGGAATGATTTATTTCAAGCCCTGGAAGAAAAAAACTGGCAATCTAAATTTCAGTACATAGCAAAGCTATCCATTATTAATGAAAGAGAAATAAAAACATACCATGATTCAATTTTTAAAAAAAAGTAATTAATGGCCACTGAACCAATACTGTGGGAGATACTTAAAGGAATCCTACACACAGAAGAGGAAAACAAATGCTACCAGGAAAACATGGTAAAGAATAAATCTCATTGAACAAGAATCAAACACTACAAAAACAACAAAACTGCAGTAATTACTACATACCTTTCAATAATAACTCTGAATGTTAATGTTCTCAATTCTCAAATCAAAAGACACAGGCTAGTGCACAGGATTAAAAACAAAACTCAAATATTTTTTGCCTATAAGAAACACATCTCACTGACAAAGATAAACTCGTGACCGACAGATGTATGAGCCAAAAAGCAAGCAGGAGTAGCTATATTCATATCTCATAAAACAAACCTCAAAACAAAATTAGTCAGGAGAGACAAAGAAGAGCACTTCATATTGATAAAATGAGCAGTCCATCAAGAGAATATAACAACTGTAAACATGTACACACCAAATGTCAGCACACCCAATATCATGAAAGAAACACTGCTGGATATAAAAGCACAGATAGACCTTAGCACAAAAATAGCAGGTGTCTTTAATACCCCACTCTTGCCAATAGACAGGACATTCAACTAAAAAATCAACAAGGAAACTTTGGAATTGAATGACACTACAAAACAAATGACTTTAACAGAGATCTAGAGAATACTCTACCCAACTGCCATAAAACACACATTTTTCTCAATAGCCCATGCAGCTTTCTCCAAAATAGATCCATTTTAGAACATAAAGCAAATCTTAACAAACACAAGAAAACTGAAATAACTTCTTGTATTTTGTCAGACAATGGAATGAAACTAGAAATCAATACCAAGGAAAACTATGGTAAATATTCAAGCACATTAAAACATCACATAGACCAAATAAATGACATCATAATGCACTTTAACCTCTTAGAAAAAGAAGAACAAGCAAAATACAAAAGCAGTAGACAGAAAGAAATAAAAAAAATTAGGTCAGAAAGAAATGAACTGGAGAATAAAAGAATACAAAGAATCAATAACACAGAGTTGGTTCTTTGAAAAGATAAGCAGGATTAACAAACACTTAGCCAAATTAACAAAAAGAAAAAGGGAGAATATCCAAATTAACAAAATTAGGGATGAGAAAGAGGATATGACAAAATACCACTGAAATTCACATGATCATTAGAAAATATTTAGTACACTCGTATTCTAATAAACTAGAAAATCTAAAAAAGTGGGAAAATGTACAGATGCATATGACAACAAAGAGGACTTAAACCACCTAAACGGATCTAATAAAATCAATGAAATTGAAGCAGTAATAGTCTCCCAAAAAGGAAAGGCCAGGACCAGAGAGATTATTGCTAAATAATGCAAGATGTTTAATAAACTAACACTAGTGCTCCTCAAACTATTCCATAAGATAGAAAGAGAACAAATGCTACCAAATTCATTCTATGAGGCCAGTATAACTCTGATACCAAAACCAGACATGGCAATGACAAAAAAAGAAAATTATAGAACAATGTTCTTGGTGCATATAGACAAAAAAATTCAATAAAGTACTTGCAAACAAAAAAATGATTGAATTGCTCTATGTAGATGTATGAAAATAGAATAATGAAACCCATTAAAATTATTTTAAGAATGGGGGAGGAGAGCTAAGAAAGAGTAAATAGAGGGGGTGAATTTGATCAGATAAGAGGATATTATATGCATATATAGAAATATCACAATGAAATACCTTCGTATAATTAATATACACTAATAAAAGGGTTTTTTTGAAATACACTATGTGGGTAGTAGAGGCATCTAAATGTCCAGTAAAACTCATATCTCTTCTTATTATAATATTTTTAGTGAAAAACAACTTCCTAGGCAGTAATTATTTTTACAATACCCCTTTCATTCTAGGGTGCCATGTAACTATCTCTCACCAGTGAAATGTGAGTAGAAGTGATGTTTATCTCTTTCAGGAGAATCCTTTAAGAACCAGTATACCCTGTTCCCAGCTTATACTGGCTGGAAGCAAAGAATGATAATATTCTGAAGGAGGTATATCCATGTGCTGAAGAGTCTGGATTACAAATCACTATGAGGAAAGTCACCAATCAGCAGCACCCAGCAGTTAGAAAAAAAATCTCTATAGTGGTAAGCCACTAAAACTTTGGACTTTACTTGTTATGGAAGACAACAGTATCCTAACTAATTCAATGTGCAAGAGCATAGCATAGAACTCAGCAAATAAAAATTTCCAGAATTTTGCATACCTTTTACCACAATCTAAACTCTGGGATCAGATCTAGGATGCTAAACTCCAGCACTGATGCATATTAAGGGTCAACAGCCTTCACTAAACATTTATTGAGCCCCTACCATATTGTAGGACAACTCTGGACTTCGAGTAATATAGTGGTGACAAGACAGTCACCTTCTTACTTTCATGGAGCTTTTATTCTAGTCCTGCAAAACAAAATATAAGTATATAAGCACTATATGAATAACAAGATTATAACAGAGAATGGCTTGGGGTTGGGGAGGAAATTTTATTTTTTTTCCTTTTTCTTTTATGATTCATATGTGCATACAAAGCTTGGTTCATTTCTCCCCCCTACCCCCACCCCCTCCCTTACCACCTACTCCGCCCCCTCCCTCTCCCCCCCTCAATACCCAGCAGAAACTATTTTGCCCTTATTTCTAATTTTGTTGTAGAGAGAGTATAAGCAATAACAGGAAGGGACAAGGGTTTTTGCTGGTTGAGATAAGGATAGCTATACAGGGCATTGACTCACATTGATTTCCTGTGCGTGGGTGTTACCTTCTAGGTTAATTCTTTTTGATCTAACCTTTTCTCTAGTACCTGTTCCACTTTTCCTATTGGCCTCAGTTGCTTTTAAGGTATCTGCTTTAGTTTCTCTGCGTTAAGGACAACAAATGCTACCTAGTTTTTTAGGTGTCTTACCTATCCTCACCCCTCCCTTGTGTGCTCTCGCTTTTATCATGTGCTCAAAGTCCAATCCCATTGTTGTGTTTGCCCTTGATCTAATGTCCACATATGAGGGAGAACATACGATTTTTGGTCTTTTGGGCCAGGCTAACCTCACTCAGAATGATGTTCTCCAATTCCATCCACTTACCAGAGAATGATAATATTTCGTTCTTCTTCATGGCTGCATAAAATTCCATTGTGTATAGATACCACATTTTCTTAATCCATTCGTCGGTGGTGGGGCACCTTGGTTGTTTCTGTCACTTGGCTATTGTGAATAGTGCCGCAATAAACATGGGTGTGCAGGTGCCTCTGGAGTAACCTGTGTCACAGTCTTTTGGGTATATCCCCAAGAGTGGTATTGCTAGATCAAATGGTAGATCAATGTTTAGCTTTTTAAGTAGCCTCCAAATTATTTTCTAGAGTGGTTGTACTAGTCTACATTCCCATCAACAGTGTAAGAGGGTTTGGGGAGGAAATTTTAGATAGGAATTTTTCGAGGAGCTTTTCTGAAGATGAAAGACAAATGTTAATAATTAACATAGTACAGTGTATTCATACTCTGTCAACTTACCTGAACCAGAACTTGTATTTCCCAGAATTCCCTTCCTTGCATAGGAACACAGGCTAAGGTGCAATATAAGAGGTTTCTTAGAAAATTTTGAAAGGTAAAAGTGAAGCAGACCTATTCTCTTTGTGCTCAGAAGGGCCACAGAAGTCTCCAGGCACTGCCACAGTTCATGCATTTTGTTTCTGATCTAAGGACATTTACCCAGCATTCTGCTCCTTCATCTCCTGTAGGATCTCATCCTTCAGTTTCAAGGTCTTATAGGCCAGAGCCATGTTTGACTCTGAAGTGAGGGTTCCAGCTTCTCCTGCAAGACACATCATTTCAGTGGGAATCTTGAACGCAGGGAAATACCAAGACAGGTTCTAATTCCCTTTGACTTTGCCCTCTCCAACTTCACATCTGTTTCCTTCCTATACCTTTTCCTGATGACTTCAGGTGTAACGACAAATACAGAAGGTTTTTTTTTTATGAACCCCACGTTCTTATCATTGTCTAAGTTCTAATTCTTTGATCAAATTCTGAGTATTACATATATATTATGTGCTCTCTATGGAATATGCATACGCTAAGGATTTTGTTAGATCTCATAGAAACTATGGAGTATGCTCTATTAATAACCCACTGCAAATGAAGAAACTGAGCTCCCAAAAGCAAATGACCTGCCCCATGTCACACTCCAACTATGTGATAAAGCTAGACTTTAAACCCTGAGACCAGAGTGCAAATGGCTAAATGCTATCTTGTCTCCCTTAATTATGCTCTGTAGGGCTGTTCTGTAAGGTTTAGGAATGTGCTAAGCGCTCTTTCCACCAGGGATTTAGCTCAGAAGTCTATGGGCTCAAAACTGAGGAAAAGCAATTGAGCAAGGAATAGAATTTGACAGAGGGAAAGGTATTTAAAAATCATTGATCCCAATTATATATAAGAAAAAATAAATCTCATAGAAGAGACTGTGCAAGCTCAGCAAAGTCCCCTGATTAGGAACCTCCTCTGCCTAAATGCTGTGACCTTCTGCCATGCCACACTCCAGATATAAGTAAGCTTAGGTCTCCTTGCCTAAGGCTGTGAGGTGTGAGTCCAGCACATACTGAAAAGCAGCAGCATCTCATAAAGCCAGAATTAGGGATTAGGACACAAGATGTGTGTGTGTGAGAGAGAGACGGAGGGGAGGTAGAGAAACACTCCCTCTCTGGTGTCCTCAGCTCAATAATTCTATTTTTTATTCGCATGCTATAAGGGTCCTTTCTGGCATTAATTCAAGTCTCTTCCGACACTTCAACTGAAAGTACTGTTAGGAATATCCCTTCCAATAATTCTGCTAATAGTTTCTAGCAAACTTAAACCTAGAGCAGCATTTGAATTAATTTATCTGTAGTGGCCTCTGCAGGAATCAATAAGTCATCCTGATTCATTCTCTGTTTCTAGAGGAAAGTATTTATTTTCTAAGGATGAGATTCTACAGAATACAGAAGTGGGAATTGTTGTATGGCATGAAGCATAGCCAGCCCACTTAGATGACCTCTTTTTCTCTTGGTATACCTGAAGGATTAAGCCATAAGAGTTTTAGGAGTCAAAGCTACAGACCTCTTCTTGAGATCTCTCTGGTATCTTATAGAAGTACTAAATGTTCCCATGGGGTTTTAAAAATTTACAACACTTTGAGGTTAGGATTTTTGTCTGGAAAAAATACTTTGAAATCTAGCAGGTTGTAAAGCAGACCACACTTCATTTGCCAGCATATAAATGCATGAAAATGTGTCCAGAAAGACAGTCAGTTCTTCATTCCCTCCAGTGAAAATAAATAACACCACCATATCTTGCTGGGTACCCGTGCCTCACACCTGTGATCCTAACTACTTCAGAGGTTGGAAACTGGGAGGATTGCAGTTTGAGGCCAGCCCTGGCAAAAAGTTTGCAAGTCCCCATCTCAACCAAACAGTGGGTGTGGTGGCACAACTCTGTTATCCCAAGCTACACAAAAGGATGATATCAGGAGGATTATGGTTTCAGACCAGCCTGACTAAAAATGTTTGTGGGACCCCCATCTCAATAGAAAAAAAGCTAGACATGGTGGCATGTGTCAGTCCAGTAATGATGGGAAGCTTAAAATAGGAGAATTACTGACCAGGCTGCTCTGTGCAAAACATGAGACCCTAAGTCCAAAATAACTTAAGAAAGAGGCATGGTTCAAGTGGTACAGTACTACCAGTAAGTGTGAAGCCATGAGTTCAAACCTCAGTATCACAAGTTGATAAATAAATAAATAAATAAATAAACAAATAAAGTCTTAACTTTTTAAGACAGATGAAGAAAGTTACTTACAGGTTATTGGTTTTTTCTAATAACGTACAATTCTTTACAATAGTGAAAGGGTTTAAGGATTCACAATAATAAAAATGTCATACCTGAAGATAAGAATTCTCCTGAAGAAGCAGAATCAAAAACAAACCCCAAAACATCAGAGTTCTCTAAGAGACAATGTCTATTCAGTTTTACCTTACTGTGTTAGTCAACTTACTGACACTGTAACAAAATTCGCAACTTATAAAGAGGAAAGGATTGCTTTGGCTCATAGCTTCAGAGACTCCATTCCATGGGTGGTTGATCTGTTGCTTCTGGCCCTGCAGCTGCCCACCTCCCAGTGTCTGGGAAGCAAACGAAAGAGATAGGAGAAGGGGTCTGAATACCCTCTTTGAGTACACACCCCCAATGACCTAACTTCCTCCAACCAGGCTCTACATTTTAAAGGTGTCACCATCTTCCAGTAGCACCACAGGCTTTTGGGAAACATTTCAGATCCAAGCAGTAGCATGCATAGATCACAATGCAATCAGAATTAATTTGTGCCTATCATCTTGGGAAATATGACCACTAAAATTTCAGAATATCCATGAAGAATTTTCAAATGTAGCTGAGAATTAACACTCATAGGCTTGAAACGACATTTAATTGTGCTTTCTTTACCAAGTAGTTATTTTTTTTTTAATGAGACTTGGAACCAAGAGTGGTGATGCATACTTGTAATCTCAATACTCAACTAGGCCTCTGCCACTTGAGAAAAACAAGAATGTGATCCGTGAAGCCCAAGCCCTGCCTTGGCCCTGGCACACAGGATCTCCCAGGGAAACATTTGAGCACAAGTAGATTCTAAGATACCTAGAGAGGGAAGCAGCTTTCAGTTATCCTGTCAGTTGTAGCCGCCCAGGGGAAGGATAGACTATATAAGAAAGAAAAGAAAGAAAGAAAGAAAGATCCATCCCTTGGTTCCTGAAGTGGAGAGGTTAGGGAGAGATATGATGTCAAAGAGAAAGGATCAAGTACAGAAAGACCCTGAAGGCAGGCTTTTGCCTCTGTTACCTTGTAAAACACAAGTGTACAAGCAATGTACCCCACTGCGGGTTGGTCACAAAGACAGCAGACTACATAGAATCTGGCACCTACTCCATACTATGATCGGTCCCTGAGATGAAACACATACTCTACATAGGACCTATCCTTGACCTTAGCTACTGGGAGGCTAGAGCCAAAAATAAAAATTCAACACTTCAAAAATTATTTCTAAAATATTTTAAATATAAAGAAATAGGGAATAAAGTAGAAACATCTATCCACCAAGCACAATTATGCATTTTACCACATTTACTGCAGCTTTCTTTTCTTTGTAGACACTGCTAAGACACAGTCATATCTCTGTCCTATTTCCCCTCTATGTTCCTCTCCTTTTACCCCTCCAAGTTTATTGCAGTCTACAAGATGGCATGTTATTCCTAGTCATGGTGCTAAATATTAAATAATTTCCTAGAAAGTCTTTAAAAATATTTAGTATGGTCTTCACACAGTATATAAGTTCAACATATAAAAATAAATCAAGAAAACAATTCCATTTATAATAGCTACAAAATTATAATACTTAGGAATCAATTTATCCAAGGAAGTGAAAGACCTGTACATTAAAAAATGATTTTAAAAATTGATGAAAAATTAAAGGCAAAAATAAATGGAAAATATCCTGTACTCGTAGATTAGAGAAATTAATATCATTAAACTGTCCATGCTACTTACTCTAAATTGATTGTGTCCCTCAAAGTTTATGTATTGGAAACCTAATGCAGTGGTGCTGTGAGATGGGGCCTAATGGGTGATGTTTAAGCCATGGGAACACAAGGGCCATGGATGGATTAATTTCAAAATTAGGGGATAGGTTCAGTACCAAAGGAATATACATCCCTCCCTAGCCATGTGGATGTGTTCTGCCATGTTAGGACACAGTAAGAAGGCCATTGTCAGATGCTGGTGCCTAGGTTTTAGACTTTACAGCCTCTAGAATCATAAGCCCCTTAAATTCTGTTTACTATAAATTCCCAGTTTGTGGTGTTTTATTATAGTGTCACAAGATGAACTAATACTACCCAATGTGATCTACAGATTTGATGCGGTCCCTCTGAAAATTCCAGCGGCATTTTTTCCACAGAAATAGAGAAAAGAATCTTAAAATTTACGTGGAACCACAAAAGACTCTGAAAAACTAAATCAATCTTAACCAAAAAGAACAAAACTAGGTTCCAGATACAGTGGCATACTCCTGTATTCCCAGCACTTCAAGAGGCAGAGCCACGAGGCTCCCGATGAGCTTAGGCTATATAATGAGACCTTATCCCAAAAATCCAAGGATGGGAATGTTGCTCAATAGTAGGGTATTGCCTAGCATGTGTAAAACCCTAGGTTCAATGCTCAACACTGCAAGCAAAAAAGACATACAAATGGCCCTCAGATAAATGAAATATTCTCAACATCACTAGTCATCAGAAGAATACAAATTAACCACAATGATATTACCTATGACTTGTTACCAGGAAAGATAGCAAGTGTTGGTGAGGTTGTGTATAAAGGGGAACTCTCATACCCCGTTGGTGGGAATGCAAATTAGTATAGCCTTTGTGGAAAACAGTATGGAGTTTCCTCAAAATATGTAAAATAAAATTACCTTATGATCTAGCAATCCCACTTCTGGGTCTAAACCCAAAAGAAATGAAACCCTTTGTCTAACAGATAACTGCACTCTCATGTTTATTGCACCACTACTCACAAATACCAAGATTTGGAATCAATGTAAGTGTCCATCAACATATAAATTTTTTTAAATGTGGTATACATTTTTAAATACACAATGGAATACTATTCTGCCTTTAAAAAAGAAGGGACTCTTGTCCCTTCTTGCAACAGCATAGATGAATCTGAAGGACAATGTGTTAAGTGAAGTAAGTCAGACACAGGAAAACAAGTATCATAAGATCTCAATGAAAAACAGAAAATATAAAACTCAGAAGCATACAATAGGATGTTGGTTACCAGGGTTGTGGGTGGAGGAATAAGGAGTTGTTGATTAAAGATTCAAAATCTCACTTAGATAAAAGGAATAAGGTCAAAAGATCTATTGTATAACACAGAGACTCCAGTTAATAACACTATTATAGTCTCTTTCAGGAGGAAGTACTAGGGTTTGACTCATGGCCTCATGTTTGCTAGACACCAGCTTGAAAATTACTGCAAGTATATTTTAAGTTTCCACACAACAAAAAGTATGAATATGTGAGGTAATGCACATTTTAGTAAATTTTATTTATCCATTTTATAATGTAGATATATTTCAACACTTCATGTTGTATGCATTCAATTTATGTGGCTTTCAACAATTGAATTAATTAAAATGTATATATATGTAGATATGTATAATGGCATTTTATAATTTTTAACTTGTAGAAATAACATTCTATGCCAGGATTTCTCATCCTTGACACTATGGGCATTTGGGCTGTATATTAATTTCCTATTTCAGTTGGAACAAATTACCACAGACTTGGTAACTTGAAGCCATAGAAAAGTACATGCTTATTGTTCTGGAGGTCAGAAGTTTGAAATGAGTCAGAGCTGAAGTTAAGGTGTTGGTGGAGCTGGCTGTTAAGAAGGATCTAGGAGAGAAACCACCTCCTCAGCCCTGCCAGGATCCAGAGGCCATCCCATTCCTTGGCCTATGGCCCCTTATCACAAGGCCTGTTCCTCTATTCCATCCTCATTGTCTCCTTCCTTCTTTGACCTTATTATTCTCCTCCCATAAGGACCCTGCATTTACACTTATTATGGCCCACCTGAACAAGCCAGGATAATCCCCTCATCTCAAGATCCTTCACTTACTCATATATGCAAATTCCATTTTGACATAGGAATACCAAAAAAAAAAAAAAACTTTAGACACAATAAATTCAATAGAGTTTCAGCAACAAACAATTCATGAATTGGGGATCACTCAAACAGTACCACTAGCAGTATAAAATAGCCAGGCTTATTAAACTAGAAATCAAAGAAAAGAAATCATCTAGTGGCTACATGTAGGTCTCCATCTTATTTGGGCATGGTGGGATGAATTGGCTATGACTGGCTAAAACCCAGCTATTTGTTACCAAAAAAATACATGTAAGTTTTGGATTATCTATGTATTAAGTTAGGTATAACTAATCAAAGTTTGGAGCTCAAAGTACAGAGATAGACTCAAGCTAATGACCTGCTTATTTAATTCAGCAGAAAGAAACAGCCACAGGTTTTGCAGATTAGGATTGGCATCTTTGGAGGACAATTATTGAGTCTGCCCCAAGCCAGATATTTCTTTGTGATGGACTGTACTGACCTAGCCTCTACCCACTAAATTCTAATAGCTCCTCCTACTTCAAATATCTGCAATCAAAAATGCCTCCGACCTATCTCCTGGAGGGCAAATCTACCCCCAGTTGAGAACCACAGAACTAAATGAATAATTGTCACTTGTGCACTTCATTCTCCATTCTATTTGAAACATCAAAACCAAGTTCATTAATTTTAAGTGCTCTATAACATATTAGGTTAAATATTTCTCTATTTTTGTTCAGAGATGCCATGGTTCTATTTTTCCTGTCTTATAAATTTTAAGATCGTTTTAAATTTTATGAATGGAATCTATGAGAATCTTTTGATTTGTTTTTGTAAAGGAATTAGAGAGTTAAAGTCAGTTGGCATTATTAAAGCATCAGTTCTTCCATCCAGTAACATCTAATAACTGTCCATTTATTTAGGTCTTCTTGTGTCTTCTTCAATAAAGTTGAGAGAGCTTCTCCATGAACATCTTCAGGACCTTTATACATTTGCTCCTAGGTATCTTAAAATACTAGGATAACCTTGATATTTTGCTTCCTTTTTTAAATTCCACTTTATTTTTACTATATTATTGTACTGGGGGTACATTGTGACATTTATAAAACAGAATGTATCTAAATTCACCCCCTCCCTCATTCTCCTTTGTCTACTCACCCCCCTTTAAGTTTGATATTTTAAACTGTGTTTTCTAACTGTTCCTTTTGTATAGGAATGGTATTCTTGTGTGTACATGGATATTGTATCCAGCATTCTTGCTCAGATTCTGACTAGTTCAAATAGTTTGTAGATACATATGGATTTTTCTAGAATGGCAATATTACTATCTGCAAATAATGATGTTGTTTCTTCCTTCCCTATTCTTATGCTTTTATCTTCTCATGGTATATAGGATATCCAGGACTATACTGAAGAGAGCAATCAGCAGTGGAATCCTTATTCCTATTCTTGCCTTTGAAAATAAATGGCTTTTGTCATGTCATTTTTAAACATAAAACTATAGCTTTTTAAATTACTACTTAGCAGGCTAAAACCATTTGCTAAGAGACATTGTCATGGGCAAATATTGAATTTAATTAAATGTGTGTCTTGCATTCCTTGTTTGATCCTATGATTTTTCTTTTCTAAGTTGTTGGTAAGAATTATAATTTTTGTTTCAAGACAGTTTTTATTTTATTGAAGTTATTGATGAGCATGTTTTAAAGAGTCAAGTTACTCTGCTTACTTGTGATGAAACACAGCAGGCTTCCTCCCCCTCCACTTCCTCATCCACCAAGGCAATGACATTTATATCTTCTCACTGACTCTTTCAGTGCCTGTTTCCATATTTCTAAATAGCATGCCTGCATTGCTACTTCTTCATGTTTCAGTTTTAATCTTCCATTAAATTTCAACTGCATGACTATCTTTTGCTCCCAGATCCCACCATCCCATTATACTCTGCCTTTCCTCTGCATAATCCTAATAGTTATATACTTATTATACTTAAATATTCTGTGTTTATATTATTGTAGCTATGAAAACACTGTTCACAGCTGAACCATGTAATAAACTATGATTATTTTTCCTTTGCTGACATCTTTATTTCCTCAATGTATACTGCCTTGTTTTTATTTGCTAACATTTTATGAACTTATAATTAATTCAAGACCAAAAGCTTCACTGTCTAAAAACTCATTTTAAGATGATCAGGTATTATATCAACTTTTATCTTCCCAAAGAAGTCTCTCCTCTGACCTGTACCACCCTAGGGGGTTGCCCAGCATGCCTGACACACAGCTGTTGTGTTAGGCTCACAATCATACCACATATTCCCTTTGCATTTCTCATCCTGTGTTCTATGATTTTATTCTATGTTCTATGTCTTTTTTTTCAGCGCTTGGGTTTGAACTCAGGGCCTTGTACTTGCTAGGCAAGCACTCTATCACTTGAGCCACTCCCCCTGCCCTTTATGCTTTAGTTATTTTTCAGATAGAGTCTTGTATTTTTGCCAAGGCCTGCCTGGACCACGACCCTCCTTACTTATGCCTCCCGAGTAACTGGGATTTCAGGTGTGAGTCATTGTGCCTGGCCCACTCCCTCAATTTCTTCCTTATTTTATAAAGCCTATCCTCCAGATTCTAAAAAAGCAATGTGAGGACAAAATACTAGTATGGCTCAGTGTAGAATTCTGGAATGGAAATTTTTTTTTCAGAATTTTGAAACATTACTCCAAAGTTTCTACCTTCCAGTGCTGATGTTGAAAAATAAGAAATCAATGGTTTCTGACCATTTGCACCTGGTGTTTTCTTTTTCTGGAGCTTTGATGATCATTATCTGGTCTTACTGTTCTTAAATCTTCAGAGGTATGTGATGGTGGGAGTTGCTCCTCATATTTGTCCCTTCTGTTATCTTTTGTACCTTGAAACTCTTGTTCTTCAGCTTGAGAAAATGGTTGAATCTTTGATGATTTCAGTCCACTTCCTCAACCCTTCTGGACTGCTATTGTTTCTATCCATTTTTACTTCATATATAGAGGACTGTTTTGAGGTGATTACTGGAACTGAATTGTTATAGCTTTCGTATAGGTCATTGCATTATGTAATGAGTCTACACTCAGTAAGGATGACACACATAGGTAAGAGTAGTTTTCTTCTAGTTAATATTAGGCTGATATATCAGTTCCTTTCCTCTACTCTCATACCTGTGTCATTAGATTTCAGGTCTTTTAACACACATTAAGTATACCTGTATGGAGTTCCACTGGGATATTTCCATGTATTCATTCAGTGTACATTGACCATATTCACCCACCGTTTTTCTACCTTCACCTCTCCCCTGTTCCTACTAATCACTATTCTTCCTTCAGACCTACTTTTCTTCCATTTCCACATATAAGAGAGAACATGCAATACTTGTTTTTCTGTGTCTGCTTTATTTCACTTGACACGATTATTCCTCCAGTTTCATCCATTTTGCTGCAAGTGACAAGATTTCATTCCTCCTTATGGATGAAAAATATTCCATTATATACACATACCATATTTTCTTTAATTCACCTGTTGGTGACCCCATAGGCTGATTCCCTGTTATAATTATCATAAATAGTAATAAACATGGACATGTAAATATCTCTATTATAGAGTTATATTTTTAGTTTTTCCATCGTGGTTGGACTAATTTACATTCAAATCAACATGTATAAGGAAGTTCCTTTCCTCCATACCCTTTCCAGCATGTGCTATTTTTGTTTGTTTTTAACAAAAACCATTTTAACTGTAGTGACATTTTATCTCATTGTAATTTTTTAGTCACCATTTTATTGGTGATTAGTGATAGTGAGCATTTTTCCTACACTTATTAGCTAGTCATTTGTATTACTTCTTTTGAGAAATGCCCATTTTAAATTGGATGACATACTTTTTTTTTTAAGCTTTTTGAGTTCTTTATATATTCTGGATATTAACATTCTGTCAGATGAATAGCAAGCAAATATTTTCCCCTGTTCCATAGATTATTTCTTCACTGCTATTTCTTGGATTTTGCTTTTCCAATCATAAAATCTCTACTTTAAAGCAATAAAATGTATACATTTATATCGTAGTTACTTTACATATATTTATTTTATGGTTCTAATTTATCATGGCTTTTTACATGTTTTGTCCTTCTATGACAGTGTTGAACAATCAAGTTTTATTTAATTGTCTCTCTTCTGTCACTACCACTACTAAGTGGAATACCTGGTGTTAGGAGTGGTTCTAGAAAGCAGCTGCCTAAAGAATAGGGTTTCTGTGCTGGCTAGAAGAATGAAGTCACTGCCTCTATGCAATGGGACATTGGGGGGGGTGGTCTATGTCTATAACTCAAAATGGTGTTCGAGAAACTTCTTAATACATCTATGTCCGATAAAAGAGCAAATAAAAAATTTAAATCAGCATGTGGTATCTATACACAATGGAATTTTATGCAGCCATGAAGAATGAAATGTTATCATTCGCTGGTAAATGGATGGAATTGGAGAACATCGTTCTGAGTGAGGTTAGCCTGGCCCAAAAGACTAAAAATCGTATGTTCTCCCTCATATGCGGACATTAGATCAAGGGCAAACACAACAAGGGGATTGGACTTTGAGCACATGATAAAAGCGAGAGCACACAAGGGAGGGGTGAGGATAGGTAAGACACCTAAAAAATTAGCTAGCATTTGTTGCCCTTAACGCAGAGAAACTAAAGCAGATACCTTAAAAGCAACTGAGGCCAATAGGAAAAGGGGACCAGGAACTAGAGAAAAGGTTATATCAAGAAGAATTAACCTAGAAGGTAACACACATGCACAGGAAATTAATGTGAGTCAACTCCCTGTATAGCTATCCTTATCTCAACCAGGAACACTTGTTCCTTCCTATTATTGCTTATACTCTCTCTTCAACAAAATTAGAGATAAGGGCAAAATAGTTTCTGCTGGGTATTGAGGGGGTGGGGAGGAGAGGGAGGGGGCGGAGTGGGTGGTAAGGGAGGGGGTAGGGGCAGGGGGGAGAAATGACCCAAGCCTTGTATTCACATATGAATAATAAAACAATAAAAAAAGATTCTGAAGATTTACAAATGAAAATTTAGTTAAACCAGCAGCTTAAAAAAAAAAATCTAACCAGCTTCTCCTCCACTCTGCTTAAGATCTTCCCAAACTTGTCAAAGAAAATATAGACTACGTAATTGTGTTGTGGTTTCTGTCCTCTCTTAATCTCATTGTGCTAAAGAGTAGGTATTTTCCTTACATATGTCTCCTAGTTTTACATATTTCCTGAGATTTATATCTAAATTTATATTTAATTTTTCCATTAAATTTTAATTTCAAATTTCCTTTATTTTTCAATTTTGTTTCCTTTGTGTTCATACTTTCCTGGGCATCATTTTTTGTGTTTTCTTGTATTTTCTGACCTTTTTCCTTTCTTTGTTAACCATTTAAAAGATACTAATTGTATAGATTGTGATTACTGTTTTACTTTAAGATTTGGCATACTAAAATTTTTCCCTCTGATTCTAATGATGATTGCTCTTAAATATTTTAAGGCAAATTTATCTTAGATCAAATATTTTTTGCTATGGCCTAGATTTTGAAAACTATTCCCCCAAAGTGCTTACATTTAGTTCTTTCTGGTTTTCTGGGGAAATCGGCACTTTTATAATAATTCATCAGTGAAAATTATATTCACAGTTGGAATACATCAAGAAATCCCTTTGAACATTGACTTTGGAGTTAATGATGAAAGACAAGACAGTAAAATAGGTACAGTGTGTGAGGATGGTACTTGTGGAAGGGAGGAGGGTGAATGAAGGAGATGAAGGTGAGGGAATATGGTTAATAAGCTTCCTATACAGATATGAAATAGAAACCTCTTGCAATTGCTTTAAATAGGGCAAGGGGGTAAGTGGTGGCTCTTCAGAATTATCCCAATGAATCCCCCTGTACAATGAATAGATGCTAAAAAACATGAAAAAGAAAAAAATTAATTCACTAGTTTGGTTGTATAGAAAAGCGTGGTACAACCTGAGTGTGGCACACTCTTGGGTACTAAGAGGCTTCACCTTCACAATTAAACAAGACACAGTTTACTTTTAGATATGATCCAGCCTTATCCTAGAGCTCCAACTTTCACTGCATACTGCATTGAGTGGCAGACCTTTACCAAACACCCACTCTTACTCCAGTGGATGAGAATAGAAAACAGTCAATGTTACTACAGAAATACTCATTTTTAAATAGCTGTTTTGTCAAGATAAAAGTGGGAGCTAAATGAGCTAGGAAGAAGAGCAAGTTCGACAACACAAAGGAATTCAAATCCAATCTTTTCTGGAAACAGCAAAGAGTGCTAGAAAGTTGGAAGACAAAAGACATAATGTGTATGGGATGACATGGATGAAGGTTAGCAGTTCACCTTATGAAAGCCTCTTATCAACACAGAGGATGAAATTCTGGTTAGATTATATATCTTTTTTTCTTGTAAAAATTTAATGCAGACAATAGAAGTATTCAGTAGTTATATTTAAAATGCTACTTTCTGATTGAGTCATTTCAAAATAGGGGAAATAGTTAATTAATAGCTATCTCATTTTTATTAGTGCATATTAAGTATACACAGGGGTTTTATTGTGATATCTCTATACGTGTATATTATGTACTTTGATCATATTCAGCCCACTTCACCCTCTTTTTTTGCTCCCCAGCTGGTTCCCACCCCCAAACTGTCCCCATTCTCCACTCTTACCATTAATTTTTTAAAGTCCAGATTCTGCCTATAAGTGAAATCATGCCGTATTTGTCTTTCTCCATCTAGTTTATTTTGCTTAACATGATGATCTCCAGTTCCATCCATTTTCCTGCAAATGACATAATTTCATTCTTCTTTATGGCTGAATAACACTCCATTGTGTATATATACCACATTTTCTTTATTTATTCATCAGCTGATGATTCCCATAGTTGGGCTATTGTGTATAGTTTGCTGCTATATACATGGGTGTGCAGGCATTTTGGCTGCATGCTGACTTACTTTTTGAGTACCAACATGACACCACAGGTGGAAAATTCAACACCTGATCTCATGTGACCACAGGTACACTCAAAATATTGAAGAAAATTACTTTTAGGCTACATGCATAAGATATATAGGAAACATTTGGATTTTGTATTTCAATTTGGGTCATATCCCCAAGATATTTCATTATACATATGCAAATATTCCAAAATCTGAAAAAGTATCTGAAATCCAAAACACTCTGGTCCTGAACATTTTCTTTAACCTCACAAAGACCAGAGCTTGATAACACAGTAACACATATTTCTCTTTCACAGTTTGTAATCCATGGCTAACCATGACCCAAAGACATCACATGGAAAAAAATCTGGAAATAAATCATTCCACTCCATCCTTTCTGGATTGGAATCCTTCACCCATCATCCCCATGCTGTATATTCTACCCACTCACGAATTACTTAGTAGCCATCTTGATTATCAGATCGACCTTCCCAGTATTATTATTCTATGTTCAAACAACCCTTCCCAATGCCAACATAAGATAGGCATTGAGTATAGTATAGTATAGTAGGATATCTCAAGAGAGATAAATAACCTACATTATAGTATACTGTTTTACCTATTTTATTGTTGTTAACCTCTTGCTGTGTTTAGTTTTTAAGCTTTATCATAATATGTGTGTATATATATACATATATATATATATATATATATATATATATATATATACCACTGGGGGTCTTGTAATGTGCTTCCCAGAAGATAAGGGGAGATGACTGTATGAGGATAATAGCTACTCACACATTGTTTATTAGAGTGTAAAATGGTACAATCTCCAGGTAGGACAACTATAGTACCTATCAGAACTTTCAAAATACATACTGAGGCCCATAGATTCCACATCTCAGAAATTATGCTACAGTCCTAGTCACAAATTAGCATGATGACATGTGTACTACAATATTAACAGGAGTATTTTTAACAAAAAACACAACCAGTTACTCATCAAAAAGGTATTTTATAACACAATGCTACCATTAGAAATGTAGTACGTATACTATCAAGACAAAAATCCTAGTAAACAATCAACAGACACCTAAACAACAAAGGACAAGAATGAAAACAAGTCACGCTAAGGGGAGGTCACAAAGAGAGGGAGGGGAAGTAAAGAAGGTGAATATGGTTGATGTACTTTCTATACAAGAATGAAGATAAAATTTTTAAACCTATTGAAATTACCATAAGAAGAGAACTAAGGTGGAAAGAAGAAAAATGGAGGGGAGAGAATGAACCAATATTTGGGATATAATACATACATACAATGAAATGTCATAATGAAATTCCCTGTATAGCGATCTTAAACAAACTAAAATGTCTTTTATCAAAAACGTAGGACAGGAAGGTAAAACAGGTCCTGTCTGGAGATTGGTGCCAGTGAAAGAGGGGAGGATATAAGAAAAGGATGTGGAAGGGTGAATACTGTGGAAATATTATGTATTCAGTAATGAAAATGGAAAAATGAGGCTTGTGGAAACTAATCTAAGAATGAAGATGGGGGATGAAAAAGATTGATACAGGGGTTGAATTTAACTAAGATATATTGTAAGCACTTTTGTAAATGTTACAAAAATATTTACAATTTTGTAAATGTTACAATGAATATGTCATTATGCTGCAGTACAGCAATATAATAAAAATTAAAAATAAATAAAAATAAAAATAAAAGATATAGTCCTACATTAAGATATAGAAGAATGTAACAATCATGTTGTTTTAAAAAAGTATGTCTGCATAGTTTTTATTATAAATTCTTTTTATCTTTTGGATTTTATATTATATGAATATATTACTCAAAAACTTACAATAATATGTCATTATCTGCAAGTATATTATGCAATTGGATGACAAATGTAAAGTAATATTATAAAAATTATAATAATGGTGTTATAGTGATCAGATTATAGAATTTTATTTTTTAAATTATCTGTAATATTTTATGTATTTACAATAAAAATAGAGGGAATGATAACTGGCAAACTATGAAAATATATTCCTGCTCATGATAGAGAGGCTGTAAAAACCTGGAAGGTAGAGAAAATCTCTGAAATTTTAAATGACAATGCCCCCCTCAACAAAAACACTGTTCGCATTTTGGTGTTTTTGCTTTCTGAATTGTACAATTTCCAGTGAACTATCTTCAAGTTCACTGATCCTTTTTTCTGCTATTAAACCCATATATTGAATTTTTAGTTCGGTTACAGTATTCTTCAGCTCAAAGGTATTGTTTTCAGCATTGTTTGGTGCTTTTTATACTTTTTATCCTTCCTTTGAATTCTGTTTGTTTTTGCATTGTTCTCTTAACTTTAGTAAACAGCTTTGTAAGCATTATTTTGAATTTTATACCTCAACTTCACTTTGAATGGTTTATACTGTTCTTTTATTTATACTGTTTTCCTCTGTTTCTTCATTCTCCTTCACCCTCTGTATTATTTTCTGTATATTTCATAAGACAAGTATCTCTCCCAGGCTTGTCATGCTTGCCTCATATGGGAGAAGGATCTCAGCAATCTTTCCAGCTAGAAATGTTAATTTGCCTCTCAAATCTTTGTGTTTTTTGAGATGGCTATCTCTGTTTTTCGTGGCTTCCTGGAGCTTAGGTCTACACCCTGTCAGTACCCCTAAGACTAGAAAGGTGGGAGCCAGACTCTCCAGATGTAACTGAAAAGGTGGAAGTGTTGGATATGTGTTCCAATTTCTTCCGTCTTCATTTTCTTTGCATTTAAGAAAGGAAGAGAATCTGTATCAAATGGCTATGCTCACTTTCAGGCTAAACCCTCTGATTCTGGGAAAACAGCTTTTCTTAGTGACCTATTGTACATCTACCTCTGTATTTTCTGTGGTCTAGAGCTACTCAAGAATGAACCCACATCTACTCCCAGTGTTAGGTTAACAGATACCTTTTGAGTGGGAGATATAGAAGCTTTGGCATTCAGTGTGTGGCCAAACTCCTTCCAGGAAGAATAAGTACACCTGAATTTATTGCTGGAGTGAGCTAGAAGACAGGTTCATGAGGTGCTAAGCCATGACTCAGGCAACAGGAAGGCTCTTGTTTTTCTGCCCCACTAGATCCACAATGCAAGTTCCTTAAAAGCCACATAGCCATTGGGAGTGTGTCCTGAAAGTCCCTTCTGGAAAGAAAATGAGAGCTGCACATTCTTGCCTCTTTTCTGCACTGATCCAAGAAGGTGTAGCCCCTGGAAATATCTGCATACACATTTAAGATCATCTCTTGTTCTGTGACCTAAGAAAACTCACATATGTTTAGTCCCCTCTTCTCCCAGAGCCAAGAAGTTTAACATGCAATCTTTCATGTAAAAGCTGTAAATGAGCCAGGCACCAGTGGCTCATGTCTACAATATTTGCTACTTGGGAGGCTGGGATCAGAGGATCACAATTGGAGCCCTGACCAGACAGACAAGTTCATGAGACCTAATCTCAACCAATAGCTAGACATGGTGGTGGGCCCCTGTCATCCCAAATTACACAGGAGGCTGAGATTAAGAGAACTTTGTTTCCAATCCAGTTCAGCCAAAAGAGTTTGTGAGATACCCAATGGGGGCAAAAAAAAAAGCTGGGTGTGATGGCACACATCAATCAACCCAGGGATGACAGAAAGCTTAAAATAGGAGAACTATAGTCCCAGTCAGCCTCAGCAAAAAATAAAACCCTATCTCAAAAATAGCCAGAACAAACAAAGGCAAGAGGCATGGCTCAAGCTGTAGAGTGCCTGGCTGGCAAGTGAGAAGCCTTGAGTTCAAACCCAATACTGCAAAAATAAAATAAATAAACCAAAAAAAAAATTCCAAGTTTTTTTTTCTGTATTCTAGACGTATATATAAAGCCCTGCACTCTCAGAGCTGGTAAACTGAGTGAAACTGTTGTGAACATTACTTTAGGTCACAGTATGTGAAGTCCGGTCCTCCTCCACAAGAAGGCAAGTGTTTGGGAATTTATTCCCTGCTTATATGATACAGTGCACAGGACATGGTCTATGCCTGTGTGTGATTTGGCTTTTCCTACTCATTTGTTGTGGATGTTTTCTTGGTTGCCCTATGGGTGGGAGTCTCAACTAGTCTCTGACTTTCAAAGTTGATCCATGCATAGATATTTATGTGGTGCATCCATGGGTGGAGGGAGAGTCAGGATCTTCCTTTTCTGCCATGTTGCTGATATCCCCAATTGTGGATGGTAAAGAATGCTCTTACCAACAATGCATTTTAAATCTCTTAAAACAATAGCAGAATCTTAACAATAGGCTCATTAGAAATAATAAAATTAAATATTAATAATAATATATTACTGCCAAAGAATATGCACTTTTCATAATCTAGTCCTTATCTTAAACCACCAACTAAATGTAATCTCACAAAACAAATGCTATGAAGAATTGATGGGTGCTTCACTTTGTAGTCATTGGCAGGATAAGAAGGATTAATTTAGAAGCACTGCATTAACCTTTTCTCATTTCATAGTCACATTTTGGGGAGAGGATTAAAATATCAAGGTTTTAGTGCTTTATGATGCTATGGAGAAGAAGCCAATTATACCACTAATTAATTGTTGAATTTTAATATTTATATTTGCATCTATCAAAAATACAAACCAAAAAGTGGGAAATAAATACACCAAGTATTTTATAATCCTATTAGAACTTCTCAGAAGGCATTGTTTCTAACATAATAATCCTAATTCTCATATATTGAATTAAAGATTAGCATATTTTTCTTAGTACTGAATTTGTATTTACTTGGTAAAGAATAAATTTACCTGGGTTCAATATCCAGCACTGAGAGGGAAAGAGGGAGGGAAGTAGAGAGGAAAGGAAGGGAGGGAGGGAGGGAGCGGGAGAAGGAGGGAGGACAGGGAAGTAACAAAGTTTTACAGGTGGCACACACCTGTAATCCCAGCACTCAGGAAGCTAAGGCAGGAGGACCATGACTTCAAGACCAGCCTAGGATATCTCAAAAAATCAAAGGCTAGGGATGTAGCTCAGTGGTAGAGCACTTACCTAGTATGTGTAAGGTCCTGGGTTCAATCCTCATCACTCCAAAAGAAAAAAGTATTTTCTTTTCCCACTTTGAAAGACTGGAGACAAATTGTGTTGTTTGTGTAAAATTTATAGACACCAAGTCTATAATACAAGTCTTGACTTACAAAACTTCTTAAAAATCTCCAATACTGCTTATTCTTAATTCCAGATTCTCTTCACATTCACCATTCCCTTTTAGCTTTTATGCCATTTAGGCATTCAAAATCTAACTTTACTTTTTCCCTTTTATATGATATTATTGTTATACTGAGAGTACATTATAACATTTACAGAAGTTCTTATGAAGTATCATCTTTGAATTCATCCCCTCCATCATTCTCCTTTATCCCTCCCCCCCCCAATTCCTGGAATACTTTCAACAGGTCTCCTTTTTCCATTTTCATACATGAGTACATAATCTCTTCACCACATTCACCCTCCTACACCCTTACCTTATATCCTCCTCCCTCCCAACTGGTACCAACCCCCAGACAGAACTTGTTTTAACTTCCTGTTCTCCAATTCTGAAAAAAAGATATTTTTGTTGGTTTAAGATAGCTATAAAAAATCTTACTTTAAAAGTGATATTTTCTAACATCTTCCCAGTTATATCCCCCCATCCTGACTGCATTTGCAGATTGACTATTCTCCCTTTCTAAGCTGAAAAGCACTCAAGATTAGGGATATCATGCCTCATAATGTTCTTACATCTTTCCACAATACCTACTTCATCCATCTGCACACAGTAGGTACTTAATGAATGTACTTAGTGACTGGCTCAAGGATCCTACAAATACTTGAGTTTATAGCAGCCATGTGAATTACTACATGATAGACTTTAATATTTCTTTCTTCTTCATAAGGAGATGGAAATGGTTATTAAAGAAACCCAGCTAAGTGTTCAATCTCCTTCATCATAATTCCTCTTAACAACTGTGTTCCAGCTGTAAAATTATTTGATTCTTGCCAAAATCTTATTTAGAGAAACTGTAAAATTCAATCCCATTTCATCAAAGCATATTGTCCTCTTCCATCATTTTTACCGTCTCTTACACCAAAGAGCTGGGGTTCTTCAAGATAAGCCAAGTGATCTGTAATAACAAGCTAAACTTCAGTGTCTAAACACAACAAATGTTTATTTCTTGTTCATGCCTTATCCACACGAGTTGGGGAAAAAGGCTCCACTATCTCAACACTATGCAGGGAAAGAGGGGGCCAGAGGCTCTTGTGCCATGTCTTCACTGATTCAGCTCAGAAACAAACAGGTCTCTTGCACTCATAGCTAATATTCAAAACTTGCTAATGCCCACCTTGTTACAAAGTGAGAGATAAGCAGCATGGGTATTCAGTGAGCAGTAGCCATCTCCCCCACCCCACCATCCTGGCAGCGTCACTAGAGAATCTTGACCATAATGTGTGCCATTTACTTTTGCAATAATCGATCATGAGTTTTTAAAAAATTCCAAATTACTAGGTCACTTTATTCAACCCTCGATCCTCAATAAGCAAACTTTTATCCAGAAACCACCTGTCCCCATTTGTTTTCTTTTCTATGCTTCACATTTTGCCCTAACAATAAACCTACGTCAATTCCTTCTTTTTCCTTTCAGAAATATTGCCTGTCTCCTTTGTTGCTCTCATGATATCTTCCAGGATCATTCTAGAAGCATCACAATCAGAAAAAAACTCTACCTACGCTCTGCTTTTCCATCTCCTGTCAGGATATGATCCTTAACTGGGTTTTGACTCCCTTCTCCTTGATCTCTTCCTTTTTCTTATTCTAAAACAGGATCTGACACTGCACAGATGTCTCCTTTTTTCTGCTGATCGTCTAATCACCTTCCATCCTAATGCATCAGTTCTTAATTCTGGCTACAATCACTTGCCTCTTTTCCCCATTTGGTGGTTCTGAGGTTTGAACTCAGAGCCTTGCACTTGTTAGGCAGGGGCTTTGCCATTTGAGCCACACTCTCAGCCATTTTTGCCTCAGTTAGTTTTCAGATAAGGCCTCATACTTTTTGCCTAGGCCAGGCTGGAGTGTAAACATCCTGCCTATGACCGCCATGTAGCTGGGATCACAGGCATGTGCTGCATGCCCAGCTTCTTACTGAGACAGGTCTCACTGGCTTTTTGCTGGAGCTGGCCTCCAAACATGCTCCTATCTTTGCCTCCTGGGTAGCTGGGATTATAGCCATATGCCACTTTGCCTTGCCCTTCACCTAGCCATCTTTTAAAACTAACTAAGGCCCCAGGTTCTGTGGCCCAGAGGAGAGAGAGCAGATGTCTGCTCTAGTATGCAGGAAGTCTTCAAAAAGCTTTAAAAAGGAAGTGCCACTGGAGTTAGATCTTGGAGATGAGTGGAAGGGACCAGGTAGAGGGAGAATATCCAAAGTAATGCTAATATCAGTTGAGCTCCTTCCCATGGGGCAGGAACGGAGTCAAGTGTGAGTAAAAAGTGACCCCTCTGGGGGACAGGCTGAAAGGCAAAGACTGTAGGATCATACAGAAGAGAAGAAGGGCTTCGCAAGAGGTGGGCCCATCCTTCTAATCTCATATGTATTCAGCATTACTAATTGCTTATGTGTTCACATATGTATTAAATTATATCAGCTTTAAATGTATTCAGCTTTAAGTAGCAAAATAACCTGACCCACTATAACTTAAATAACACTTCATTTTTATCAGATACATACACAGTTTTAATGCTTGGGTTTTGATAAGGTAATTAGCATCTCAAGGGGCTACAGTTTCCCACAGCAGTTGTCTGCTCACTAACATACCACCAATTTGGTTTTTTCCTTCCCTGTCTCATTTCTTCACTGTCTTAGTCCATTTTGTGTAATTACAAAAAAAAAAAAAAAAAAAAAAAACAGAAGCTGGGTACTTTGTAAAGGAAAGAGATTTATTTGGCTCATGATCCTGGTGGTTACAGGGTCCAAACCAGCATCCCTGTGAGGGTCCCCTGGCTGTCTCCCAACATGGCAGAGAAGCAGCAGTGTGCAACAGGACACACATATATGATCAAGAAAGCCAGAGACTGGGGAAGGGCCAGACTTGCTCTTTTTTGTAAAAACCTGTTCTTACAGAACTAGTCTACTCAAACCAGACCTGTCTCATTCTATAAGACAGCATTAATTCATTCATGAGAATGGAGTGCCCAGTCACATAATTACCTTCCACTAGGCCCCAGCCATCAAAGGTTCTATCACCTCAGCACTACCACGCTGAGGACCAAGCCTCACGCACATGAGCCTCTTGGGGAACAAACCACGTCCAAATCACAGACCCACTTTCTCTTAGTACCTTCTGATATAACCTCACAAAGACATTATTTAGATGCAGATCTTTGCTTTATCTGCTTTTAGAAATGAGAATAAGAATGATGCCTACTACAAATGACTGATGAGTGGATTAAGTGAGCTAGTACTTTTGAAACGTGTTATTTTCTCTCCTATCTTCCTAGAAAGTCCTAGTCCAGGCTTCAGTAGGCCTAACTCTTTCTCCTACTTTTACTTTTCACCTCAAACATCCCCTCCTCAAAGAAGCCCGTATATTACCTAAGTCCACTCTGATTCTCTCTTGAATACTATTTCTCCCTAGTTCTCAAAATAATAGCAATAATGTTTACTTTTTAAAATCTTTTTTCTAACACTTGCGATAGAAGTTCAATGGACAAGTACACAGTCTGACTTGTGCACCATGATTTGCTAGTGTAACTATCACTGTGTGTTAGTGTCTGACAAATCACAGGGCCCAATGCATGGTTGTTGAATGAGTATCTCCCATCCAGTTACTAGCCTGAAAGAAATTTTCAAAAACACTACAGCTTTTCTAAAATTCCAAGTAAAGAACAAATTGGGGAAAATTAGAAGGTAAAGAAACCTATTATGGTAAACAGAATAATGGCATAAAAAAAGTTCATGCTTTCATTGGAACCTGTGAATATGTCATGTCACTTGATGTGGCTAAAATGACATAGCTTATTGGAACCTGTGAATGTGTCACTTTATGTGGCAAAAAGGACATAGCTTATGTAATTAACATCCCTTAAAATAGGGAGATTATTCTAGAATACCCAGGTGGCCCCAATCTAATCAAGTGAGCCCTTAGAAGTCAGCTAATTACAGAAAAGGCTGTCAAAAGAAGAGAAGGCAGCCAGAGAGATCAAAGCATGAGAGGGATTCTCTCTACCACTGCTTGAAAGAAAGACACATGGAAAGCAGCCAATCTGAAATTTCCTCCAGCAAGGAAGTCCTATAACTACAGGAAACTAAATTTCACCAACTTCCATGAGTATGGAATCAGATTCATTCCCAGAGCTTCCAGAGAAGATAGCAACTCTGCCAACACCTTGGCCTTACAATATTCTGAGCAGACAGCCCAGGCCATTCTGTGAGCTAACCTAACTAGTAAGATAATAAATAGGCAATGTTTTCATCCAAAATGTTTTATGCAGTAATGGCAGGTTCACCTTCTAGCCTTAAAATTCTCCCATGGTGAGATGTGTCTAGAAGAGAAAGAACTAGAGGCCCATGGTTGGAGAGTCGTGACAGAAATCCAAGGGAACCTCTACAGCAGTGACACTGCTCTCCAAGATTGTTTAATCCATCAAAAAATCTATTTCTGAAAACCAGGAATGAATACTGCTTCCTTCTACATATGCATCTTCTCATAATCTTTGTCATTTATTGTACAATGAGGTGATCTTCCTGAAGTAATTTACAAGATGCAAATCTGTCAACACACTCAACTTTCAATGATCTTCCAGCCTGGTGAGTGATTGCTAAGTAGACCCACTCTGATTAATACCACACAAAATCTGAGATGCTAAAAGAAGGAAAAGGAAGAATGCAGCTTAATACTTCATTTCTCTGAATCAAGCTATTCCCAAATATGGATTATGCATGCGGGGTACAAAAATTCAGAGGCACTATCTATCAACAACTCTGAAGTGATGTTTTTCAAATTATAATGTAGTTTCAGTTAGAATGTGTCTCAGAAATAGTGTATTCTCTTAAAATAGTGACTTTTCTTCCCAAAAAATTATTTTTGTTGCAAGATTAGTTTTATAGAGGGAGGAAATGGGATATTTAGCTTTTAAATGGAAATATGGTATCTTGGTTTGCTAGGAGTACCATAACAATGTATCACAGACTGGGTGTCTTGAACAACAGAAATTTATTTTGTAATAGTTCTGGAAGTTGGAAGTCCAAGATCTAGATGTTGACAAATTTAGTTTCCCCTGAGACCTCTCTCCTTGGCTCATAAATGGCACCTTCTCACTGTGTTTTCCTCACACAGCTTTTCCTCTCTGTATGTGCATCCCTGTCTCTCTCGTTATAAGGACACCAGTCATATTGTATTAGTGCCCACACTTACACCCTCATTAAACCTTAACTACCTCCTTAAAGGCCCTATTGCCAAATACAGTCATACTGGAGTTAAAGCTTCAACATATGGATTGGGTAGGGCACAAATCAGTCCATAACATATGGATGTCTGATACTGGTGACTTCAGTGCCAAAATGGAAATTCAATTCTGCTTTTCCATGACAGATCTTCCCCTCTGGTCTTCCGGAATGTTGAATGATTTCCCAGACAACCAAGAACCAGTGAGAACACTTCATCAAAACTCAGCCCTCGAGAGAAAGAGTAACTGAGATGGTAGAGTTTGCACAGAAGAAAATTGATATGGGTGTCATCGTTGGAGTAATACCAAGGAGAAGAGTTTTTCTGGATACAAAAGGTTTATCTTACAGATTCATTTTCAGCCATATATCTAAGCCATGTTAACCCTGCTTCCTTCTTGATAAGGAAGATTCTTGATAGAATCTGGGAAGTTTTTAGAAGCTTGTCCTTAATATAATTTGTCTTGGCAGCAATATTTTAGAAGGACTCCATGAAATGTTATAAGCCTGTGGTGGATAAGAACACTACAAACCCCATATTCATCTCTGAGTATTGCACACTTCTTCTCTTAATCTGGTCTTCTTTGAAAATTGTTACCAATAATTTGGATAAAGATGTGAAACACTCCTATAAATTTTTCAACCTCAAAACATTGGGAGAAGATGAGTTTGGTGGTACACATCTGTAATCCCAGTACTTGGGAGGCTGAGGCAGGAGGATCTCAAGTCTGAGGCCAGCCTGGGCTACATAGCAAGACCATGTCTCAAAATACACACACACATACACACACACACACACACACACACAGACAGAGAGAGAGAGAGAGGGAGGGATAGAGTTATGGTAAAAGAAAGGTTCAAATTTCAAATTCCAAAAAAAGTTTTACAGGATGGAAAGTTGGGATGAAGCCAACACAAATAAATTTGAGCACAGTGAATGAGAAATTCTGCACTGGAGGTAGGCAACTGTGTAAGAACACTATTGGGAAAACCTACTTAACCACTGGGGGAAAAATATATTGAAGATGCAGATTATGGAAAAGGACAAAGGGACACATGCCAAAAGCAGGGCCATAAACTGAAACTGTGAGCCAAGCAAATGGTATAAGGCAAGAACTTTTTTGAAACTAGAATCAGCATTCTTCACATAATGAATCACTTTGCTCATCTGTTCCCACCCATGGTTGTTGAACTTTTCATAAAGGGGAACAACAATGATCCTATTTATTTCATTTGTTCATTTGTTTGTTTGTTTTGGTGAGACTAGAGTTTGAACTTGGGGCTTTACACTTGCAAAGCAGGTGCTCTACCGCTTGAGCCACACCTGTAGTCCATTTTACTCTGGTTATTTTGGAGGTGAGTTCTTGAGAACTATTTGCCTTTGCTGGTCTCAAACAGTGATCTTTCTGATCTAGCTTCTCAAGTACCTAGAATTATGGGCATGAGTCACTGGTGCCTGACTTTATTTCTATTTGTAGCAAACACCAAGATTAATGAAACGCTCAGTCCATTATAACCACATGTTCCAGAGTGGAATCCAAGTTTTCTCATCCCACCATTCTGGATTCTCGTGCATCTACACATGGATAGGACTGTGGAAACCCAGCTGTTTTTCATTTTTCTTCTCACTTCTCTGCTCAAATACCAAGCTCCACACAAACCAGACAGCTTGTGATTGTTCACTGTCTTTCTGATCTTTCCTACTTTGAGGCCTTTGTTCCTACAAATTCCCCTTACCCTGGAATCCCTCCTTCCACCTTCCTTGAAAGCTTAATCTTCCTTCAAGTTACATTACCAGTGTTTCCCTTAGGTGCAGATTCATGGTATCTTTCTTACAACCAAGTTGATACCCTTGTTCTTTTTCATTTGTGAACCTTTCTGGCAAATATATGCATGTTTCTTTATGAAATTGTCATGTGCTTTCTATGGAGGATTAGGTGTCTGTCAGGAGGCTTCTAACCACTATGGTTAGAAGTTTTCCTCCTGTGTTCTCACAGGAAATGACCACCTAACTTCTCCGCCTAGCCTGGCATTCCCTCATACTCCATGAATTTCTTACCACAGGGATAGCAAACCATGGTTCATCCATCAAGACCTACAAATACTTCTGTCCATGTCAAGCAGAGATGATCACCTTTGCTATGATGCCTTCACCTAGCACATGCTACCATTCGACAGATTTGTGATATTGTTAACACCATGCTCCCTAGTTAAGAAAAGGTGGTATATGTACACAATGCAGTTTTGTTCAGCAAAGAGAAGAACAAAATTGTGTCATTTGTAGGAAAACGAATGGAACTTGAGATCATGATGGTAAGTAAAATATGCCAGAATCACTAGTATTGCAGGTTTGTCTCTCATATGTAGAATTTTGGGGGGGATAAAAAGGACATGAAACTAAAAGGGGTAGTATTACAGACATGGAAGGGGGGAAGGGAGAGAAGAGGGTACTAGAGGAAGTGAATATGATCAAAGTATGATAATTCATGTATTAAAATGTCATTACTTCATACAATTAATACATGCTAATAATAAAAGTAAAAAGCTATTTTTAAAACAGTAATTTTTTAACTGGTTTTTTTTTAAAATAGGGGATGAATAAAGAGGATATAAAATAAAATGCTATAACACTGAACATCAGTTATAAAAAGCTTAATGATTTTTAAACTGATAAAATATTTTAGAATATGCACCCTATGAGTAAAGAACGTAATAACTATTAATTTATATGCCTTATACATAAATTGGCAGGTCCTAAGCCAGCAGCAAGAATCGTGTCCCCATTTGTCTTCTTACCAAAATTTTCCCAGAGGCTAGCATATAGTATTGGCTTAATAAATATTTATCGAGTGAATCAATGAGTTGAACAAGTAAGTTTTCACTGGCCATAATTCTAATATGGTTCAACACGTTGGGCTATGAAAACACACATGTAGGACTACAGTGTATCAGGATGTTCAGGTGACAGAAAGCCATATCAAAGAGAGATTCAATCACATTTGAATGAAGTATTCAATATGTTAATTATGTTAAATATTTTAAAGAGGACATCAGCCACCCAGAAGACCAAAATGGTGCTAGGCCCACAGATCTTTTCATATAAGGAAAGACTGAAAGAACTGGATATGCATGGCCTGCAAAACAGAAACAAGTGTAAAACAAGAGAACTGTCTTCACACATTTGAAGACCTGTCTATGTAAGTGTAAAAAGGCTGATGTGTGGGGATCCAGTGAAGTAAAGACCAGTGAGATGACAGCTGCAGGAGTAGAACTGATTGTCTATCAAGATGTCTTCATAGACTGCTGCTATGAAGCAATGGACTGGGCTGTCCCAGGACATAACAAGAGTACTGTCACAAATATGTCACAGCATAACCTTAGTGGCTGAGAGTAATCAGCAAAGGCCCCCTTAGGCTTCCTACAGCTTTAAAATTCTTTGAATTTATGAATACCATTTCCCTTTCTAGAGAGGTCCGCTGTGACAATAAGAACAAGAGAAAAACAACAGTTATTCTAGGGTATGACCTGAAAGTTTCCAGCCCCAGCTCTAGACACACAATTGATGAAACTTATTCTATCCAACTATCCATTTATCCAACCAACCAACATCTGCTGAGTGCCCGGCACTGTTCAAAGTCCTGGAGGTGTAACAGTGACCAGCAAAGATGCAGGTACTGTGCTCATGTACTTAGCGTCCAGTGCAGACAATGACAGGCACACATATGAAGACAAACTACAACCCACAGAAAGTGCTATGAAGAAAGGCATAGGATATTACAAGATGCATCAGAGCTAGTTGGAGGGGTCAGAGAAAGCTGAGACTTGAGCTAAGACCTAGGAAGTCATTTAATCCCTCCATTCAACCACAATGATTGCTATTAAATGAAGCAGGAAATTCTTGCCTCACAATGATTTTGAGAAATACAGAGTTTCTATCTGGGGTACTTATTGTCTTTGTAACATTGAAGAAGGTCAATTCGACCTCTGTAAGCCTCAGTTTCCTCACCCAAAAATGGGAAGTATGCTAGTACCTAGGTCATAATGCTGTGAGATCATACATGAAAATGTCCAATGGCTGCCACTGAGTAAGTTCTCTGCCCCTGGCAACTAGTGTTATTAAAATAAATAGGAAACACCCCTAGTGCTTAGAAAGAAAATGCCACACACATTCCAAATCTCATTTACTCTTCTAAATCCCCAGACTGTTTGATGAGAAGGACAGACCAAAACAGAGAAATCATAGTGATATTTAGCTCAATCTTATTTAAGGGCATCGAAAGCCCTCCCTCTATGCTTCCTTCCTTAGAATTAGTTGACCACAATAGGATGAAAACATCCTTCTTTCTTTCATGTTCAAGCCTCTCCTTCTTGTCTTGAGACATCACAGGTTAGAAACAAGACTGCTTCTGCCTCAGCCAGTGCCACCAAATGGAAATCACAGCAGCAGCTCTGCAGCATTAAAGGAGGAGGCCATCCCGGCATGAATAAATAATCCATATTTCAAGCAGGATTATGGATATAAATGAAAGACGAAAAGCACATCAGGGTACCAATTCGTCACACATCTCCACACAAAAGTGCAGTCTTGTTTTCCTCCTTATCCTTGACTCACCCTGCTTCCCTCTGCACTTTGTGATCAAACATGTACAACATTGAGAAAGATAAAGGAGGGCAGAGAGATAGACAGACAACCAGACAGACAGGCGACTTGAGCGAGTCCTCAAGGACCGTCCATCACATCTCTTCCTGTCAGCACTCTGCGGGGCCACCTGAACTTCTGGGGTCAGATGATCTCCACCAAAGCGTCACTGTCAGCACAGAGAGTGGTGCCACAGAGCGCCCAGCCACCATCTCTCTGAAACCTGCCCCTGCACAGGTTTTCCTGTTATCTCCCACTTGTCCTGAGAGCTAATGCACCTCCTAGTTGCTATATCCCATTAGGTCAGGGCAATGAAAACGAATGCCATTTTCTTGATAGCTTATGCAGAATCGCTGTAATTTGAAGCAAGCTTCTCTGGCCAGGCTTCTCCCATTCTCCATGACCTGGCCCCCTGTCATCCCTCTTCCCTTGCTGCTTTCCCCTCCCCAGCCTCTTCCACTTCCCTAGCCCCCATCTCTGTCTCTCCTGCTCTCTTTTCAAACTGAATATATTGGGGCCCTGGCGGGTTGCCATTCTAACTGCACATTAGAAATGGTAGGGTTTTGCTCTATCTGATTCTATAAAATGAGTTCACCAGAAGGTGCAGACCCAGCACATTCGTGGTTTTTCCTATAAATTACTTTAACACTGTGTCCAATCACATATATAATTTCAGATTTTCAATTTCAACTCACTGCTGCGTCAGCACAGCCTCCACTGATATGTCTAACGTATTTAGCTTAAAATGAAACGGATGGCATTTCATTACCAGGAAGATAATATTTTTGAATATGTTTCCTGCATGGCGGGATCCATCATTATTCTGCCATTTTATGTTCGGGGTATGTAATAGCTTTTTAATGCTTTGACGTATTTTATTTATATGTGTAATATTTTTCTAATACCATAGGATAGTTTAGCTCATTGGACACATTAAGAAATCTTAATTGAAGGCTTTTAGATATTAGCAAAGGGGGAAAGGCTGAACAAATTGCCAATATTTTTACTTAAGATTTCATAAAAAGTAACAAAAAATGGCACAAAAATTTGTTCAACCCTGTTCTTTTCCTTGATTTATTCTTCCCAGCCTTCTCTCTGCCTCCTCCCACCCAGCAATCTTCACACACACACACACACACTTTGGAGAGGAAATAAAACGATAAAGAAAAATCCCCTGGTCCCCTGAGACTTAGAAGCTGTCAGGGTGAAAGCAAGGAACACAAGAAATACTGAGCAAGCCCCAGTGTGAATGACAGGATTGCTCTCATTGGCTGAAGCTCCTTTCAGTGCTGAAATCTTTAATACCAGGTTCCCCGCTCTTTGACCAAAGTCATGGAAGGTTTGAAAGGAGACTTTTCTCAAAAGCTGTCTTTGCAAAGGAAATGCAAAGGAATGAGATTCACCTTAAAAACTTGCTGGTAGCCCACTTTGCTAAAGGCATTTCAAATTAACAGGTAAGTGCTAGAGAGAACATTTCTCTGTTCTGGTTCTTTCTCCCTTTTATCAAAGCAGCAACTTACTCCCAATGAAAGATGCGGGAGTCAATGTGGGGAAAGTGGCTTGCTTTTCTCACATAGAGTTAAAGCAGCTCAGTGGGCTACTGACCTCTGCACACTGCTGGAAGCCCTGATTGTGAGGTCACTCACAAGGGAAGGTTGAGAGAAGTAGCACTGCCTTTGTAGGGAAGCACTGACTTTCCTATATTTAAAGCACAAATGCCTATCTCCCTAACTGCTGCTCTCCTGGGAAGGAGCAAATAGACAAGAATTCGAATTTAAGCCACCTCCTAGGACCTATGGGGCCCTGAAAAAGTTACTGAAGTCAGAGCATTTATCTGTAAAACTGAGATAATAACTGTTGCCTCTGAGGTTTCTGCAAGAATAAGGTATCATTCATGTAGGCACCCAGTCCAATCCATGACATGCACAGTACATACACAATTAGCATTATTACTGTTGTGATTAACAAAATGCATTGGTGTTAAAAGTGGTCCCATCTTTTCCCTTCTCTCTCCTTGAAATTCTCCAATTTAATACCAGAAACTCCAGGGTGTACACTGATAAAAATAGTCTCCCTCCCATAAATAAAAGTTGGAATAAAAGCACAATTACAGTATTTCATCCACTCAAGCTCATTTGCAGCAAACTCTCCAGGTTTAGCCTCAGGATGTATTTTCCACTTTTTATTGGCATATGTGAGTTGCACAAAGGGATTTCATTGTGGCATTTCCACATATGCATACAATGTATGCCAATTAAATTCATTGCCTCTCCCACTCCTTTCATCCTTCCTTCCCACTTCTTAAAAAAATTTCAACAGATTTCATGGTTATAGTTTCATACACAGGTATCAAGTATTTCAACCATATTCACACCCACTTTGCCTTCTCCTTTCACCCTCCAACTGATATCATCCCCCAGACACTCCTGTTTTCATTTCTAAGGAATAGATTCCACGTATGTGAGAGAGCATACAATATTTGTCTTTCTCAGTCTAATTTATTTCATTTAACATGATGATCTCCAGTTCCATCCATTTTCCTGAAAATGCCTTAATTTTATTATTCTCTATGGCTAAATAATACTCCACTGTGTATATATAACACATTTCTTTTTTTTTTCTTTTAATATTCATATGTGCATACAAGGCTTGGTTCATTTCTCCCCCCTGCCCCCACCCCCTCCCTTACCACCCACTCCACCCCCTCCCTCTCCCCCCCCCAATACCCAGCAGAAACTATTTTGCCCTTATTTCTAATTTTGTTGTAGAGAAAGTATGAGCAATAACAGGAAGGGACAAGGGTTTTTGCTGGTTGAGATAAGGATAGCTATACAGGGAGTTGACTTACATTGATCTCCTGTGCGTGGGTGTTACCTTCTAGGTTAATTCTTTTTGATCTAACCTTTTCTCTAGTACCTGTTCCCCTTTTCCTATTGGCCTCAGTTGCTTTTAAGGTATCTGCTTTAGTTTGTCTGCATTAAGGGCAACAAATGCTAGCTAGTTTTTTAGGTGTCTTACCTATCCTCACCCCTTCCCTGTGTGCTCTCGCTTTTATCATGTGCTCATAGTCCAATCCCCTTGTGTTTGCCCTTGATCTAATGTCCACATATGAGGGAGAACATACGATTTTTGGTCTTTTGGGCCAGGCTAACCTCACTCAGAATGATGTTCTCCAATTCCATCCATTTACCAGAGAATGACAACATTTCATTCTTCTTCATGGCTGCATAGAATTCCATTGTATATAGATACCACATTTTCTTAATCCATTTGTCAGTGGTGGGGCATCTTGGCTGTTTCCATAACTTGGCTATTGTGAATAGTGCCGCAATAAACATGGGTGTGCAGGTGCCTCTGGAGTAACCTGTGTCACAGTCTTTTGGGTATATCCCCAAGAGTGGTATTGCTGGATCAAATGGTAGATCGATGTCTAGCTTTTTACGTAGCCTCCAAATTATTTTCCAGAGTGGTTGTACTAGTCTACATTCCCACCAACAGTGTAAGAGGGTTCCTTTTTCCCCGCATCCTCGCCAACACCTGTTGTTGGTGGTGTTGCTGATGATGGCTATTCTAACGGGTGAGGTGGAATCTTAGCGTGGTTTTAATTTGCATTTCCTTTATTGCTAGAGATGGTGAGCATTTTTTCATGTGTCTTCTGGCCATTTGAATTTCTTCTTTTGAGAAAGTTCTGTTTAGTTCACTTGCCCATTTCTTTATTGGGTCATTAGTTTTGGGAGAATTTAGTTTTTTAAGTTCCCTATATATTCTGGTTATCAGTCCTTTGTCTGATGTATAGCTGGCAAATATTTTCTCCCACTCTATGGGTGTTCTCTTCAGTTTAGAGACCATTTCTTTTGATGAACAGAAGCTTTTTAGCTTTATGAGGTCCCATTTATCTATGCTATCTCTTAGTTGCTGTGCTGCTGGGGTTTCATTGAGAAAGTTCTTACCTATACCTACTAACTCCAGAGTATTTCCTACTCTTTCCTGTATCAACTTAAGAGTTTGGGGTCTGATATTAAGATCCTTGATCCATTTTGAGTTAATCTTGGTATAGGGTGATATACATGGATCTAGTTTCAGTTTTTTGCAGACTGCTAACCAGTTTTCCCAACAGTTTTTGTTGAAGAGGCTGCTATTTCTCCATCGTATATTTTTAGCTCCTTTGTCAAAGATAAGTTGGTTATAGTTGTGTGGCTTCATATCTGGGTCCTCTATTCTGTTCCACTGGTCTTCATGTCTGTTTTTGTGCCAGTACCATGCTGTTTTTATTGTTATTGCTTTGTAATAGAGTTTGAAGTCAGGTATTGTGATACCTCCTGCATTGTTCTTTTGACTGAGTATTGCCTTGGCTATTCGTGGTCTCTTGTGTTTCCATATAAATTTAACAGTAGATTTTTCAATCTCTTTAATGAATGTCATTGGAATTTTGATGGGAATTGCATTAAACATGTAGGTTACTTTTGGGAGTATCGACATTTTTACTATGTTGATTCTACCAATCCATGAGCATGGGAGATCTCTCCACTTTCTATAGTCTTCCTCAGTCTCTTTCTTCAGAAGTGTATAGTTTTCCTTGTAGAGGTCTTTCACATCTTTTGTTAGGTTTACACCTAGGTATTTGATTTTTTTTGAGGCTATCGTAAATGGAATTCTTTTCATACATTCTTTTTCCGTTTGCTCATTGTTAGTGTATAGAAATGCTAATGATTTTTCTATGCTGATTTTATATCCTGCTACCTTGCTATAGCTATTGATGATGTCTAGAAGCTTCTGAGTAGAGTTTTTTGGGTCTTTAAGGTATAGGATCATGTCGTCTGCAAATAGGGATATTTTGACAGTTTCCTTACCTATTTGTATTCCTTTTATTCCTTCTTCTTGCCTAATTGCTCTGGCTAGGAATTCCAGTACTATGTTGAATAGGAGTGGAGATAGTGGGCATCCTTGCCTGGTTCCTGATTTTAGAGGGAATGGTTTCAGTTTTTCTCCGTTAAGTATAATGCTGGCTGTAGGTTTGTCATATATAGCTTTTATAATGTTGAGGAACTTTCCTTCTATTCCTAGTTTTCTTAGAGCTTTTATCATGAAATGATGTTGGATCTTATCAAAGGCTTTTTCTGCATCTATTGAGATGATCAAGTGGTTTTTGTCTTTGCTTCTGTTAATGTGGTTTATTACGTTGATTGATTTTCGTATGTTGAACCACCCCTGCATCCCTGGGATGAAGCCTACTTGGTCGTGGTGAATAATCTTTTTGATGTGTTGCTGAATTCAGTTTGCCATTATTTTGTTGAGGATTTTTGCATCAATGTATAACACATTTCTTTATCCATTCATCAGTTGATGGACTCCTAGACTGATTCCATGTTTTGGTTATTGTGAATAGTGCTGCTATAAACATGGGTGCCTCAGCTATATGTTGACTTGCATTCCTTCAACTATATGCCCAGGAATGGTATGGTGGAATCTTATGGCAATTCTGTCTTTGCTTTCTTAAGGAATCTCCATACTGATTCCTGTAGTGGCTGCACCAATTTACATTCCTACCAACAATGTTTAAGGGTCACTTTTTCTCCACATCCTTGACAGCTGATTCGTCATTTGTTTTCTTGATGATAACAAGACTAGGATGAGAGGAAATCACAATGATGTTTTGATTGACATTTCTTTATAACAAAGGATGTTGGATATTTCTACATGGATTTATCAGTCATTCGTACTACTTCTTTGAGAGCTGTCTATTTGTTTGCCCATTTATTAATTTGGATTGTTTGTTCTATTGATTTGCTTTGAGCTCCTTATATATTCTGGATATTAATTTTTGTTCAATAACTAGCTTGCAAGGATTTTCCTCCATTTTGTGGGTTGTATCTTGATCCTGGAAGTTGTTTCCTTTAATATGCAGAAGCTTTTAATGTTATGCAATCTCATTTGTCAATTCTTGCTCTTATATTCTGAACAGTTGGAGTCCTATTTAGAAAGTGATCACCTATACCTAGTTCTTCAAGTGTTTTCCTTATGTCTTCTTATAGTGATTTCAAAGTTTCATGTCTTATATTTATATTTTTTGATCTATTTTGAATTTGTTTGTGTATAAGATGAGAGTTAGAAATCTAGTTTCACTCTTCCAATTCTGGATATCCAGTTTTCCCAACACCATTTGTTAAAGAACTGGATTTTTCTCCAACATATGTTTTTTTTTAGCCTGAGTATATTTTAAAGAGTTTTTCCAACTAGCTAACTCAGTTTTTTAAATACATGTTTATTTATCTCCTTGTTCTTGAAATAGTAAAAAATTGCAACACAAAATTTCAAATAAAACCTGCCACTAATGATTCCTTGGATCAAATTTACATATCTGAAACTGCTTGTGACTTGTTCTCATTTCTCAAGGAGTTGGGGAAACAATGCTAAAGGAATAGGTGAGTAAACTTTTCTCTAAAGGACCAGATAGTAAATGTTCTTAGCTTTGTTGGCTCAATTCTGCTATTGTTACTTAAAAAAAAAAAAACAGCAAACACAGAAAGAATGAATATGACTATGTTTCAATAAAACTATATTCATGAAAGCAGGCAGTTGGCTAGTTTCCAGACCAACCCCTGCAATATATTAAGTATATTAATATATCTTAATTTCTGTATTTCTCAAGAACTGGAAGTCTCAGACTGCAATCCCAAAGCCAAGTGCAGAAATAAGGAAAAATCAATGATATAACCCTACAAATCAAGCAAAAGAATTTTAATTCTCTTATTTTTAGATTTCATATCTTTTATTGTTCTTATGTCTGCTTTTATAATTCCAATTTTATAGAAATTTACCAAGAGGGTATTTCTGTTTTTTCATCAAAACCTTCTATTATAGATGCTTCAAGGTTAACCTAATTTACTGATGACCAGTTAGAAAATTTTGATTGAGACAAAAAACAGCATAAATAATTCATACATTCAATAAACTTCTCTGAACAATCACTATATGCTCAGCAAAGCCGAAAAGCAGAGGAAAAAAATAGACAAAATTCACATCACCACACATTTTTACAGCAGGAGACAAACAACATATAATTAGACACATAAATAACAAGTTAAATTGATTTACCAATAAATACTAATGACAATGAAAAGGGTTGGTGTGACAGAAAGGGATGGAGTTGGGGAAAAGGGAATGTGAGTACCTTGTGAGGACAGATGAATGACCTGATATCTAAGAGGAGAAAAGTGACCATAGCAAGCCCTTTGAGAAGCTAGGACTAACAATAAAAAAAATCACAAAGCAAAATAAGAGAGCTTGGAAAGTAGATAAAAAAGCCAGTATGGTTTGAGTACAGGAAATGACAGCCACAAGGATAGTAAGATTTGCAAAAGTACGAGATTAGATTTTTTTCTCATCAACAGAAGACTGTACTGGTTAATTCCTAGTTATCTTATTCTTTGACAGTTTTGAAGAATTCCTCTTGAAGTGACCCCATGAGCCAACTGCAGAAGAAAAAAAATCAGAAATTCCAAATTAACCTGTTACGGGCTTCCTTTTGAACCCCATTTCTAAATCCCTTCTGCTCTAAAAGGAGGTAGAAACATTCAGATAAGCATGTGCAGATCAACACTGCCTTATTTGGAATTGCTCTTTGGGGAAACAAAGCATAAGCTTTTTAACAATATTCCTCTTCAAAGTTATATGGCACTTTTCATCTAAGAATATCAGAGTACTCTGTCCCAATTAAATCATTAATCCTCATGACAACTCCATCAAGGAAGTATCTGCTTTATTATCAGTGAGAACACTTGGCATTTCAATGCTCACCCTGAGGATGCTATTCAATCATATGCAGTTAATTAAGGCACACAACACATTCAGGAGGCAGGTCAGCATTCTGCTCCCCAGTTACAGATAAAGAAACTGAGGTCCCCAAACAACAAGGTATTTCAGGCCAATTTATCCAAATGAGAATATCACAAATTACTTGCTTCCTTAATCTTGATTAAGAGTCACTTTTCATATATTAAGTTCTCAAACACTTAAATACCTATAAGTGTATAACTGATTAGAAAGTCATCAGCTGGGCTGGCATCGAACTGAGGACAGGAACATAGCTACCTTTACAGCCATGTGAAATTTGTATGTTTCCACATTTTTCATTTTAAATAAATATTATGACCTTATGATGTTGATGCTACCTTTAAGTAAGTGAGGAAATGAAATCTGAAAGACACTGCAAGATTAGCACATTGTTATATGTCTGGTAAATAAAGAAGGCAGACTTGAACTCAGGAACTTCAGCTTTACATGCAGTGTCTTTTCTCTGTGCCAATGTTTCTCCTCTAACCTTTCATATTTTCATTATATGATGGTTTTCCCTTGACCTTCATCCAGGGCATTTTGTATCCTGACACCTAAGATGATGCTAGTTTGATGTTTGTCACACCTATAAAGTTGTTCCATGGTAAGAATTTTGACAGAAGGGTTATTACAAAAGATTTTTTCAGTTAATGATAAAAACCTATGATAAACAAAAAGAAAAGAAGCTGAATTATTTTTGCTAAAAGCATCATATTATATTTTAATATAATCAGGAAATTGGAACCGTTCTAGGTATTTCAAACAGAGGAATTTAATTCAGAGTATTAATGTAAGCAAATATAGAAAGTCTGCAAGAGCAGAGTGGTGAGACCGAGATGCTGCTTATGGCACTTTGTTGACCGAACCCCAAAAAGCTGAACTGCTGCCATACAATGAGAGACACCTCTGCTGTTAATGTTAGGCCCACAGAAGAGGCATCTCCTTAGCTAAGAATGGGAACACTGAAACAGTTCTACTCTGCCTGGAATCAAGAATCATAGTACTACAGCTTTCCCCATAATGCGTGAGCCCAAAGCCACAAGTCTCTTTTTTCCCTGCCATCTATTGATCCCTTACCAGTGTCTCCTAATCATACATGCCAAGAGGAAGCAAAGGGAGTCTGGAAAATGTAGTTTATAGATTCCTAGTCCTAGCAGGATGCAGTACAGGAGGCTGGATGTGAAGTTATCAGGGAAGTTATCAGGGAAGTAAGTGGTATATTCTGTTCTGTGAAGACTAAGGTAGATCAACCAGTGACTAGTAAAGCTGTCACAATCCCAAGTCAGTACTGGGCACCTAGCTGACAGACAGAGAAGGCATTATGAAGGCTGCTTGACACAGCCCCCTGAAAATGTTAACAATAAAACATATTCCCCCACGAAAACAGTATGGACTGATTGTACTTTAAAGTCCATAAAAGAAGAGGGGCCCATCAAAGCAAAAAACCAGCTTCATTTATACAAAATATGTCATCTGAATCCTTGAAAACAACATGGATCTCTGCTATACTGGGACCAAGTGGTAAAGGTGGGAAGGGAGAAAGGACAGTAAAAAACAAGACACATACGCTGTTGGTAAAAGAGTTATGAGGATGATAAAATGGGAAGGGGAAAGGTGAGCATCAAGAAGATATAGAATTAGAGAGAAACTTTGATGTGTTTTCAAAATAGAACAAATAAGGGTAAGATTTTAAAATCAATTGCCAACAACAGAGAAGTGAAGGGTCCCCAAATGGGCTAGAGAATCTGGATAGGTTAACATCCAGCCAGAAGACCTCACAAGAAAGCTTGAAGCATAAGATGATAAACATTCATCAAGTTATGATGGACAAAGCTCAGGCAATGACAGTCAAGTCCAATATGCTGCTGCCTTTTCCCAGGGATGATGAAGCTCTAAGGCTCCAAAAGAGACTCTTAAGCAAGGACAATGCTTATTTATGGTCATTGCTGTACCCATATCCCTGACTGATGCCAAACATTAGAGAATTGCATTTCCAATGTATAGTTCTCCTCATTCATTATACACAGAGATGGCAACTAACACCAGTTTTTTAAATCACTGGTATAGTACAGAGAAATTTCCCAGAACTCTACACTGAATATTTTTCTAAAACCAGGTATGATAGTCTGATTTCTTTCATTTAACAGCTTTAAATATTCCTCCTCACCTTCAACTAGAACCTCTGAATTAAACAGCTCAAATTCTCTTCTACCCCCTTCCCTTCACACACACGCAAAGGTTGCAGAATTGGAGATCTAGCTCTCTCTCACTGAATTCCCTTCCTACGTAGTCATAAAATCAGTCTAGAAATTTCCCATGGAGTAAATGTACGCACACCTGAAGAAATTCACAATTAGTTTTGGGGGAAAACTTTTTCCTTTGCTCAGGACAGATTTATCCCTCTTTATTTGAGTGCTCAATTAATGCAAGTTGAAAGGAAATAAAAAGGCTGACTAACTACAAATACTAAACAAAGTCTCATTCAAGTTGTGATTTCTGGCTGGGGATATGGCTCAGTGGTTAAGTGTTTGCCTGGCATGCATGAGGCCCTGGGTTCGATTACCAGTACTGCAAAAAAAAAAAAAAAAAAAAGAAGCATACCCAAGCTTCTTTGTATGGGAGATGAAACATTTCCTTCATGATAGAAGTACTGTGATGTGTTTCTTATTCCCTAATATATGTGATTTAACTTTTATTAACAAAGCATTCAATTTCCTTCCAATCTTAACATAGATTTAAAATTTCAGCTTTGTTTCCCATAATCCCTACATGCATAACCAGTTATACAGACTTTAGCCACAATCTCTGAGCCAGCATGTCCTGCATTTACTCACTTTTTCTTCTGACCCTTTTTCTGACCTTTTCGTGTGTCAAGCCTGGGACAGTCAATCTTGATTGTCAAATTGACTGCATTAAGAAATACCTAAGAGATTAGTAAAGCATACCTCTGGGTTTGTCTGTGAGGGCTTTTCCAGAGAAAATTAGATCATGAAGGCTCTGACCTAATCAATAGGTTAATTCCTTCATAGATTCATAATATTATGGCATCATTGGGAGGTAGTGAAAGGTAGAAGGTGGGGCCTCATTGGAGGAAGGTCACCAGGGGCATGTTCTTGAGAGCTGTAACTGGAGAAGGTGGCTGTCTGCAAGCCAGGAAGAGCACCCTCACCTCGTCAAGAACTGAATCAGCCAGCACTTTGATCTTGAACTTCCCAGCATTCAGAGCTGTGAGAAAAAACATTTCTGCTATTTAAGTCATACAGTCTATGATATTTTGTTATGGCATACCAAGCAAACTAATACAAATTCCATTGACATCCCTTTTCCTCCTTAAATGTTTCCATTGCTTTCTACCAGGAAAAATTATTCCCTACTCAGTTCTCTCTCAGCCATTTGCATGAATTCTCAGAAAATTTGGGCCTCCTTCTCCAATAAGCACTTTTCTTTCTCTTGGAACTTCCCCCAAATTTTTTGAGCATATAAATATCTTATGTACAGCCCACATTGTTGAGGGTGTGAGGCTCAGGTTTAAACCAATCTTCCTAATCCCTGGCTGTAACTGATGATTCAGAGAAAAACACATTACCAGGTCCAGCCAAAGATATAAAAGGAGAGACTCTCTCCACTTTTGAGAAAAAGCTTCCCTGCTTCTGTTAACAAAGCCCCATGAGAAAAAAGAAAAAGAAAAAAATCTTACAGTTAGAATGACGTTGACACTATGGAAGACAACCATTAATGATAGTAACTGGATACTTAATGATATACAGAAACCTACTAAATCAAATCCAACACAAAACACCAATCAAGTTAGATGGACATGCTGTATAAGAGCCAAATAATTATTGTTTAACCCATTGGAACTGGGATTTCTATTACAAGCAATGGAAAACTTCTCCAACTCATGAAAATACCTAAACCACATCCTATTATGATGAAAATCATATGTGTGTGCCCCTCTTGGTCACAAGACCATGAAGTCAATGGTCTTCGATGAGCCTCCACCATGCAAGTAAAAGCCCTCTCATCTTCCTCAGGCCCCTAGCCTCTGCCATTAGGCCTAACTGAATTGAGGTAGGAGGCCATCGCACTTACCATGACGGGTCAGGCACTGACCTCTCAGCTTCTTCACTTCTGAGCATAGTGCTGACCAACCCTTCCTTCCACCTTGGCGTTCAGCACTTTCATCTCCTCGTTGTCCAAGCCACTAGCACCACCCTCAACCCCACACTGCCACTAAAAGCCAATCCATTTCCACAATGTGGGCTCCCACACGTATACCTCTCTCTCCCTACTTCTAATATCTTATTCCAAGCACCCTCGTGACCATCTTAGACGAATGAAATTGTCTTCGAAAGTGTTCTCCTGACTCAGGTCTAGTCTCCCTTCCCTTTCTTCTCCGTTCTGAAGCCAGAGTGATGGTTCTACAATATACCTCTGGTCATGTTGCTCCCATGATTGGAAGTCTTTGTTGGCTTCCCATTGCTCTGAGGCCAAAATTCAAATTTCTCACTACTATAAACCCTGTATCATTTTTCCAGCCTTATTTTTTGCTGTCCTTCTCTTCACCTCATGTTACAATACCACTAGACTCTCACTAGCACCTCAAGCACAGTAAGTTCATGCCTTGGGGCCTTCAAATAAGCAAGTTTATCTGGAACACTATTCCTTCAATTTCTTATCTGCATAAACTCTTCTTCCCTGTTAGAACTCAGTTCCACCATCACCTCCTCCAAGAAACCTTCCAATTCTCCCTCTGCTACCCAGTCTGTTACCAGTCCTTCCTGTTTAACACCAAAACAAGCCAAATTTATCTTTCTCACTGCACTTTTCATCCTGTATTATCTTCAACTATTTATATGTGTGTCTGCCAGGCTTTTAACCAACTCCTAACAACAAAGTGCATGCTGGAGCTTTGTCATATTCATCCTTGAATACCCACGACTGTGTTTAGTTTGAGCACATTAGGTTTTTCAAAAACTCTTTTAAAACAAATCAATGAATTAATGATTTAAGAGAATATTAGACAGTCAAGAAACATCCCAGCTTCCAGCTTCTTTTTCTCACTTTATGATCTACCAACAATGTATTCTTTCTAAAGTGGTATTCTAAAACAAGTTAATTCATTCAAGGTTCTACAAAATAATCTCCCTGAAGCCAATAGAAGTCATCACCGAGTAACTCTTTTTGTGGTTCAACTTCATACTTCACTGTTATACTTACATCTTTCTGCTATGCCTGATTGCCAGCATGTGTTTAAAGATGCATTTTTAGGTTGTAATGTTTGGCCAACCATTATGGAGAAAACACAAAGTGAATACATCCAAAAACCAGTCTTAATACACACCCCTTTTCTCTCATCTCATTGGGAAAAGAGGAGAAGATTCTGAAGCAAAGAGGTGAGTGAGGCTTTCTAAATTCTTATCCCTTCCAACACAACACAGTGCACACTAGTAGAAGAGTAGGTGCACTTCACCACATCCAGTTCTCTACAAAGTCTGGAGAAGATCTCCTTAGGGACAAACAGCATCCCCAAACTCCAAGCTTTCCTGGAGGTATAGTAATAGACCACTGGTACTAGGACAATGTGAGACATCTCCTTACTGAGGACAACCCAGTATTCAGGAGCCAGGTTGTACAGGCATAAGTAAACATGTCCCCTCCTCCAACACCCATCCAATCCCTTGAAAATATTTAGCTAAGACCCATTACATTCTTAGAATTTTAATGTAGTATGGCATTAGGATTGCCATAAAATACTGGGATATTAAACTCCTAGTTAAAATGGGGTTTTAGAGAATAAATATTCTTAGTATTTCAGTTGAACAAAGATTTTTTAGTACAGATATGACCCTTGTAACATTTAAGACATATTTGTACTAAAAAATTTTTCACAGTTTTATGGGGAAACCTGTGTTTTTGTTTCTTATAGCCATCAACTCCATATGGCATTCAAATTCAAATTGCTGTATTTAATCAGTCTACTTTTCACTTTTCAAAGTCTATGGACTTCAACTAAGCAGACACTCTAGGTAGCTAAAGAAAATACGTTTTGACTTGAGGAAGCAACCCAATTAAGATTATCCAAAAGAACTTCACTTGCCAAAACAATGACTCAATGAGGACATATAACATGGGTTTATTTTCTGTTTATTGGTTTGTTTGTTTCAATGAGAGTTTGAATCATGGTGGGTCAATTTTCCCTCTTTTACTTGGGAACATGTACAAGTTTCAGATAACACCAGCTAACAGTTTTCTCCAAAGGGAAAATATTAAAAACATCCAAAGTCTGTAAAGTAATCATTCTCTTAGAATCAGGAAAAGCTGGTCCTGTTCTTGGAGAGTTCATCCTCTCATTTCTCCTGATCCATTCTGGATCCAAAGATGGTTGATTAACTGCATGAGCAAGAAAAAAAAAAAAACTGGCTTCTGTAAGCAAAAAGACACTATGGAAATTCTCCAGGGGCTCCTCAAAGGAAAACCAGTCCAACATCTGCATTAGTTAGCTTGACTCATTTGCTGTTGATGGTGAAGAGACTGAATTACAGCAGTCTATAATAGTTAAATAGTAATGTTTTCTTTGGCTCATTGCTCCAGGGCAAAATTACTCCTGTAGCAATTGATGCCATACCCAGCACCCTAAATAGCAAAAAAATGTGCCCCTTTCTTACCATTGGTGAGTTCAAAGGCTATTGGATAAGAGCCTCTCTCTAATGGGCTCTTTAGATAGGACTATGTCATTTACCTTTCATTTTCTGTGCCCCATCTTAAAAAACAAGACCTGAATCTAAAACTTATTTTCAAGTCAGAAAGTACAATTCCTTGAGTCTCTTTCCCAAAGCAGAGATATCTTCTCTCTTCTCAATGTGTCGTCAACAGCTTTAAAAGAAATCCCTTTGTGTCTGTCACTGTGACTCTGAAAACTAGGCCAGTAATGATTCTGTCATTTAGTGATCTTGTGGTATATGTGCCCTACCATCTTCCATTTCTGTGCTTCAAAATATTAAGTGGGTCACACTGAGACATCTTTTTATCACAAAGCACTCCATATAATGGTTTTGGAACACTGAGAAGGAATGGAGAGGCAGGGAGGGGTGGCTTTTGCATAATTGCTGTTTATTTCTGTGGCAAGTGGATAGTTGGGAAAACATGTATTTGAGGGACATTTAAGGTTTGGCATTTCAGTTCCTGACGTTGGTCCTTGGAACTGCCATTTGCGTGGTGACATTTGAAACTTGACCACCCTAGCCTGCCTAGTTGCCAGACAGCAGCCACTTTGGCAAGAAGTAACTCCAGAGGGATGAGAAGAGGCTCTCTTCAAAAAAGAATTAATAAATGTCTGCTCAGGCCCCTGTATCAACCCAAACAAGCAGCCGCATTTAAAAGGTTTCTCCTATCATGGAGAGCCAGAAAAGGTGAATGGTTCCAGAGGACGCCAGAGAAAAAAATGTACTAGAATGTCGGGGGGAGGGGCACTTATTTTTTAAAGGAGTATGAAAGAGACCAATTGTAGGATAAGAATGGTATTTTCTCTTCACCACCATTCTATCTCCTTTTCAATGCACACCTGAGTGCAGAGTGCACAGAATCTGCCCAGACCTCTGTTATCATGAAGGCCTGACATGGACAGAAGCCCTGTTCAGTCAAGACCATTATTTTTCCCTAGTTTGCCATCACCCCTATTCTCTTTAAATTGATGTGTGGAAAGAGGCTAACAGAAATCCTTTTCTTGAATTTCTTCCTGGTCTCTTTACCCCTGTCACTCTACCATCTTTAACATTCACCCATTTCCCTTTTTTAACTGCCCCCCCTCAAAAGAAAAATGTAGGGCTTGAAGCATGGCTCAAGTGGCAGCACATCTGCCCAGCAAGTACAAAGCTCTGAGTTCAATCCCTAGTACCACACAAATAATAATAATAATAATAATAAAGTAAGAAAAAAATATTTAATGAGAGGCAAGACAGGGCCAGAGCAGAGATGGGATAGGAAAAGCCTGGAAGTTTCTCAAAGACTTGCCCCATGTTTTTACTCCCTTAAGGAGCTAGAAAACACCCGTAAAAAAGAACAGACAAAATTTTCCATTTCCTGTAATAACCTAACAATAATAATAACAGCCCTCCATATCTGCAAGTTCCATATCTAAGGATTCAATCAACTGTGGATCAAAAATGTTTGTTAAAAAATTCAAGAAAACTCCAAAAAGCAAACCTTGAATTTGCTTCTGCTGACCACTATGCTGAGTCCACGCCAGTGAAGTGATGTATAGGCACTACTGCAGCTTCCTGCCATCCCCTTTGCTCTAGCAATCATTGTATGAACATTGTTCACCTCACATTTCATTTGGGTTCTGTATTGTTAGACTTGCAGTGCTCACATCTGTACTGAACATATACAGACATTTTCTTATCATCATTCCCTAAGCAACTACTTACATAGCATTTACATTGTAAATGTACATTACATTACATTACATTGTACATTACATTACAAGTCATCCAGAAATGAGAGGTTGTGTGCAGGTCATATGCAAATACAATGCAATTTATATAGGAGACATGAGCTAAAATCCTTGGATTTTAGTATCTATGGGGATTCCTGGAAGGAATTTCCCAAAGATAACTGAAATAGCAAACACCAGTACAAAGTTTACATGGATCTAAGTACTTCACATACAGTAACCTGTTCCAATTCTCACACATATTATATAACAGGTACTCATATTATACTTTTTAGCAGACAAAGATACAGATCCAGACAGGGTAAATAACTTGCCCAGTATCAGCCTGCTATGTCCCAGAAAGACCTAAAGAGTCACTCAAATCCTGTAACCTAGTCTACTTCCTGCAGGTTGCCTCTTATGGGTTGGAAGTGTTCACTTTTGCCCAGATTATCTTCCCATGCCCCATTAGCATCCCATATTTCTCTGCTCTTGGGGGGTGAAATATGGAGAGACAGATTATCTGTTTCACGATTTCACTGAGTGTTCCCAGGATCCAGAAATAAACACTATAACAACAGAAGATAGTAGCTGTGTCTACTTTAACCCACACAAGAAGGTCATTCCCAAATAGACCTGTATCAGTTAATCAGGGCTCAATTCGAGAAGCAGCAGAAAGTATGGTTGAACCTGACCTACTGGTAGAATTAGGTTGGGTGAGTTAGGATGAGTTGTTAGGAATTGGGACTTGGGCAATTATGCAGATGAGTAAAGTCATCTCTGTGAAGCTATTATCTTCAAGAATACTCTAATGCCTGAAAGCAGAATTAATTAATCAGTGCTCAGAAATTTCAGAGTTTCATAAAACAGGAAAGTTTGGAATCCCACAAGGATAGTATAAAGCCCTTGGAAAGCTCCTATTGACTGTGACTTTAACCATGATGGTTTGAGGGTCCTGCAGTAGCTGGAGAGGGGGTAAACAGTGCAAAACACATGCATATGGCCCATGAGTTGGAGGAGCTGATGGAAGATCTATGCGACAGTGTACCTATAGCCCCAACCAATGGGTGAGCCAGCAGAAAAGTGACACCAACATGTGAGTTGCCACATAGCTGAAGCTTCACTTCCACCCCCTAAATCTCCCATAAGGAGATCTCTATGGCCTATTCTACCTAGATGTTTACAGAGAAGAGAATTCTGCAAGCTGTAGTTCAGTCTAGACAGCAACACATTACAAAGCCTCTGTACAATCTAATGGACACTGTTCCATGCCCAAGTCCATGTGTAATAATCTCATTATCTAACCAGCTTCACCTTTCAGGAAATGTGGGAGTCAGAAAGGTTAAATGGCTCATACATATATTCTGGAGTCAAAGAGATCTGAGTTCAAACCCTAGCCCTATCAATTATTTGCCTTGAGACTGCTATAGACTTTTATTTCCCTAATTGTAAAATAGGGATAGTGATGACAATGCTGTCTTTACTGAATATAGGAACTTTCAAGTGAAAGTTACTTAGTACTTATAAAGCACTAAGTCCTATGCCTAATGCCTACTAAACATTCATTAATATAAAGTATAAAATAACATATATAACTATATGTTATATATATATGTTATATATAACTATATAACTATAAATATGTAGTGATAAAGCTTATAGTATTTAATATTTTGCAAATTTGCAATAAATTATATAATGACTCAATTAATTGAAGGTACATTTTCTCAGCCAAATAGAGTTCTAATTATATTTCATGAACAACACCACATAGGGTATACTAGTATTGAAATAAAAACTAAACTTTACTAAAATCCAATCAGAGAATCACTTGAATGGTTTTTGTTGAGGATTCTTTGATCTACATATACTTGTTTTAAGCCAGGAGAAATCAGTAACAGGAAGACAACTAGAAAGAAATCAACACACATTGGATCTAACTAACAAATTAAGTTCATGACTTTTAAGAGATGTTTGATCTCTATGGGCTATCCAGGATCCTGGAAACTCAAAATTGGTATGCCATAGAGGCAGTCTAATTCAATCCTGCTCTGATATATCAATCTTCTCCAGCCCACCCTTGATTAATCTGGGACGTAGAAATGTCCTCTGATGAGAAACTCACTCCAGCTGGAGACAGATCAATCCATATGGAGAAAACTCCAATTTTAAAAATATTATTACTTATATAGCTGGGTTTTGCCTCCTTGCAACTCAGAACTATTGGTCATTGTTCTGACCCCTTTAACCACACAGAAAAGCATAACACTTGATTTTTGAAAATCTGGTTAATTCTATGGACTACCTTCTCCCAAAAAGGTAATTACTCTCTTCTCATAAGTTCCTGATAGCCAAATCTCCACATGACCTCCTTGAGAGCCAAAGGTATCTCTCAAGTTTCTCCTGAGTCTTTCTTTGTGCAGAGATTCACCAATTGTTTTTTGGCATAACTTCCAAGATCTGTTCCTATCATGGACCTGTTTTCAGAAATCAGTTCCTCTTTCCAATGTTCCACTAATACACTGCACTCAGAAATGAATGCAATGCTATCACGAGAACTGGGAAGTCTAGAATGTGGTGTAGTCATCATCACTGGCCACTCAACACAGCCCAAGATTTCATGAGCTTTCCTGGCAACCTCATCATGAAGCTGGTTTGGTTTAGATTAAGTGGGACCTTGGTTCTCTATTCTAAAGGATAAAATTGTTAGATTATTTGACCTTATTAGTTAACTCTAAACTCTATGAGTCTACCAAAAAATCACTCCCTGAGGGTAATAACATCACCAGCAAATTCCAAGATTTATCATTGTTTAAAGGAGACAGGGAAGAAGATAATGGCAAAGACATATTGGGGAAGTTGTTTTGATCTTAAGATTTTGGCCACAGTTGTGATAAGCATACAATAGAAAGATCTGTTATATTTACTAAAATGCCAAATTAAGAGAAAGAAGGGTTTTGCCCACATAACCATTTCCAGGTTAATAAAGAGCTTTCATAAACATTAATTCTAACTATCTTTTTTGAAAGTAGTACTTCTGAAGCTTTATTATACTGTCCTAATTACTGTTCAACAAAAAAAAAATACTGTACTAGCTATCAGTCTCTCAGAAATGAGGGGTTCCCCATCATTACTAAGCTCATCATTTAGCATTTATGCATGCATACGAAGCATATGAATTTGTAGGCTCCAGTTCAGCTGGTGTTCTACAGCTGATCTCTACTAATTTAAGGACTTGAGACCAGATGTGTCATAAGTGGAGATTTATCTAGATTAGTCATCGCACATTGATAGCCACTATCCTTTTTGCAAAATGTACAGCACATTCAAGTCCTAAGAAGCCTCAGCATTATGAATTCCTTTCACTTGGTTGAGGGTTTCATTTGCCTGCTAATATAAAATTCATTGAGGCAGCAGGCAGAAATCCGAGCTGTTGGGAGTTCTAATTCAATGCCCCCTGCTCCCATTGCAGTAAGACTAATAGCAAATGGAGCACCCCAGAATAACCCACTTACCTGTTTGGCGTAACAGAAAGCTTTTTGCATATGTGAAGCACATACACAGTGTTTAGAATGGATTGGGATAAATTTGCAAATCTGACCACCAGAGACCAGGACTATTTCCACTGTGGTTCTGTAACTACTTAGCAAAAATGCTTCAGAGTGCTCAGCAGGGAAAGAAAATGTGATAATTGTGGGAAGATTGGACAATATATTAGAGTGAGCTCTTTCGCACAGAAGAATAATGGCTGTGAAATGCTAGTTGCAGGTCACATGACACTGTATTTCCATCACACTGCCTTGAGGATATAAAATGAGGGGACAACATGCAATTACACTTCATCTGAATAACTAACTGGACATCAGTCAGAAGTTTCTGCATCAAGGAAGGAGAAGAGATGGATGGGCAAGATGCTCCAGGTCACCCTGTAAAGCGTGGGATTTGAACTTCCAGCTGCAGACTTCAAACATGGCATTTCAGCTCATCAAGGTACGGATGAGCTTGTCTCATCCAAATTCACCAGAGATTGATTCATGTGAGAAACACAATACAATACTTTTCAGAGAAAAATAGAGAAGCCGCTTTGGAAAATTAAAGACAGTTTCTTAGTGAATTTCTTGTCTTAGAGTCAGGATGGTATCTCAACCCATAGCCTTCCTCTTTCTAGTATAAATGAAAAGAAAATTACCCAGTACTTATCTCTAGATTCTTTTCAACTGATCCCTAAAGTCACACAATCAGTAAGTGGTAGAAGTAAAGTTCCAAATAGCCCTGGCAGACTACAAAACTTCTGTGTTTTACTCATCCCTACCCTATCTCACCAGTTAATTACCTTTTAAGCACTTTTATTAACAGGTTTTTTTCATCAAGCCATTAGTCAGGATAGACTTGGCTAGGCTGCAGTAACAAATAGTATCTTAAATACTACTGCCTTGACAAGTCACAGCCCAGTGTGGGTCATGCAGTTCTTTCAGGAAGCCATTTGCCAAGTAGTGACCAAGGAACCTACACAATCTCCCTCTTGTAACTACACAATCTAGTATCCCTGGCTCCCATGATCTTGTGTACAAAATGCAAGAGAAGAGCCCCACTGATAACATGCCCCTTCTCTGGTAACCAAAGTACAAGAAAAGGCAGAGTGTGAATCTTTCAACTTTTTTGATGGGACACATAGTTCTGCTTGTCAACATAATGGCAGATTTCCTGCCAATACAAAATAGGATGGGAAGCCAGACATTCAATAATATTAACACATGTCCATTCTACCTGCTGTAAACCCCACTATGCTAAAAGCTATGTGTACAAAATAAGCAATGTATGTCTGAATATCTGAAAGAATATGATATTCTAATCATCTGAGACATTGGTGTACAGAATCAGCTAGAGTTTCAAGAATAATTAGCAAGCTTCCAAATTACAACTGATACATTTCCAATTCCACCTAAGTGATAAGGACAACTAAATCTCCCCACTTATTCAGAAATTTACAAAAATAACTAAAGAGAGAAGTATTCTCTTATTACAAAATCCAAAGAAATATTTTTTTCCTCAGGAACATGTTTTTTTCCATTTTTCTTAACATCAGTAAACTTTAATTTCTCATCTAGAAAATTATTGTAACATATGTGATAAATTTCCTGGGCACTAAAATAATTAGTTCTTCTCCCCATTTTTTAACCCTCAGTCATTTTTTTTTTACTGTATTCAATAAAAGAAATGGTGTTTTTACCTGACACAGGTTGGTCTCCTGGACTCATTCTTTCTTTGACTTCAGTCTCATTGTTAAAACCTACCAACTGTTATAAGTCACATTCACTCCTCCAGGGACTAAGTGGCTGGCCAAGTAGTTTGACAGAAAATTCTTTTGCTATTATTTTAATGGATGATAATTCACTGGTGCATTACTCCTCCAAAGTAAAATGTTATATAGAAACAGTGGCCCTCACAGTCTCAAATCAATGTTATAAAAAAAAAAAAGTAAGATCTTTCAGACAGTGTGCTAACCCCAGAGAACAATTATATCCATGTGAGGGGTTCTCCAGCTCACCAGCTCAGCACTACTAACATTTGAGGCCACACAATCCTTGTTGCAGAGTGCTGTTCTGTGCATTGTAGAGTTCACCCCTTGCCTCTACCCACCCCAAGCCAGTGGGAGCCTCCCCTTCTCTTCAGTTGTAACCAAATGTCCTCACGTAGTTGGAGGGGCAGGCAAATTCACCCCCAACTCCTCATGCCCACAATTGAGAATCAGCAACACATGAAAGGAATAACTTCATTCTCTTTATGGTTTGCCTTCCAAATGCAATTACATATTTTGTTCATGATAACAGAATTCTGGTACTGAGCTACAAATTTTCCAGAGATCATGGTGACTCTATTGCAACATCAAAGGTAAAAGCCTCAAAATCTATTCCAGTCATGTCATCTCAAAGCCTTTGTCAGAAGTTGTTTAAGAACAGCCATGTGGATCAACTCTGGCTACAGACAGAGTACTCTGAAATACGGGCACAAAAATACTAAAAAGACCTGTCCTCTTTTTCCATTGGATGCTATTGTGAATGTATATGACAACTAGTACCACTAAAATCATGACACTTGCATGAGAGCAAGGCAGTAAAGATCCTAGATACTACTATGTGCAATGGCTCAGACCTGTAACCCCAGCTACCCAGAAGAGCAGAGATCAGTCCAAGGAAAATGTTAGTGAGACCCTTTCTCAACTAAGAAGTCAGGCTTGGTGGTCCATATCTATAATCCCAGCTACTTGGGAGACATAAGGAGGAGGATCACAGTCAAAGGCTAGCCCTGAGCAAAAATGGGAAGCTCTATCTGAAAAAGAACTAAAGCAAAAAGGACTAAAGGCATGGCTCAAGTGGTAGAGTTCCTGCCTTTTAAGCATGAGACCCTGAGTTCTATTCCCAGTACTGTTAAACAAAACAAAAATATTTTTAAAAAGATCCTTGGTCTTTAATATAACTGAGCCTCAAAGTCTTCTACCTTGAGACTTCATGCAAAGCTTATTAATAATTTTCCCTTTTGTTTAATTGAGTCAGGTGTTCATATTAACTAGAAATAAGTACCTTGTCTCATTCCCTCCAAATATCCCACCAATATGGCATCCATGACCTCCAGCCTATAGGGCCTGTCTAACCAAAACAGCTTCTATATAATTAAACATTAAAAGGAACAGATTGCACTCAACTAGGCAAGTCAGTGTTTCTTCTTCCTCAATGAGTCATATAAAAATATTTTTCCATGATTACTTCTTCCCTCCTTCATTCACTAAATAAACATGTATTGTGCCAGAAAACCATATTAAGAATGACAAGCATGCATATCATATCTTAGTATTCCAAGAGATAAGAACTGTAAACATCAGATCAGAATTACATGAAAATTACACCCATATAAAAGGATGCATTCGTTCATTGGCTTATTAACTTAATAGATCGTTAGTAGATACTTATTTCATGAAAGATACTTTATGGGTGCTGAGAACAGACAGATCAAAATTCATCCTGCCCTTAAGTTGCCAACAGTGGAGTAATGAGAAGACAGGTAAAGAAACTACTACAGTATAGGTCTTGATTGTTAGGAGGCATAAGAAGAGTGTGGCTGGGATATCATGGGAGTTTGGATCCTGGGGTAATGTTGCCTGCAGTCTGAAGCAATCAAGGAAAGTTCCATTGCAAAGGAGTAATAGCTTAACTGAGCCTGGAGTATGGTAATATTTATTTATTCCAACTGGGTGGTGACATGGGTTAAGAGGCGAGAAACCACAGACAGACAGACTGAGCAAGCTTGCACAGGGCCTCCAGGCAATTCCGTTTTCCTGGAATACTAAGCACAGGAAAGGCAGTAATGCCACAAAGAAGAGACTGCTTGTGACCACATCATGAACTGTCATGGTTTACAAAAACAAAAAAAAAAAGCCAAAGGCATACAAAAATTAGAAAGGACAAAGATTCTAAATGTTACCCGTTAAGAAATGTATTTATTCCCTTCCTTATGCTTAAAAAAAGATAAAACCAAAAACAAGTAGCATATAAAATTTGACTTAAATAATTTAAATTTTCCATCTAATTGTCTTTAATTATCTATTCTATAGAAGGGCCCAAAATGAATAATTCATGAAGTATCCAGTGACTCTTTCACAGAGTTGTTGTATCTGGAAGAAATAAACAAAAATAGGTATGAATGCTCTAGGTAATACTTCTTAAACTGTTACTCCTCTCTGCCTCACAAAAACTCTTCCAAATAGCCTATTTTCTTTAAGGCTTGTGCAAGTTTTCGACCCACAAGTAAACATAAGTAGTGTTAGCTTTTTAAATAAAGATGATTTGGTTTCTAGTCATACTCCCAAGTTGATTCAGTAATTCAACATAGATTCTGTTCTCAAATTACAGCATAAATCATTTACTATATAGTAGGTGGTTTAATGATTTCACAGAAAATGTAAAATCAATTTCGATGCAAATGTAACTTCAATAGAAATCGCCACTTCCCTCACTTATCAACGTTGTGACTTTGGAGATATTATCTAACCTTTCCAAGCCTAACGCCTCATGAAAAAGTAAAATAACCATGTCTGCCTTTGAATGGTGGTGAGAGTTTTCAATAGATGATTTACCTAAATCACCCAAACAGATCTGTTACATGGTAAGTGCTAAGCCAAAGCTGGGGCGCTGGGAGGAGAAGGAAGGGGAATCATTTAATCAAAGTCTCAGTAGCAGAAAGCCAGTCAAAGTAGGAAAAAGGAAGAGAGCTTTTTTGAAGAGGTCTATGAATATCTCAGAATCCAAGAGAAGTTATGGCCAGTTCTCATGAGAGACTGATGGGGAATGAAAGTCAGAAGCTAAACTCACTGGATCTTCTCTTTCAGAGAAGTGTGTCTGTATGTCTACTTGGCTCTTTCTCACCTACACAGTGTCCACACCTGCTTTCTGTTTCTGCCCAGGACAGAAATGACCAGCCACACCCACCCAGCTTTGCATCACTTTATATCCAAATTCTAAACAAGGCTTCAAACTGTGTGCCTTGTAGAGTCTGGTTGGTCCAGCCCAGGTTGGCTGTTTGTCAATCATCCCATCTATTGGGCCTGCCCTCCTGGCCCCTGCCCACTCGTTTCTGAGAAAGGAATTCTCTAGGAAGAGAGAAGCAAAGGCAATGTCTAGCACAATCAACAAAAAGAAAATCCACGATAGCCTTGCTCTCCCAGAATGGACTATAGTATGCCTAGAAGAATCCTATTTCAGAGTTCAGAAGAGCTAAAGCGTTTTCAACAACAGCCTCTGCTGAGACCAGCCCCAGCTCCACTCCTCACTATCATATATTCAGGTCACTCTCTTCCATTATGGCCATGCGTGTATTTCAGCTTGGCATCTCCCTCGGTGGTGAGGTGGAGGTGACCGTATTTCAGGAGGCTCGTGCATGTGGAGTTGCCTCTGTGTTATAATTGCTTTCTGCTACGCAGCTGCTGCACACAGCTAATCTACATGTGGCACTGCTTCGTTTGCAGCAGGCTGGCTGCACACTGAGTTTAGGAAGAGGCAGCTCTGTGGGTAAATCTTGCCTCCTGAGGCATGTCATTTCTGTGGACGATTTGTGGCTTGATAATGACCATGGCATGATTGTTCAGTGATAGTCCCAAATTGCCCCAACACACTTGATGGATCTTAGCATAAATTGGCCATTTATCAACATGTGGAACCTTTAGATTTTTCCATATTCAAACTGTTATGCCATAACGCTGATTAATTGTTCAAGGCCCAATGTAACCTCTGCATTCTGTGTTACTGGGAGGTTACAGCTACCCACGTGGCTTCATTAGATTTGCCTGGAAGGAAAGCAGTGCTAAATACTTTTCAATAATAGGCAGTGACCTCCTGGATTCCCAGGGAGCTTGCAGGCTTCATAAAAGGAAGTATGTAAGTACTTCTGCATATTACCTGTAGTCCCTCTGGAAAGCAGAGCATTTCTTTGAAGGTATTAACAGGATACAATTTGCAGACTATCACATTAGGAAGGAAAAGCAAAAGCTATCGTTATATTTAAAGTATACCTTGTTCCAAATTTAATGAATCTCAATGGATTGTTCAGGTTGTTTTTCCAAAATTTCTAATTTACTTATTACTAGTATCTGTTGTCATTAACGGACTATGTTCACTGAGCCGACAAATACTTCTTAAGCACCAACTATGTGCTCGGCACTGTGGAAGGTCCGGGAGGCACTTGGAGATGCAGCAGTAAAAAGGCCAGTGGACTACTTTATGAAGTTATTTTAGTATTTTCAAGACACTTAAGTGTCCCCCCGCCCTGCCAAAAAAAAAATCTTTGAATGCCTAAGTCTGTCTGCAGATGATTTGGGGTCTTAACCCATCGCTCTGTTTCTGAACATTGCCCCAGAATCCATGTCATATGCTGTTCACTAACAGATGAGTTTCTCTTGAGGTTGGCCAAGCATCAAAAATTTGCAAAAAAAGAAACTAAGACCAAAGAGCGGACATTGTGAGAAAACAGACTTAGGTTTTGTGTAAGAAAATTTATTTAAAAATTAAGGCTGTGAAATTCTTGAAGGGACTGTCCCTGTGAAGTGGCATGGTAAGCACTCACCCCTAACAATATTCTATCAGAGTCACAAAGAACAATTTTCAGGGATGCTGCAGACTAAATCCTGACATTCATTACAAGGAGATCAGTCATGATGGCCCCTTCTAATTTTAAGATTCTTTTCCTTCTAAAGCCATTATCTGTTACTGCCAATCAAACAAAAAGAAAATACGTAGAGATACTTCAATTACCTCAAGTATAAGCAAATGGTGAAGTGCGCATTTCCTCCACAAACATCTTTTCCACCACTATCTGATTTTGAAATTCTGTAATGACCTTCTGCACACTCCATACTCATAGTTTCATGGAAAGATATTACTCAAAGGGGGTCTGTATTAGTTTCTGCTTTAACAAATTACTAAAACTTTAGGAGCTAAAAACCAATACAAGCATTATTTTACAGCTCTGATGGTCAGAACTTCGAAATGGGCTAAAATCAAGGCATCAGCAGGGCTCCTTTCCTTCTGGAGGAACAGTCATTTCCTTGCCTTTTTCCAGCTTCCGGAGGAGGGTTACAGTCCGACTGGTGGCCTCCTTCCATCTGCAAAACCACCAATGGCAGATTGAGTCCTCATATCATATCACTGCAGCCTTGCTTCCACTGTCATATTTCCTTCTCTAAGTTTGCCTTCCCCTTCCAGTTTTCCAGAACCCTTGTGATTACACTGGAATAATTTCCCTATTTTATAATCCTTAATCACATCTGCAAAATCTCTCTGCCATGGAATATATCATATTCACAGGTCCAGGAATTGGGATATGAATTCTTTGGGAAGCCATTATTCTACTGACCATAGAAACTTAAGGTCAGTCAGTGACATCTACCATTTTACAGGAGAAGAGAGGCAAAGATATGGAGGTGCTGGCTCATCAAAATGATTCAGAACTAGAATTTCTGTCACCACCCTCCAGCTCAGTATTCTAGAATACCACACTGTCATTCTCAGTAGAATTATCATTTAAGATGAACCGTAGCTCAAAGGAGTATTGCTAAAACAATTATCCTAAGACTGAAAGTTTTTCCAAATTCTATAAATTCTTGAATGTAGCAGTTCCCCGATTATTAAATATTTTAAGGTAATTCCATGCCTAAAAGAGTTAATATCTCCTTTTAAATGTACTTGATTTGCAGAAATAATTCTTATTTCACACCATAAAGGAGGCTGGGAAAGGTCATATTCACTTACTTTATAAAAGAATCTTCCAAGTCAAATAAATTGCTTCATTGTATTTCACTTATGTATGTGTTTTAAGATTTGATAATGGTTATAATTTCTCCTTTGATAGGGAGGGAATTTCTTACCTTTTTCAATAGAGTTTACTTTTTAGACCACTTTTAGGTTTACAACAAAATTGAGCAAAGGCAAGGAGGGTTCCCTACCCTCCTTCCCACCACATGCACAGCATCCCCCACCAGAGGGATGAATTTGTTACAATAAATGAACGCACATTGATGCATCATCATTACCCAGAGTTCACAGTTCACATTCTACTCTTGGTGCAATACATTCTGTAACTCCCTTTGTTTTCATAAGTGGCCCATTCATCCTGCAGAATCACAAGTAACATCAAGCTTCTTCAACAGTGGATGATATCCCCTGGGTATTTAGTGAATTGAACATGAACCAATAAATGTCCCTTGGCTGCCTTTCCAGCCAAAGATCCTCTTTCTACACAACAGAAAATCGCAGCAAACAATCACACTCAACCACCACCCCCATGGAAGTTCTCATGTACTTCAAGTCCACTCTGGCTCCCTAATGAACTTCAGCAACTCTTGGTACACTTATCTTCGTTATGCAAACCTTTTCTCAGTTACCAGCCACCAAGCAAACTTCAAAAAGTAGACTTTTCCACACCTTCCATCAAGGGCTACACTCACCAGGGAGATGAATGGTTCTAGAACCTCTGACTGACAGCCTCCCACAGAGTAACAATTTGAAATTATTCCCACAACATCTTTCCCTACCCAACCATTTGACAGTTAAGCAATACTTAACAGAACATGGTTTATAGTACAACTTAAAGTTAACAGCAGAATAGGAGCCAGGTCCTGGTTAAAAAAGAAAAAAATTAATAAATCATGAAGCTAATTCTAAAAGAGAATGGAATTCAACGACATGAACAATAGAAAGCAGATGCACCCTCAGTTGAAATCTGAGCAGAAATGTAAAGTTGATGAAGCAGAAAGAGGCCAGAACTCCAACACCAGGCTGAGTTATCCTGCCTTTCCACCAAGACCCAAAGTTTCCTCTATCTCCCCTAGTTCCTTTCCTCTTCCACATCTGAGCTCTCCACAGCCTGGGCAGCCACGGAGCACTTGGATGCTCTTAGTAATCATGCTGGGTTCAGCCTTGTGTGCATCAGATATGGGGCTGCTCTCCAAAGCAGAGCACTCTGCCAAATGAGCCCCAGCACCTCGCCCCTTGCAGCCCCCTGATAATCTCTGGCTTGTCTGTAATTGTCTCCGAACATGCACTTTCTTTCGCTGATGATTTTGGCACCTTCGCAGGACTCTGCCCAAAAAGGCACTGAACAATGGGATGTGATTGTTTTGAAATGTGCCCAACAGGAAGCCCTCTGCTCCGCCATGCTCTCAGGCCCAGGCTTTATGGATTGAACGGATTAATGGAGTTCAGCTGTAGTTTACAGTTTATCATCAACCAAGTGTTGCTCTGGCTGCCTGTCCTCCCTTCTCGGCTTCTAAAGAAAAATAAAGGGAAAGAAAAAGAGGCAGCCCCAGAACATTCATTGTATCACAATCTGAACAAGGAAAAGCGGGGAAAAATACCCTCAGTGGCCAGGAAACTGACAAGGCTCCCGGCTTTCAGTCTGTCATGCAGAGCGGGCTCCCCTCCACTCTCCCAGCTTCTCCCGGTTTATAATCATCGTTCAAAGTGGTGAAAGGCCTAATTGCCCCGAGCAGTGTGGTCAATCTTCCTGGAGATTTAGCTGCCTGCTTTCATCTGGCAGCCTGGGAGGGAACTCAGCATTTCCCTCCAGGCAATCTATATGGTCTAGCAGTTCACTGCGGAAAGTGGTGCCTGATCGATTTCTGCCATAGCGTCCATGGATGACTCCAGGATCAGAGGCTCTGACAATGACTAACAAGTTTAAACCATTAGTCCCATTTGTAACTACTCAGCAAAGGGCTTGTCAGTCACAGCGTACCACAGACTGCAGCTTTTAGCAGATTTCTAATCCCATTCATTCTGCCACAATGACCCCCGTACTTAATGGGGGTTATCGGAAAACTATTTTTTCCCTTCAAAAGCTGCGCCTTTTTCTTCTTCCTCTTCTTCTTTTAGGGACATAAAAGCCATTTTGGTTGTGATGTTTCAAAACAGTGATGCAGGAGATGATTGGTGCTCCTCCTAGGAGAAAACCTGTACCTGGGGAGCAGTGCATTTAATGTCTGACCCTGGAAACCCACGGAGTTAGGTAAAGGGAACAACTCATCATCAACAGAGCCCCCCAGCCTTCTCTGACAGAGGCTTGTCTAGCACCTTTTTCTTCTCCCCTTCTGACCTACAAGAGGTTCATGTCATTGGAATAAACATCTCTCTGGATTGCAGATCACCCCATACTGATTCTTATTATTTTATTAGCACATAATAGTTGTACAGGGGGTACATTGTGATATTTACATATGTGCTTACAATATATCTCAGTTAGATTTACCTCCTCAATCTCTCCCTTCTTCCCCCTCCCCATAAGAATAATTTCAACAAGTTTCATTTTTCTACTTTCCTGGTACCCACCCACCTCCCACTGGTACCCATTCCAGAAAAGACTATTTTTCCCTCCTGCCCTTCATTTTTTTAAAAATTGTATATTGACAGTCTGAAGGGAGTTTGCTTTGGTACATCAAGCCTGTATATATCATGCTTTAATCAAATTAACCCCCAAAACTCCCCCATCATTTACTCATTCTCTATCACCATGCTTCCCTAATATTCAGCAACTTACCATAATGATTTAATGAGGTCACGGTCCCCCATGTCATCATCCCCCAAGAGCTTCTTAGAAATGCACAATTTCAAGCCTCACCTTAGACCAAATCCTTGTGTGAACATGAAGGAAAATTGCTGGTCTACAGAAACAGTGCTTTCTTAAAATTCCAACATTTTTATAGTGAATAAAGCAAAATCTAACATTTCCATTATATAGACTAACATATTTTTAGGAAAAAAAATTTTCTGAATAATAGTCCCAAAGATTTTTCTCCTTGTAGATCTGACGAATGTTTTTCATCTTCATATCCACAGTCCCAAGCCCAGTACCTGACTCTGGTAAGTACAAAGTGGATCGTGGTTGAATGGATGAATTTGCAAGAATGAACAAATGAGAATAAAGATTATAGAAATGTGATGTGTCTGTCAGTGATATAAGGAGCCATAATCAATACAAAAAAACAGGGAAGCTGAATAACCCTCTCCATTCATATTTTATTGCCTCAACTAAATGCTCACACCACAAGTTTGATCCCATCCTAAGAAGGGATCACGGGCAAAACAATGCAACAGGTAAGGCTTTTCCTAAAGCATCTCTGTGCTTCCACTTCTCTCCCCCTACCTCCCTTTGTGCTGCTTAGTCTCTTTCCCCTCATCACAATGAGGGGAAAACATCTCATATGCTTGTTTTCACTGATCATCAATCTTCATTTCCTAAAACCCTGTGCTCAGTCAGGTAAGGCCAAAGTATCTCAAAACCAACTCATATTAAAATGAAAGTGTGTCCGCTAAGGACTTAATATGTTGAGGGCTATTTCTTGACATCCCAGAAACCATACCACCTAGACGTTTATTTTATCTAGGAGCCAGATCAACTCTGTTGTTGCCAAATTAATACCAGAAGAGAGCAAAGTAACCTTCCTATAAGATGTTTGTGGAAGACAAAAATTATGTAGCTGCTTCTTTTCTAAGTCTGGCCTTTCTACTAAAGAAAATGTTTGAATAATGTGACTGCCCTGTCCTGCAGTCAGTCATAGGTCTTTGTTTAGACAGTGGTCATTTGAAAAAAGAAAAGAAAGCTTGCCTCTATCATATGTCAAAAAAAATAGGATGTCTACATTTAATCATAGGACAAAGTTGACAGCAAAGCTAAAGACCACAGCCACCTCTATCACAGAGAAACTTTACCAGTTTTTGTTGTTGTTGTTGTTGTTTTTCCCCCCCAGCTTGAGTCAAGGACTTGGGAGATAAAACTATCTTCTTCCAGTGATTACCTTTGCAAACAATTATTTCTGGAGCTTTCATCTATGGGCTTCCATGTTGTGACTACTTAATTGCTGCCTGAAACATGGAACGCTGATTACATGTTTTCATTTTAAGGTAATCCTTTGACATTTTGAGTAGTTACATAAATAGGTTGCTTTGCACGCTGCTGGTGGGGACAGAAGTAAATTATTTCATTTGGGGGCAGATGATGCTGCTGACTATACATAAAAGGCTGGAGGCTGGCAGGGCCAATGCAGACATGTACACGCTTCAGCACAGAAACTGGGGATGCAACAATTTTATGGTGTCTGAATTCTCAGCCTCAATTTGTTAAATCTGAAAGAAATTATTCATCAATTTCACACACACAAGCTGAATAGAGTCGGGGGGTTTCTGCTCCCCCAGCCCACATACTATGAGCTTTAAAATGTAATTGGAGAGCATGTAAAATAAATGGAAATGTCATTTGGCTTGTAACAAAAGACCTAAATCATAATGGATTATTTAGCGCCATCTTGTGGTCAAAGGGGAATATGACACTTATAGCAAGTCAGCTTGGCTTGCCAGCCCAAGCCACTCAAAAATGTGTTAATGTCGCCTCACATCTGGCTTTTGATAATGTTAATAAGGGGCTGTTTGAGGTTATCAATGCAGCCTTATCATTATGCCACCTTAAAATATTTTTATGAATGAGCACATTAACTTATAATTAATCATGAATTGATGTAAATGTATCCATGTAGGCAAATGTAATCAGCACTCTTTCTCCTTCATAATATTTTAATAACAGAGCACTAAAGGAGACTTACAAGATATAAAGTTACACAAGCAGTGTTTATAATCTAAGCCCTTTCAGCAGATTTTGAAAATCAGTGCTTCCCTATGAGATGAAATATGAGACTGTTCAGTCATTCCCCAAATGGAATCCATTTTCTTCTGTATTATACAAATCCAAAAGGAAAGGGAGAAACTGCACTTCCCTGGCATCAGCTTCCTTTTGTGAAGGAATTTTGATCAATACATGAAATGATAAGCTAATGGGCCTTCATAAATAAAACCCAACACAGCAGCCATGTCTCCAATAGTCTATTTTTATAAGGCGGCAAATCAGCTAGGTGACTGTCAAGTCAACTTTCAGAAAATCAATTCAATATTTTAAAATCAGGCACATTTTTGCCAAATTTCCCATTCTAGATATCATTTAGTCACTATGAGCAAAAAAGAAAAAAATCTAATCAAATGCCCCATATGAGTTATCGAGTCAAAGCTCAGATCTCAAAAAAGTGCTAGAAGAATTCAGCAATTCTAATAAATTTTCTATCACCGCTGGTTCAGAATATTAATGTAGAGCTCAGAGATCTCCCATTCTGAAGGGGGAGCAGGTATTGTTTTCACCCCCTTGCTACAGGTACCTGGACAAATTGTTCAGCCTTTATGGGTTTTCATTCTTCTGAATAAGGAGAAGGCCTTCCATCCCTAACACTACATATCATTTTTAAATTTTGTAAGCTCTGAAATAAAAGTACTACTGAAAACAAAAGATATTAGTTTAAATACTGTGTGTATTAGACAAGGCCCAAACCATAAAAAGGAAACTATTCAAGTATTAAAAACAAAGAATTTAATGCGGGGAACTGATTGCAGTAATTGGGTGACAGAAGAGATAGGAAACGCAATAGCAAATAGCAACCCAGGATTAACAACAGCAAGAAGCCACCCCTCCCCTCCAGCAGAGGGATCATTGAGGAGACAAATGTCCCCCAGGCCAAGAAGAGACAAGAAAAATCCTAACTCCTTCTACCCATCCTCCAAATTCCCTCTGGTGCCTCCCATATGCCAAACACAGCTGGAAAATAAATTGTCATGTTAAGAGAAAAAAAATATGATTTTTGGCATTGTCCCATTTCCATGTGACCAATTTCAAGCTACAACTTGTATCATCATTAATTTGAAACTGGGAAGAGACATGCACCATTATGAAGTGTTTCCTTCACATAAATATAATACTATAAATAACCTGAAGAGCAAAGGAAGCAAAACAAAGGTAATAATAATTAGGAAACAAGTTTGAAGTATATATTAGCTTTTCTTTTTAATATAATTTGGCTAACTGTATGGTTTTTCTATTTCATTATTAATGATGATGTTAACTGGTATTAAGAACCCATTCACAGGACTTCTGAACATTTATGTAATTGGTCTTTGGCTCAAGCAGTAGAGTGCCTACTTTGCAAGCATGAGGACCTGAGTTCAAACCCCAGTACTGCCAAAAAATTAAAATTAAAAAAAATTGATCTCACACACTGACCCAGGTTCAGCAAACCAGTCTAGCTCACAAAGAAGCCTAGAAAAGGCAGCCCAGAAGGGGCCCACCCATTGTGACAGGGAACAGAGCAGGGAAGGAGCAAGGAATGGGGCTGAGGCAAACTTCCAGAAATGCACATTATAAGTCAACACAAGGCAAACAAGTTAAAGATTACATTATCTATTCAAAAAGAAAAAAATTAGCATCTCTGTAACTGACCTCTTGCCAAACGCTGGGTAGGCAGAACATAACTGATTCACAGAATACTTCCCGGGAGAAATGCCCATTGGTTGATCCCAAGGTCATTTCCATGTGTGTGTATGGGGGGGGTGTGTTTTGTCTTTGAAGATGATGATCTCTGGAGCATCATAGATCGAAAAGTGGAAAGTATACCAGTGATTTTTGCACTAATAAAATTTTGATTGATTTCTCATTCTTGTATATTTTTTACAAATTGATTCATCAAGATAAGTGTATTGTGGGAGGACTAAGATGAGAAAAGACTCAGAAATGCTTAGAGAAGCAGAGTGTTATGTATGTATCATTTTTCTTTGACAGACCCTGGGAAAATCACTTTGCTCCTTGGTTCTCAGTTTCCTCATTTATAAAATGAGAAATGAGGGAGTTTAATTAGATCATCTCTAAGGTTGCTTCGGCCAGTTATGTTCCATGATTTTATTATGTTGCACGTGAATTCGGGTAGAATATTTTATTCTGTTTCTCTTGGGTTTTTTTCCTCTCATTGACCTATCCACAGAACCTGGCATAGATCTCTCCCTTCCATCAAAAGCACCACAAAAAGCAATGATAAATGAGGGAAAGATTCCAATGACAATCAGGAATCTTTTCTGAACTCCACATCTTGGAAAAGCCTGATCCAGCTTATTTTCTGGGAAATAATGATTAGCTGAGATGAGTTGCTGATAGGTCACAGAAGCAAGGACCATTAACATTTGATTGTCACTAATTCTGAGTCAATGTCTCATTTCAGAGTCATTAGTGGTATTAAAAACTGCAACAGTGCATACACACAAAGGAAAAAGAAGAAAGCAAGTAAGCCTTGGGGTATGCTTAAGATGAACATATTACTACTGGAACAAAAAAGAAATTTCCATGAAAAGCCTTAATTCAGTAAGTGCTTATTTAGAGACTTCTTTGTCTAAATAATATACTAAGCATTATATGCTATATAAAAATAGAAAATACTGAAGGTGGCTCACGCCTATAATCCTAGCTACTCAGGAGGCAAAAATCAGGAGGATCAAGGTTCAAAGCCAGCCCAGGCAAATAGTTTGTGAGACCCTGTCTTGAAAAAACTCAACACAAAAAAGGGTTGGTGAAGTGGCTAAAGGTGCAGGCCCTGAGTTTAAGCCCCAGCACTGAAATAAATAAATAAATAAAATAAAGTTTAGCTTCTCTGTAGTATTATGTTCATATGAATTTGTACTTACTTGGCATTGATGATCTTGTAAAAATTTTCAATTTCATTTTTTAAATCATGTACCATAAACCAACTAGTCTCAAAGAGCCTTTTGGAACATATATATATATATATATATCTTTATTCTTTCTCTCCTATACTAAATAAATGTTTATAGATTATCTGCCAAGTGCCAGTAATTGTGCTAACAAAGCTGACCATGTAATGGGATTACAAACAAGTAAGATTCCCATTGAGTGCTATGCAAAGGAAAAGATGGTGATAATTCCAGAAGTCTATGGAAAGGTTACCTAATTCAAATTTCAGGGGTCTGGAATTGCAGTAGTCACCTGCTGTTTGGTGCCTATCCAGCATCCTTTTCTCCCTTTTTGAGCTAGTGCTCAAAATACTTATTTCACTGCATTTAGGGAATTCTCCCCTTACTTGCTGAGGGCAGCCCTCTGAGCACAGAGTAGATTTGACTCAAGCAAGAATAATTATGGGGTGTTTTTTCCCAGAAATACTAATCCCAAGTAGAGTGACACAAAATCAAAATTATTTGTTCCTCCAATGGCAGAACCTTAAAGTAACAATACATTGGTTTCCCCTCTCTTGATTCCTGGATCAGCCTTCATTTCTGTCCATCCCAAGTCCTAAGTTTTTAGCTTTTCATTTGCTTCTTTGCAGCACCCTGTTCTCTTCCAAACAAATCCTTTTTAATAAGCTATAGTCAGTTTCCCTTGCTAGCTACCTACTATTCTAATATACCAATTCCCAGCAGAAATTCTAAACTGAGCACAAGAGATATTGCTGCCCTGTTAAAGGTAGGTGAGGTGATGGGAAAAGGAACAATAGTTCATTCAGGTATATTCAAGAAACTTAAACTGTGGCTACCAGGAATATAAAGTGCAAGATGGAATAAATGAGAGAAGACAATGAAAAGCGAGTAGAAAATAGCTTACACAGGGCTTTGTAAACAAGGTAAGACCAAAAGGAAACTATTTAAAGTGTTTTAAAAACAAAATGTTCTAGAAAGCTCATCCTGGTGTCACACTGAGAATTGATCAGAAGCTTTAGACTAGAGATATAGAGACTAGTAAAATGATCGTTCCGGTAATCCATCCTCAAGATGATAATGGCTTGACTTACAGTGGTGGGAATGAAAATAGAGACAGCATATAGATTCCCAGAAAGTTGGGAAGTTAGACACAACAGGACACGGTGGTTGGGTGAATACTAGAAATATGGAGTAGGGAGAAGTCAAAGATAACTTCAGGACTCAAATTCATCTGACTTAGTAATGGTTCCATTTACTGAAACAAGGAAAATAAAAAGTTATTCTGGTTTGTTAAAGAAGACAACCGGTACATTTAAGTGTGTTTCCCAGATTTCACGTACTGGAAACATAATCCCCAAAGTCATATGCCAGGAAGCAAATCAGATCAGATGAGGACATGAGATTGGGGCTCCCCTGATGACATCATAGCTTTATACGAAGAGGAAGAGACCTGAGCTTGCTCGGTCTCACCATGGGATGCTCCCTGCCATGTTGTCATACCACAAGAAGACCCTCAGCAAATGCCAGCACCATGCTTTTGGACTTCCCAGTTTCCAGAACCATGAGCTAAATAAACCTCTACTCTTCATCAATTACCCACTGCTATAGTTTGGAGATGAATTTCCCCTAAAGGCCCATGGGCTAAAGGCTTAGTCACCAGCCTGTGGCACTACTGGAAGATAGTGGAACATTTAATGGAGTGGAGCTTAGTGGACATAGAAGTTAGGTCATGAGGGGCGTGCCCCTGAAGGGGAAATTGGGACCCAAACTCCTTCCTGTCTCTTGCTGCTTCCCAGCTACCATGAGATGAACAGGCCTTCCCTGTCACCTGTCCCCACCATTACCACCAGCATGTACTGTGTTACCACAGTCCCAAAGCAAAAGGGCAAAAAGGACCATGGACTGAAACATCTGAAACTGTGAGCCAAAACTTTTCCTCTTTTTAAGTTGATTTATCTCAGGTCTTTGTCACAGGACAGAAAGCTAATACACCTGATCTCAGAAGTTTTGTTGTAGCAACAGACAACAGACAAGGACCACAAATTCATTGTTTCACATGTCAAGTTACTGATGACACATCCAGATATGTCAGGTATACAGATGGATATGTAAATCTGATACTCAGGAGAAATCTAAGTAGAAGACATAGATTTGGATATAGCAATCACCAATATATAGTTGAAAATAATGCTGTGGGAGTAAACAAAAATACAGAATAAGCAAACATGATGGCCAAAAAGAGATTCCCTGTGATACAGTAACATTTTAGAGATGGAAGGTAAAAGGACTTAGGAGTTCCAAAGAAGTCAAAGGAAAACTAAGAGACTGCAATGTTATAGAGGCTAATATACTTTTTTAAACCAGGAGGACAATACATATAATGCTTATGAGAGATCAAGAAAGATTAAAACTGAGAAGCATCACTGGATTTATCAAGTGAGTTTTTAGGGGCTCCAGCCAGGGCAATAGGATAGAAACTAGACTGAAGTAATGTGGGAAAAGAGACAGAACAATAGGCAAAAATGTAGAAAATGTTTCCAAGTCATGGCCATAAATGGGGTGTAAAAAAAATAGAGATGTCCCACCTTTTAAAATGCTGGATCAGCTCAAGTAGTGGATAGATTTGTGGTGTGAGCAATAGTGAATCAGGTCACATTGCTTCCCTACCTAAACATAATAAGGAATAATAATCGCTCTGTTTCTTGGATCTCATATGCTAAAATTTTTATTCTACTTTGAAGAAAAGCAAAAACCATGACCATTCTGCGTTTCCCAGCATCCATTTGATCCATTCTGCATAGTATAAATGTCATTACGTCTTTCACCAAGCCCTAAACTACTTGATAAACTCAGAGAATTATGAGTTTACTTATTGTAAGAGTCATCAAGATTATTCGCCAATTCAAATTAAACCAAAAAGACTGGCAGACTGTAAGGATACTATAAATTTCAATCAGTGTTCTTATTTAAAATTTTTTAATTCCAAACTATTATGCCTCTTGAAGTCCTCACTAATTAATGTTGAACTTATTCGTTATCATTTAGTTTTTAGAGGTTCAATATTTAGGTTATATTAACTAATGAATGATTGCACTTTGAGGTATCACAATGAGTAGTTATAAAAAGTCCAAAATATATAAACCACTAAAGTTATCAGCACAATTCTAATATAATTTCATTTAAAAAAAGAATAAAAACTACTGGCTGCAAAAAACTCTTCAATGACCATAATATTATACTTCAAATCAATATAAAATGAAAAAATACCACCATAACTTTTCAGTTTAAGCACTTTGATGAATGATTTGCAGGAAAGTATAAATGTCAGGCAGATCTCATCTGTAGATAAAATGAAATTGAAAAAATAAATACTGGGTTGGATGGAAGAAGTTAGTTCTCACAGCAATGGACAGGAATGATGGGTGAAATCTTATCATGTAAAATAAGACCATAAATTGTAGGAAGGGTGTGTCTCTATCAGCATCTACTATATAAACCTAAAAAACCAGCGATCTGAGCTGTAAGCCCATTGGTTCCAGCTAATCTCATAAAAAGTTTTATTTCAGCAGAAGTAGTTCAGTGTCTCAGATAAGGAAGTCAGCTATCTCCTACAGAGTACCGACTAGACCTTCCTGGGAATGTTTACTTATTCCTGGGGACAAAAGCATGATGATAACAAACTGCACTGTATGCAGAGAATGTCTACACCATTGTCATCCCTTATCTACAATTTCATTTCCCAATGTTTCAGTTATGCTTGGTCCAAAAGTATTAAATAGAAAATTCCAGAAATAAACCATAAGTTTTAGATTGAGTGCCACTCTGAGCACATCATGAAATCTCACAGTGTCCTGCTCTGATCCACCTGAGATGTAAATTATCCCTTTGTCCAGTGTACCCACACTGAATAATCTCACACCAGTGCATCACTTAGTAGCTGTCTTCATTACAGAGGAGCTGCCGATGTGTCACCATGCTTGTGTTTGATACTATCTGTGGTTTCAGGCTTTCACTGGGGGTCTTAGAACATATCCTCTGTGAATAAGGGGAATTTCTGTAGTTTGGCCAGAAGGTATATAAGGAAATACAAAGGATAATTGAAGACCCTGGCTGGAAATTACAAGAAGCTAAGGAGAATTGTACAGTGGTCTTTTCAGTTGTTCTGAACTCCCATGTAGAAACAAATTAAGGGGTAACAGATAATATTTCTTTTCATGCATCCTCAGATGGGAGTCTTAAAACCAATAGGTGGAAGTTACAAGGATAAATTATGAAAAAGTATAATTGAAAACATTCTAACAATTAGATATGTTATAAAATAAACTGGCTTCCTCTATACATAGTCAACTGTCACATGAATCATTCAAACTGAGACAAGACTCACAGAGTTGAAGAGATTGTATAAGTTAGGATGACACCCAATGTTGTTTAAGAGCCTTTTCCATCTTGAGATTTTATCTGCCATCAGAGCTTAATTGTTAATATGATAACAATGTGTGTTAAGAGTAAGGTCCTTGACATACTACATTATTAGCTAAATATTTATGACAGAAGGTAGAGATTGAAAGACAATTCCACTTATGTTACAAAACCAATCAGTGAACATGCTTTCCATACTATTTTCCTACATAGTTATTGAAAAGTTGTTTAAATGTCTGCACAAAGATGGAAGCCACACTGGTGATGTTGCTGGAAACCAAGCAACAATTATAAGTATTGTCCCTTCACAGAGATGTTTCAATTTCTTATCAAAAGCCTATGATCCATAGAAGAGAGCTAGTTTACCCTAGGAAGATTCGGGGTACAAGTCACAGGAACCACTGAATAAGTCAAATACAGGTGTTGTCAACAGAATTCCCAAGAAGCCATTCCAATAAATTCAGTCACTGAACTGACTTACCTATAACCCATCATCACACATTTGCTTTTGGATAAGAAAACAAGAATTTTAGCATTTACTCAACAAGATGCCTTTTAGCCATTAATCCATCTATCACAGGACCAAGGTGAGCAGTAAACTATATTTGAAGCCACAGGACCTGATCATAAAAGATCCACCAATGAAACTGGCTAATCAATTTCTAAAGCAGCATTTTCCAAACTGTAAAATCAATATTCAGAGAGAGAGAGAGAGAAAGTATTGGTGGTCAAAAGTTTTAGAAACACTAGACTAATATGAAGCTAAATTTGGCTTGCTACTGAAGGACTTAAAGTTTTTTATGTTTCCTGTGAATTTTTGAGAAAGTCTATGTCAGAAATATGTTATGTGGTCACAGCAAGATGTCTCAGGACAGCTGTGCTTTTAAGAAACAGTGTCAGAAAGTAGAGAATAGAATGCAGCTTTGATTCCGCACATAAATAATCAGAAATCATGTATAAGTGGCATGCATATAAGGTTTATCATAAGTGTTGTTCATATAATTGATGTTAGCACACAATTAGCAAATATAAAATATACACTGTATTATAAATTTCATGTGACCAAGTAATTCTTACAGAATGCTTGATTTTTACCTAACTCATATCTACAGCCAACCTATGCTTATAATTAATGAGCTAACATAAATGTTGGTTGACATTTTTGTTCATTATAACAAGAAAGATGAAAGTGAAACTACAACAAAGTATGTCAGAATATTTTTGAGCAGTGTGTTTTGAGTTTTTATAATGAATTTTTATCAGGATATATTCATTATTCAGGGACAGTCATAGTGACAATTCTGATTAAGAGTTATATTGTACATTAGTTACATCACCCCCTTTGTCTCTTCCTCTCCCCCCACCACTTAAAGCAATTGCAAGAGGTTTCTTAGTTCTGTTTCATATGGGTATACGAAGTCCATCTGCCATATACTGTCCCCTTAACCTCCTTCCTTCACGTACCCCCTCCCACTAAATAATAGTTTTGAGCACCAGAAAGCTATTTCCCTAAATTTTTTGGATTTTGCAATGTAAAAGCTACACATTCACACATTTTTAAGTTTACTCTGTACTACTAACATTTTCTCTATCGCCCTCTTCATTCTAGAAAACCAGCCAGACAATACACTCAAACCCCAACTGATAATGTCTTTTGATTTCTCTGATGTCAAATTCTCACCATGCTCAGTTTCAGGCTACCAACATCCCTGAATGCAGAGTGGGGAAGACATGCAGCAGTATGTCAGTGCACAGTACTTCTACCACATGGAGATAATAAATGTAAATAACCTCTAGAGCATAATTATAAAATATAGTAAAATAATAAGGAATAAATCATTTTTTAAATTATTAGCTTTATTTTTAATATAATTCACTTAATTATTATTGGGGGGACAGGGTAGTACTGGGATTTGAACTCAGGGCCTTGCCCTTGCTAGACAAGTGCTCTACCACTGGAGCCATGCCTCCAGTCCTTTTTGTATTGGCAATGTTTGAGGTAGGGTCTCAGTATATGCTGAGGCCTGAACTGTGACCCTCCTATTTGTGCTTTCTGAGTACCTTGGATGACAGGTGCATGCTACCACACCCAGCCACTGATTGAGTTGGAGGCTCTCATGAACGTTTTGCCCAGCCTAGCTTGGAACTGAGTTTTTCCTGATCTGCACCTTCCCAGAAGCTAGGATTATAGGCATGAGCTACTGCACCATGCCCTTAACTTAAAGTTCACTTAATATTTAAGTTCACAAGCAACTCACTACATTCCTGCACATTTAACCATCGGCTCTTGCTACCTAGTATGAACTGACTCCCACGCTCCACTCATTTGACCAGGAAACCCTTTTCTCCCCAGAGAAACCTTCAAGAGGTATTTAACCATGGTCTTCAACCTCTTAATCTTTCACACATAGCATTTTAAAAATGTATTTACTTATGTACCTCCAAGATGTGCGTACATAATTTTGAAAATAAATTCCTTTCACGTTCATATTAAAACCCTGAAATAGCCCAGACAGTTTAAAATACCTGTTGAATTGTTTATGTTATGCTTCAATTGATGTTTATGTTATTCTTCAATTGATGCTTCTGTTATAAGGAATGGGCTAAGTTAAAATAAAATGTTTATAAAACATACAGCATGCAAATAAACCTACTCATCAGATTCCCATGTAAAACATATGTACATAACATATCTACCCTGAAAATTGTAAGTCTATGTGTTCAGATTTAAACAAAAATAAAAATCCCTTCAGTAACAGCAGTTGTGTAAACTGATAATGAAAAGAATCCATTTGAACTTCTCTTGATAACGAGACAAAAATAGTTGTAAGTTTCTTGTCAGGGGTTCTTGTGTTCAGTAATTGGTTCATTTGAAGATTAGAGCCACCCTGCTGATAATTCATTTCTAAGTTTAGGTCATGGAGGTAGGAAGAAATCTAGGCAATGGAGAACAAGGTTGAGAAAAACTTCAGACTGGACAGTCATCTCTTATTGCCATGGTTGGGCAATAAACCTGTTGGTGGAAAGTCATTATCACAGAATGGGCTACAGGAAATCATTCTGAGAGGAGGAGATCCAAAACAAGGCTGTCTCCATGAACAGTCTCCTTGGAGCACCAGGCACTACCTCCTTATAGTGGGATAGAAGGTGAGTGGATGGATCCTGGAGCAAAAATGAGAGTCTGAGTGGAGGAGCGAGAAGCTCTCCTCTCAGAAGACTGATTCACTCACTGACCAGGAACCACGGGGAAAATGCTTGCTGACAAATGCTTGACTTGGGAAAGTCATTCATGGGACAATGGTTTTTATGTCCTTTTCATGGTTATTATGTCTTCCATCAACTCATCTTTTTTCTGAGCATTTAGATTTCTTTTTTTCAGTTATTTTTCAAGTGAAGTTATTACATGGTTAAGTACAAAGCTGATTATATCCAGATTTTTTTGTAAGTTCCCTCCAGACTTGCTTGGAGCTTTGGATGACACTCTCAAGGCTGGCATCAGTAACCAATGATTCTAGCCTTTCCTGTTCTTTTGTATTAAGGCTAAGCTTGTCAAGAAGTTCACCCCCTCTTAGATTTGTTCAGCAAGTCTATAGCAAGTGATTGTCCCCTTATTAAATGACACCCTGTGTTTAACTGATGAGAAACTTCTGAACAAAAGCAAGAGAACTATAAAAAGTACAGTGATTGTGGCATCTCCACCCCTCCCAGAGACCACTGTCATAGCTGCAGGTAATGCTACTAGCATGTTCTGTTTTGTGCTGCAAAATGCCTGAGACTAAGTAACTTGCAATGAGCAGAAATTTACTGGCTTACAACTCTAGAAAGTAGGAATTCCAACGTGAAGATGCTCATATTGCATGACAGGCTTCTTGCAGAAGGCAAGAAGGGAGTGGGGAGAAAAGAAGAGAAGGAGGGGGAGGAGGGGGAGGAGGAAGGAGGAGGAAAAAAAGGGAAGAGGAGAAAGAGAAGAGAAGGAGAAAAATGAGGAGAAGGAGAAGAAAGACGAAGACAGAGGGAGGAGGAGGAGAAGGAGAAGGAAGAGGAGGAGAAGGAGGAGGAGGAGAAAAGGAGAGGGGAAGGAAGGAGAGAAAGTGCAAGAGAGAGAGAGAGAGACAAAGAGATGAACAGGTGTTTTACAACAGCAACAATCCTCACCTGAGTGGGTGGGGCCTGTGGTCTGAGCACTCAAAGGTCCCACTTCTTCATACTGCTGCATTGGCAATTAAACATCAACCTGAGTTTTGGAAGGAACAACATTCAAATCATAGCATCAACCAAAATCTTGTGCAGCTTCTCAAAGACTAGGTTTATGCTCCCAAAGGAAGGTGTACACTCTGCAGATACTCCAGGCCCCCAATCTCCCAGAGCACCCACCAGGAGCCATGGCTGTATCAGACCATACAGGACTCTCTCTACTATCACCAACACATAGAACCCAAATCCACATCTGACAACCAGAGCAAACAGAATAAGGTTGTTCAGAGAAAAGATCATGGATGAAAAGAATTCACATTTGCATTCTCCTGCCTAATGTTCCTTCTTGTCTCTCCTTTTAAAGTCAACATTAAAAAAAAATAAACAGCATTCAAATTGTAAGTGTATAGTTGGATTAATTACCCAAAATAGCACAGATCAGGGACTGGGTATGGTAACTCACTCATATAATTCCAACTACTCAAAGAGACAGAGATCAGGAAGATGTGGCCTAAGGCCACCCAACGCAAAAAAATTAGTGAGACACCATCTAAACCAACAAGATGGATGTGATGGTTCATATCTGTAATTCCAAATGTGCAGGAGGCATAGATAGAATGATGGTGATCTGAGGCTGGGTCTGAGCAAAAATGCAAGACCCTATATGAAAAAAGCTAAATTTTTTATCGTGAATAATGTGATTAAAATGTTTCATTGTCTATGAAAATCCCAGTTTAGCACTTTGAATTACCATCAGAATTTCTGATTTTAAGCTGAAGTTTATTTCAAGATTTGGTTCTGACATGAAAAATCTACCTCTGAGAGATTATATACATCCAAACGGGAAAGCTTCTCACACTTGCTAAAAACCATCAGACTTTTCAGTCTTAGTCTCTAATCAGCCAAAGGTTTGTGTGAATAAATATCCAATTTTTATCCTTCCTGAATGCAAGAATTTCTTTCTATAAACCAATTGGAAAGTGTTGCATTCTTAAAAAAAAAAAAACTTGACAATGCATAATATGATCCACTGAGTTGGAACATTTTCCTTCCATGTCAAGTATACCGATAGAATATACTTAGACCATTTTCAGCAAGAAAATCACATAACTATTATAACCTTTCCAAATGCCAGTTTTCAAAATGCTCTTTCCATACATGAGCATCTTTTGAAAGGTGGTTGCTTTCTCATTTGCTATTAAAATATCACCTTTATGTTGAAGGAACTGATTAAGAGTGTGTATACTTTTAAATATCTTCCAAGTAATGTAACTGAAGAAAGCCACTTGTTATTGAAGGTCAGAAAATTTGGAGTATTTGTATTTGTAGAAGAATAGAATATAACTCATCTTTTACCTTTACATCTCTTTTAGGTAATTTGCCACAGAATCAAGAACAAACTTCTCTGCAGTTAAAATTATTTTCATGGCCACACTATCTCATTAGAAACACTGGAAAAATGCAGTATTTAAAACTCTGACAAAGCAGGAATGTGCTGTGAATTGTCCCAACCCACCTGTCTCAGAGCAGAGTACAGAGTGAGGTAAAAGACTTTACATCACTTCTTCATTTGGGGAGGGTTAGTTTATTTCAAATTATGTAATATAATTCATAATAACAGAACACTGGACTCTGAGGATTATATTATGTCACAATGTGTTAGAAGGATAAAAAATTGCCTATGAGCACCACAGTACATATCCCTGCATAGAGGGACCCCTACCTAACACAAATCCCATGAGACCATCTGACAAATGGGCCAAGACAGAAGAAGCCAATGCCAATGGGCACAAGTAATGATTAATTTAATTAATTTAATTTATATAAACATAACCTGAAATTCTAATGTTTTCTCTTTTTTTTTTTTTTTTGTGGTACTAGTGCTTGAACTCGGGACCTACACCTTGAGCCATTCCACCAGCCCTTTTTTGCAAAGGATTTTTTTTGAGATAGGGTCTTGTAAACTATTTACCTGGCTTTGAACCACAATCCTCCTGATCTCTGCCTCCTGAGTAGCTAGGATTACAGGTGTGAGCCACCACCACCACCCAGCTCTAATGTTTTCTTACCACATTCATTAGACAGTCTAACAAGAATGGCTGCCATTCCTTTGGAGACCATTTATCTAGGCCAAGGATTAGAAAAGAAGTGACCATAGGGCAAACCCTACCTACTGCCTGATTCTTTTTAAATAAAATTTTATTGGAACACAAGTATGTATGTTTGCTCTGGCTGCTTTCACCAAACAACAGCAATGTCGAGTAGTAGCAACAGAGATCATATATGCTGCAAAGTCTAAAACATTTGCTATTTGACCTTTACAAGAAAAAGTCCACTGACCCCTGGCCTAGACATCACTGTCAAATACACTTTTCTGCAGTGATGGATGCCTTATCTCTGTATTTTCCATAACGTTAGCCGCTAGCTACATGTGGCTATGGAGGACTTTGAAATGTAACTAGTGTGACAGAGGAACTAAATATTTCCTCTCATTTCATTTTGTATTTTAAAACTTATACGTGGCTGTGACTACTGTATTAGACACTGCAAGAAAAACAAATAGCAACAGAAATGACAGTTGTAGAGCCATCTAGAATTGTCTCTTGATTACACCTCAATACATGTAAGAGGACATGCAGAGTACTGGTATTTCCTACCCCTAAAGTAGACATTTTACTCACAAATGCCAGCTTTCTCCTCCCAGGATAATGAGAATGGTGATTCCTCACCCCTCTGAAGTCAAATGTGGTCAAATGACTTGCCTTGTTTGATAAAACATGAGCAGAACAGCAAAAAAAAAAAAAAAAACAGTCACTACAATTTAAAGACTGCCTACAGAATGGGAGAAAATCTTTGACAGCTATTCATCTGATAAGGGACTAATAACCACAATCTACAGCAAATTCAAAAACTTAACTCCCAGAGAATCAACAACACAATGAAGAAATGACCACATGAATTGAATAGGAAATTTTCAAAGGAAATGGCACAAATGGCCAACAAATACATGAAGAAGTGCTCAACACCTGGCCATGAAAGAAATTCAGATCCAAACTACACTAAGATTTCATCTCACTCCAGTTAGAATGGCTATCTTCAAAAACAAAAACAACAACAAATGTTGGTGAAGATGTGGGGAAACAGGAACCCTTACGTACTGTTGGTGGAATTATAAATTAGTACAACCATTATGGAATGCACCATGGAGATTCCTTTAAAAACTAAAAATAGGACTGCCATATGATCCAATGATACCACTCCTGGGCATATTCCTAAAGAAATGCAAGTCAGGATACAATAGAGACACTTGCACACCAATGTTTATTGTAGCACTATTCACAATAGGCAAGCTATGGAAACAACCCAGATGCCCTACAACTGAAGAATGGATTAAGAAAATGTGGTATACATACACAATGGAGTTTTACTCAACAATAAGGAAGAATGAAATTATGTTGTTTGTAGGCAAATGGATGAAATTGGAGGACATCATGTTAAGTGAAGTAAACGAAGTGCAGAAAGACAGAGGCCACATATTTTCTCTCACATGTGGAAGATACATCTAAAAGATAAATATATACACAAAAATAAACATGATAATATACACATGTATATACAGAACATGTTTGTAATAGTTGAATTACTATCTGGAACTTGGGGGCCTCCCCCAAGGGAAGGCCAAGGGAAAGGAAAAGACAATGACAGAGTCAACAACATCGCAATACATTGCATCTGTGCAGGTAGAGGACATGATGATATATACTGAAAGCTGTTGAATAATAGGATGTAGGGGGAAAAGAGTAAGAGAGAATAATATAGAGGGTTTACCTGACCAAAGGAAAGGACATTCACAGCTGGGATACATTGGCAAACCCCTCTGAACACCGACTTTGGAACTAAAAATGAAAGGACTATAAGTTAGGTATCAAGAGGAGGAGGGATGTAATTTCTGAGAGGGAGGAAGGTAAATGGAGGAGGGTGAATGAAGGAGATGAAGGTGAGGGAATATGGTCGATGGGCTTCACATCCATATATGAAATAGAACAATGAAACCTCTTGCAATTGTTTTAAGTAGAATGGGGAGGGGATTGAGGGGTGGAGATGGTGAGGACAATCTAACCAACATACAACCAATGTATGATTTAAGATCATTCAAAATTATCTCAATGAATCCCTCTGTACAATGAATATATTTTAATATAAATAAATAAATAAATGAAACCTACCAAGCCCATGTTCTAAAAAAAAAAAGTTAGCAGAAAGGTCACAGCATTTACATGCCTGGTCGCTGTCCTAAGGGAAATCCCAGCATGCCTTGCTGAGGGCCATAAGACAATGGGGTGATCCCTCTCCACCTGAGCCCTTGACTGACAATGACTTGGAGAAAGGTGCTCCTCCAGCTCTACCAGACATGTGCATGAGAAATAAATCTGTGACTTTTGTCTTAAGGAACTGATGTTTGTTTCAGCCTTACTTAGTCAGGTCTGCCAAGATCCCCTCAAATAGCATTCAAATGGTCTCAGAAGGTCTTATCCACTTCCTTGCCCAATGCACAGCAAGTAAATTAGAGGCAGGATACAAGACCCAAGATGTGGCTGTGAAGTGAGTAATCTATTAGCATAGAGTTTCCTTAGACATAGTGAGTTCCTGGACTTCTGTGCCACAGTGATTGGAAGTCAATTCATCTCGTGGTGCTTCCCCTTCTGTGTCCCTGCTTCCTTTTTCACTGGTATATAAAGGGAAGACTAGCTTTGGAGACAGCCCATGAAAATCTGGGTCCTGACGGCCATTTAACAGCTCCATGGCATTGGGTATATCACTTGGCTTCTTTCACTCTTGATTCCCTCTTATTTGAAGTGTGCATAATCATAGTGTAATGATTGTCAGTAATGGTTGTTATAAGCATCAGCAATGATTGATAATAACTGTTAGTGTCCCACTCAGCTCAGAAAGTATGACCTATAATTAGGATGCTGAACAACCCCCACCAACCCATGTGTTATAGGCTTGGTCCCTAGAGTGATGCTATTGGGTGAGAGGGGGACTTTAAAAAAAATGGAGCCTAGTGGAATGTCTTTAAGTCATGGAAAATCTGCCTTCACAGAGTGCTGTAAGACTTGACTACTTCCTCTTCCTTGGCTTCCAGGCCATGAGGTAAGCCTCAGAACAATGAGACCAACTGTTCATGGACTGAAATCTCCAAAACTGTGAACCAAAATAAAGCTTTCCTATTTATAAGTTAATTATGTCAGTTAGTTGCTCTATATGTAGTAGAATACCTGGTATATAGCACACCATCAATAATCATGAAAGTCAAGGAGGGTAGAAAGAAGAAAGGAAAAAAGAAGAAGAGAAGGGGATGGGAGTGTGGCTAAAGTGGTAGAGCTTACCAAGTATGCAGCCTTGAGTTCAAACCACAGTAATACAAGGAGGAGGTGGAAGGTGGAAGAGGAGGAGGGAGTAAAAGAAAAAATTAGGCCTGGAGGATGGAGTTCAGTGGTCAAGTGCTTGCTTAGCATGCAAGCACCAGGTTCCATCCCTGCCACCACACAAAAAAATCAAAAATGGAAGGAAGGGAGGGATTTAGGGAGGGAAAGATGGAGGAAGGATGGAGGAAGGAAGGGAGGGAGGGAGGAAAAAAGGAAGAAAGGGAGGGAGGGAGGGAGGGAAGTTAGTGAGCTCTGATGTCTATCAAACAGAAAATGCCTGGAAATATGGTTTTCCCTCCCAAGAAAAGTGTGTCTTCCTTTTAAAGAATTAGTTCAAAATCTTTCTGAGTCATGCAGAGTTTTTAAATGATTTGGGGTTGACAGGCAGTCTATAAAAGGAAAGAGTTCATTGCAGATTGATGAAATGGAGGCAGATTCTTTTCTTCCTCTTAACTCTTGTGCCCACATTTTCATAATTATTTATATTTCATTAATCAGTTAACTATAAAAGGCAATTCAAGAAGTGAGAGGGAATATATTTGGTTACCCACGTTACAAGTGCCACAAAGCAAGAATTGGCAGAGATCTAATAGTGAAACCCAGCCCTCATGGAGAAAAGATTTCATAAAAAGTGTGTCAGACCTTTATTACAGCCACGCTTTGGGAGAGAAATGGCCCCAATGACATGATATAATAAAGCATTAAAATTTTTTTAAATAGAAAAAAAATCAAACCCTGTGACATTCAGCATAAAAACAGAAGGCAAATCTTATAAGCATTTTGAAGGGCCACATAAGGTTGTAGCCACTGAGGTTATCATCAATTTCTCCTCGCTGCAGCCCCAAATATGCTACCAGACCAAGTCAATGGCAGGTATAAGAAGAAGGTTATTCCTCACAGTAAAGGACATGAGAGCAGCGACAAGAAAGAAGAAGAAACTAATATTGGTTATGAAACTCAAGGAAAATCAGAGCTGAATTATTTATATCCAAGTTTGAATGTTCCCTAGCTGTTTTTAGCTGTCAGGAAGTCTAAAAAGAAAGTCATAGAATTTCTTCTTTCTAGCCAAAGGACAGCTTCTTTGAAAAAGTGGCCCTTGGAGATGAAGCCCTAGAAGTCTCCAAGGTACAGGACAGAGCTCAGGGTTAGCTGGGGTGGAAGTTTAGATGAGAAGTATTTCCAGGTGTGCAAAAAAGTCAGCACTATCAAATTGCTCTGGGACAAGAGTAGACAACAGAAAATTATCTGTCATCCTGAACAGCCCTTCCATGAGTTTCAGAGGCCATACGTCTCTCAATTTGTAAGACGGTCAGCAATTGTGTGCAGTCAACCACACTGTCTCCATTCGAAATAATGAAAGAGACCAAAGTTCAAGATACAGAGGTCAAACTGAACCCATTGAGCATCCAGGGAAGATTTCTACTTCTTTATTAAGTGAATTGCACAGATTGGGTCTCAGTATAACCAAGTGACGTCTTCCTGACCTGCAGGAGGTCATTGTCTGCTGATGGTTTGATTCAGTGTTCTCAGTGAAGTGAAAGAGGAACCAAATCTTCCTGACCATAAGCAGCATTGCTCTCAGGGGCCAAAGAGAGAGATTTCCTGACCCCATTCATCAGTGAACAACCAGATGGATGGTCAAACAGAAAAAGAGTAGCAAAGGTTTTCACCTCCACAGAAATCAGCTGCTATAGTTTTTGGAAGGTGAAGAATATCATTGAAGAGATTCTGAGTGCAAACCCCATTCCCACTACAGTGAGACCCCCATTAGGTACCAGAGAATCATGGGGGGATTATCTGATGTGCCAGTACTCTTCATATGGAGAATAAATTGTTGGATGAGAGTAAAATCAGGCATGCAGACTCAGAGGGTGAGAAGAAGGAAAGATTTTTACTGTTTGTCAATTAAAAAGAAACTCTCTTTAAAAATATTTTTGTTAAGAAGGAAAATCTCATAAAAGAAATATACTATTAACCACTTATTATTTTAGGTGACTAAATATAAATAAGTCATATATCTCCCAAAATACAGTAAATTATAAAATTACAATCTGAAAAAATTTTAGTTACCTTCTAAAAATTGATGCAAATGTAACCTCTATCCTATGACCCTATAATAAAGGGAAATACATGTTCTGACTTGTGTGGGATAGTATTGGTTTCCACTTGTTGACCCAGCATAATTACTAACAGCATCCTCTTCATCCTCAAAGTGACCAGTTTGGACAATTGTATGATCACACTATTTATAAAGACTTCCTCTTGGATATACATGCTTTGTTGTTTCTTATTTCAAAGTTCCTATACTGCAAATAGGAAAAGCCTCAAGATAATACAGTGGAGTACTCCTAATCTGAAAATCCAAAATCTGAAATGCTACAAAATCCAGGATCTTTTGAGTACTGTGATACCACAAGTGGAAAATTCCACACCATGAAATTGTGCTTTGTACACAATATTACTTAAAAATATTACATAAAATTACCTTCAGGCAATGTGTATGAGGTATATATGAAACAAAATAATTTTGTGTTTGAACTTGGGTCCCACTCCCATGATATCTCATTATGTATATGCAAACAGAGTTGACCCTTGAACAGCACAAGCTTGAACTTCAAGGGTACACTTATAAGCAGATTTTGTTTCTGGAGATTTGCAACAATTTAAAAAAACTTGCAGAATAAACCACCTAACTTAGAAATATCAAGAAACTAAGCAAAAGTTAAAGATGTCATGAATGCATAACATATATGTAGGCAATAGTCTACTTTATCATTTACTACAATAAAATATACACAAATCTTTATTAAAATTAAAATGTATCAGAATTTATGCACACGTGCACAGATCATACATGTTTCCATCCACAGTTGAGGGGAGTGTAAACATCAATATAAACCATGGTGAATCCAAGTGTTGTAAGTGTCCACTTAAAAATGCCATGGGACACTAATTATCTCTGTGTGAGCAGTTTGTCTCTCCGATGAATTACTTACTGCAGTCCAAAGTGACCCTCACAATTCCCACATATTTTTCACATATGTAGTGTATTTAACACAGAAAATGTGTGTTAACCAACAGCTTAGGTTATCTGAAAGGCTTCTGGTCAGCAGCAGACTATTCATAGTTACATCTGGGGGGAGTCAAAAATTATACTTGGACATTAGACCACTGTGAAAGTTCACTGTGTTCCAAAATACAAACAAAAACAAATCTGAAACACTTACGGTCCCAAGCACTTGGATAAAGGACACTCACCTGTAGCCTATATTATACAAAAGCATTAACAGCTGCACACCTAGACAGCAGAACATGAATCACAAGATGCTAAGATTAAGTTAATAAAATCATTTGCAATGACTTTACCAGCAGAATTTCTCCCACTAGCTCGTTAGAGTCATGTGGCATTTTTTAATTTGACATAATGGATGTGATCCTGTAAAACCAACAGCAAGTTTACAGCAAAAAAGAAGACAGATGCTGCTGACCAAGCTCACATCTGTGGTGTACATGTTAGTGACATGTCTTATTTGTTCCACTTAAGTGTTCTTTTGAAAATCTTCTATGTTTCAAGTTTTACCTCCAGAATTGCTCAAGACGTCTGGGAGGTTGCCTAATTCCTGTTAGTTGATTCTTATATTTAGGCCTCTGCTGTTATTACCATTTGTTCCTTGGCTGTTGTCGTTATCATAATATTTGTTTATCTCTCTAGATAAGCTAAATATGAAGACTCTGGTGTGAATACAAGCCAATAATATAAAGTGCCTGAGGAAATGAAAAGAGAGCATTGGAAAATCATCACAAGGAATTCTCTTCCTGACAGACTACTCAAGCTTCTTGTGAGTTGAAGGAAAAAGGACATACTCAAAAGACATACTTCCTTGTCTGAATATTGGCAAGTTAATGTGAGGGAGGACAGTGAGTGAGAGGTCACAGAGCATGATTCCCTTCCAGCCGTGTTCACAATGCAGTCCTCACACTGTTCATATGAAGTCTGCCCAGCTGCCTCCTGCCTTAAGGATGGCATGAGAGAGAGGAAGTAGGGATGCCCTGGCCTCTCTGACAATGCACTACCCACTACCAGTGAGGTTCTACAATCCCTCTCCTAGGTGACAGGATGTGCTATGGAGACAACCCAACCCATAGCACAGCCTCTTCAAACTCCCCCACAAGGACCACTTCCACTAAATCATTATCACAACATCTTGCTCAACCAAGGATTTGTCATTCAAGTTTCCATTGCAGGACAGGAAATATGACAAACCTAAACAGTGACCTACTCAATAGAAAATAGGACATATTCACAATGAAAAGTTTAGTTTTCATACTATCAGTCTTAAAGAAGTACCATCCTGATTCAAGATCTGGTCTTCTCATTGGATAAGAACTCTTTAACTGAAAAAAGGAAAAATGACAGAACCCACTAGAATAATGTAAGTCAACCCAGACATAAATCCATGAACCAGAAAAAAAAAATGAAATAGCATCATCCCTAAAAAGAAACTAGTCATGAAAACCACATTGTGGTTTATCATTGCAAGCAGAAGTTTGTCTTCTAATGTGCTAGACTCTACAGAAGTACGTTTTGGACATGATCTTTAAGTATTAAATACTAATTACCTTTTAGTGTGGTTTAAGTTTACTTTCTGTGACTAATCTTATTCTAGAAAGCAACATGAAGCCAGAAGAAAGGTTTTCACTCAGGCCAAAGTCTTTTTTCTCATTTCTTAGACACTTACAACTTTTACTTTTTAAGGAATTCATATATTTGATTCTTCTACAGTACTGACAACATTCATTTCATGTGCCATTTCTCCTAGAATAACCATTTTTCTTTCTTCAAACACTTCTATAAATACGAGGCCAATTAATCTTCAAATAAACCCATGAACCAAGCATTCTCCTAATTCCCACTTTACAAAGGGGGAAAATGGAAGAAAGGGTAAAATAACATCCTTGAGATTATACTGAATTTGATTTCTGAGTCATGCTCTTAACCACTATGTTATGTTGCCAGGATTGACTATATCTTTCAGAAGGGGACTTCATCAATACGTGATATAGCAAAGAAATCAATCTGTACATAACACAATTTGGCTCAAGTAGGTATTTATTGAGTACCTACTACATGCCAGATAGTTTGCTATGTGGCAAGATAAGCCAAATTAACTAGATAAGGGGAAGAGGTCCTTTGGAGACCCTCAGTAAATATATCTGAGTAAAAGAGAAGAATGTGACACCCCTTTAGCATCCTGCGGTTCAGAAAAGAAGAGGTACATAAGAACCTGAGGACTGACTGCTAAAGACCTCTTACTAGGAACTATTGTGCTAAAAATGGTTTTTCCATGATTAATGCCTTTGCTTTTTGCTACAATATACTTATCACCTCAAATTTATCAGGATTGATACTTAGGAGAGACATATTCAGAATTTCCTTCTGAGTCACAATTAATTAAATACATTGTTAAAATAAAATGCACTTTTTGTTTTTAAATAGGATGTACCCTCCTCCCCACCCCTACTTACACCACCCTTTTGTCTCCAGTGGCTCCAGAGAGAAATTTTTCCTCTTTAGCCTTTTCAGTCAAGTTTTGTAGATATTTATCAACTCTAGTTTCCAGGTCAGGATGTTTGTCATTTAACCTTCATCCTCCTTGAATTTTTATCCTGATAGGTTTGTATTAAACCACAGACTGATAAATGAGCACAGCTTTGGCGACACAAAAGAGCAGTCATTAAGGTATGAATCAAAATGAGGAATTTTTTGTTTTTCCCCCCTAGTCCACAGATCACCTAGAGTAATACATTTATATTATTTGTATTTATTTCATGTTCCCCTTCAGTTTCCAAATGGTTTCATCATCATTTCCTGCTTGTTTTTCTGAAAGAATGAAAGTATGTCCTGGTAGCAGACACTTCTGCATTTATTGTACTAATATGAGTAGCAAAAGTGTTTGGTCAATTTGGAATTCAATTCAGAATCTGTAATCAGGGGCAATAAAAGGGATGAAGTTTAAGTAACAGGCACCCTGATGTGAGTAGTGTATTTTATTCATAAAGACTTGAGATAATTAGAGAAGGAATGCAGGTCTTTACCCCCCAAGACAATCATTTGCTAAATCAGAGCTTATAATAGGGGCATTCCTTCTAATTATTTAGCTTCCAGTTTTCCACTTCTTCAAACTGTTTTATTTATACATGGTGTTTAGTTTCTTTTTGATTCTGAAAGTTGCATAGCATTGCACACCATAATAGTGCTTGTCTGAAATTTTTCCTCTCCTTTGAATCAAAAGAAACCAAGTAGCAGGGAGGGAGGGAAAAAGGGAGGAAGAGAGGGAGGAAGAGAGGGAGGAAGGGAGGGAGGGAGGAAGGGAAGGAGGGAGGAAGGAAGGAGTTGGGAGTGGTGTTGCATGTCTGTAACACCAGCTATTGGAGAGGCAGAGGTAAGAAGATCATGGTCCAAGGCCAAATGGGCTGAAGTGCAAGACCCTATCTGAAAAATAACTAAAGCAAAAAGAACTGGGGGAATGGATCAAGTGTTAGAGCATCTGCCTACCAAGCATGAAGCCCCGAGTTCAATTCTCAGTACTTACTGCAGAAGATAAAACAAAGTCCAGATGTGACAAGAGAGCACTGGAAAAGATTTTCATCTGTCTTGTAAGAAAATAGTGTAATTTCTGTCACAGTCACATCTGCACGTGCCTTTTTACTCAGCTTCTCTGCCCACTTCTAAGAGAAAACACTTTTAGAACCAAAGTAATACTTTATTTTCTGATCCACATTAACTGTGATCCAAATGTCAGATGTTTGAATTTGCTTGAGCTCTTAGGAGTCACCTTATTCTTTGAGATTTTAGCAGGATTGGCTCCCATCCTTATTTATGCATAAGAAACTATCTCTTTGTAGCCTCTGGGAGTCTAGGGTGGAGAGGGATGGGAGACTGACATTTCCCCAGTTTAGCTGTGTCCCCTTCTGCTGAATTCCCAGCCCCAGCCCAGCCAACTCTTCCTGTTGCCCCTTGCAGTGTCATATTGCCCAGCTAGCACCTGTCCCCAAAGTCTTGCTGACACAAGTCTGTGTGCAGTTCTTAAATTTTTCCAAATTTTAAGAACTGAGGGAAAGAAAAACAAAACCAACCACATGGGGCTACTGAAAGGGCTTGATGCCATCATTGGAAAATCAGCTACATGAAGGCTCAGCAAGAGTGATGAGCTGTGCTGTCTGAGGATTTGTGTCTTCATCATGCTTCTGCATTGATGACACACAGACTCTCTACAAAGTAGGAAAAGGACAATGACTTGTGCAGGGAATCACTTGTTCAGCACACATTGATCAACTTCTTACTGTACTACCTGTAGACCTAGGATCTTATACAAGTAATAGTAAAAGTAATACAATGAGTTCTGTGACCCAAAAAGGTAACAAATATAAAAGAATGAATCAACTAATGAAATAAATACTGCAAAAACTATGCTTACAGCCAGCATCCTGAAGAAATTCTCCCAGCTTTTGGTTTAGGACTGAATCTTCCTTAGAGCTCAGATCTCAGATTGAAGGCAATGCCAAGGTACCCTGAGCCAAATGCAGGAAAGAGAGGATAGTACGTACAGCATTAGCTCTACAATATACTCGACACTGTCAACAGACCACAGCACAGAGAGGAGAGAACTTTACAAGGTAAAACCCAGAAGTCCATTGCTTCTCTAGAACCAGAGGAGTCCATTCTCCTTAGGAAGACGGTGGTCACAGAGAGATCACATGGACGGCCCAGCACTGCAGGTTGTAGTGGCTGCCTCCAGAGATAGTACACTCCAGATTTTTTAACATCAACAAGAAATATCGTATTTCAACACCCCTGCAAAGTAAGAAACTCCCATCTTATTACTAATGAGCACATGTGCACCTCTCTTGGCTCTAAGTCCACTCCTAGTAAACAGCAAAGAGCCAGCTGCTCTTACCAGGACCTACTGGAGATTTTACTTACCCTACAGTGCCAATGCCTCTCCAGAGGAGTTGCATGCTTTGAATAATGAGAAAAGAGAGGTGAATGAAGCCACAGGCTAAAAAATGAGTGCCACTCTATTCCTGAAACAAATACTTCCAACAACAAACATGCAGTAAATCATCTAAAGTATATACAAAGCTTAAGACAAAGCAAAACAATGCCAAGAACCAATTTAAGAGCCAATGATCTAAGTTTTCCTTCTTTAAGAAAAGTTAAGACCCCAAAACACCTGCACACCCATGTTTATTGCAGCACTATTCACAATAGCTAAGCTATGGAAACCACACAACAAAAACTGTCGCTGGGAGTGAAATCTAACCCCTCATGGAATCAAACATGTGAAATCACACTAAACAACAGAAGCTGGGCAAGTGAGGGGGAAGGAAACAATTCATATAAGTTGCATAGAACACATCAGGCATCAGGAAGTTCACAGTCACTGGAATCAGACAGAAACTGGGTCCAAGTTCTAATTCTATCACTTTCAGTGCAGGTTACTTAACCTTTGTATGCCCCAGCTTCCTCATGTGGAAAAGGAATACAATATGAGTTCTTCTGTGTTTTATAAGATTAAAGTGATGACAAGTGCCTGGGTTTAAATACAGCAAGGGCCTTGCCAAAAACTGAAATTAGATCCATGTTTGTCACCCTGTACAAGTTTCAACTCAAAGTGGATTAACGACCTTAATATCAGACCTGAGACCTTGATGCTAGTACAGGAAAGAGCAGAGAATACACTGGAAGTAATAGTCATAGGCAAGGACTTCCTCAGTAGAACTCAAGCGGCTCAGCAACTGAGAGAAAGGATCGACAAATGGGACTACATGAAATTAAAAAGCTTCTGCACAACAAAAGAAATGGTCTCTAAATTGAAGAGGCCATCCACAGAATGGAAGAAAAGCTTTGCTAGCTATGTATCAGACAAAGGACTGATACCAGAATATACAGGGAGCTTTAAAGAACTAAACTCCCCCAAAAATCAATGACCCAATAAAGAAATTGGCAACTGAACTGAACAGAACTTTCTCAAAGGAAGAAATCCAAATAACCAAAAAACACATGAAAAAATGCTTACCATCCCTGGGCATAAAGGAAATGCAAATCTAAACCATATTAAGATTCTACCTCACCCCTGTTAGAATAGCACACCACTAACAACAAATGGTTGGTGAGGATGTGGGGAAAAAGCAACCCTCATACACTGCTGGTGGGAATGTAAGCTAGTACAAGCACTATGGAAAACAATATGGAGGCTCCTTAAAAAACTAAAATTAGATCTGCCGTTTAATCAGCAATACCACTCCTAGGGATAAACCCAAAGGAATGCAACTCAAGTTATTCCAAAGGCACCTGCATACCCATGTTTATTGCAGCACTATTCACAAAAGCCAAGCTATGGAAACAGCCAAGATGCCCCACTACTATGGAATGGATTAAGAAAATGTGGTATTCATATACAATGGAATTTTACTCAGCCACAAAGAAGAATGAAATTCTGCCATTCACATGTAAATGGATGGAACTGGAGATCATCTTAAGTGAAGTTAGGCTCAGAAAACCAAAAGCCACATGTTCTCCTTCATATTCAGATTACAAACCCAAAATAAATGCAGCAATATTGCTGGACACGGGTTACACTAAGGTGAGCCCACACATGGGAGGGATAGGGCAAGAGAAGGAAACAAAAAACTTGAATGTGTTTTTGTGCTCACTGTACAGAACTGAATATAGAAATCTTAAATTTTCTGGAGCCACCATGGAAGGGGACTAGGGAGGATGAAGAAGACTGGTAGAAATGAACCAATTGGGGTTGTAATTTATATATATATATAGATATATAGAGAGATATATAGATATAAAATATTATGTACATTATATATAATATATATATTATGTATATTATATACATATATGTATATTAATATATATATGGAAACAATACCAGGAATCTCCTTGTGTAGCTAGCTTTATCTCAAACTAGCAAAAACTTCATGTTTCTCTTTTTACCTTTTCTGTTTTTTCTTCTACAAAATCGTAGAACAGGAGGGCAGAACAGGTTCTGCCCAGGGAGGTGGGAGGGAAGAGGTATTGGGGAAAGGTGTAGGAGAATGAATATAGTACAAATAATGTGTACACATGTATGTAAATGCAGAAATGATACCTGTTGAAACTGTTCCAGGAATTAGAGGAGAGGGATGAAAGAGAGCAGTGGAGGGGGTAAATTCAAGTATGATATATTTGATACACTGGAAGAACTTTTGTAAATGCTATGATGTACCTCCACCCAGCACAACAAAGGGAGGGAAGGAGGGAGGGAGGAAGGAAGGAAGGAAGGAAGGAAGGAAGGAAAGCAAGCTCTGCTCAGCTGCTTCAACTGGAAAAAGCTCTTACTCCTTTCCCTCTTTTACCCAGGTATGAGGGAAAGAAGAGAAAAAAAGAAGAAAGGCAATAATGAAAAACAAAAAAGAAAAGGGAAGAGACTTAACAGAAAACAGAAATGCTTTCCTCTTTCCCACCACCAGACAAAGAAAGAGGCAAGGAGGAAAAAAATAAAAGAATGTTCTGTAAAATTTTAAAAATAAATAAATAAAAATAAAATAAATACAGCAAGGGCTGGACTTGGGGCAGATCTCAAAATTATTTAGGAGAAAAACTGTTTTAAAGTCACAAAACCCTATCCTAGTCAACATAGCTTCACAAGTATTAAAAACATGATTAAAGGTAGGTGTGTTCTCCAGTTACTCAGGTTTTGATTGATATACTGAGTTTTGTGATCTATGGCTGCATGTTTCACAACTATTAATAACTATTTTCAAGTCACTCACCACAATTTATTTTGCTTTATCATCTCCCTACCCAACTTTTTCCTAGGGATACGTTTGATCATATTTCTGTTTTCAACATCACTAAGGTTGCAAGTTAGAAGAGGGACTTCCATCCCCTACAGATGTGTGGTGGTCATTATTGTACAGCAGTTCTTGCAGATGACTTTCAGGCATGGCTCAAGGCCAGGCACAGCATTGTCCCATTCCTGTGGTTTCAGAAAGGACTTCTGGGCAGCAATCCTCAACCTATGCTGGAATAACCTAGGCTGGGTGCAATTAAAGCTTTTACCTGATCTATTTCTCCTACTTCAGTTTCACTAAATCAAAGTAGAATTTAATTTCTGTTCCTTTTGGTTTGGGCCATTTTGTTATCCTGTGCAGCAAATGCTTACACTATGGCCTGGTCACCTCCTGTCTCTACCCTCATCTTTCATCATACTGTTCAGAAAATCTTCCTTCCCTCCCTCTCTACTTTTCCTTTCCCCCTTCCTTTAATGAGAGAGTGAAGAGCTGTAGGATGTGAGAGCCAAGCTATACTACAATCATCACAGGTGACCACTTTGCATGGAAAATTGGTCTTTACCAGTAGAGGACGATTCTAATCCCTACACTCAATCCAATGAAAAATTATCGACTGTTATCATATGCCTGGCCCCATGTTCTGCATGGGAACACAAAGATCATTAAGACATACTCCCCCTCCCCTTGATTTCACAGAGAAGTGGAAAAGTCACTGATGTGATCTATCACTCTATTTTAACAATGTAATATCACCAAACTGCAGTACTCTGCACCACAGGGTAAAGTAGGGTATGTAATGACAGTTTGGGGGAGGAGGTAATTTGAGGGGAGGTGATTTTTTCTGGGGAAGGTCATGAGAAAAAGCCATACTTAGGTCAGGGTCTTATAAGCTGATATGGAAAAAAAGTTAAGGCTTCCTGAAACTCCTCATAAATGTTTTCTCAAATTCATTAATAGCCCTCCATGGTATCACCAGAATCATGTTTAAAAAACACAATTCGCTCATATGTGCTCCAGAGACTTGAGTCAAAAATAAATAAATAAATAAATAAATAAATAAAAATAAAATAAACAAAAAAAAACATAATTCACCTTCTTAAAATCTTTTAGGGGTACCCCACCTCCCTCGGGATAAAAATTATAAGCTCTCCCAATACATGCTTCCCTACCCCATGTATCACAGGCCTCTCCCCACTCTCTAGAACTATTGCTAAGCTGTCCCATGCTCTCTCAAATCTCTATGGGTTTGCACATGTTAATCCTCTTACTAAAACGTTCCATCCCCCATCCCTTTCTATCTGATAAAATCCTACCTATTCTTTGAGATTTATCTCAAACATCAGATTCCTTTCTTTGATACCTTCCAACCCCCATGCCCACATAGCAGCATTCTGGATAGGGAGTCAGGTGCCCCTAACAAACAATGTCTATTGGCTAAAAGAGTTGCTTTTCTCAAGTCCATTGTTTTATCAGTCATGGTCCCCACTGGAAATAGATGGTATACTCAGACTGGGTAATTTGAGAAGAGCTTTATTAAGGGACCATGTACAAAGGACCAGAAGCAAAGAAACCTAAGGGACACAACAGAACCCAGGGACTAGCAACAGCAACTGCCCCTAGGCCCAAAAGAGTAAGGAGAGATAGTGGCTACCAGCCTAGAAAGAGAGGATCACCTGATTAAAGCTTCAAAATGCTGCCTGCAGCCACTAGATAGGAAGGGAGGCAGGGGAACAGATACCTCAACCCCCTGTCACTTTCCTCTTCCCCTACTGCTCTCCAAGAACCAAAGCCAAGAATGAGGGAGCCCACTTGTATCTTTTACTGCCAGTTTCCTAGGATAGAGAGCAAGACTTTGGGAGGAGGGGAAATCTAGAAATGCTGCCCTCTCATTTTCTCTGTTCACCTTGCAGCTGGTAAGGGAAAAGACGGGGGCATTTGACACAGTTTGGACTTATGAAATGTCAGTGGAAATCTGCCTTGGCACTTACAGAAAGGCTTTTATTTCCTTAATGAACAAGACTGGTGGGTCACCACTGGCATCTCTTCTCCTCCATCCTGAAAGTGGATATAATTCCTACAGCTACAGCTGCCACCTTGAAACACTGAAGGACAGTCCCAAAACATCACAGAGATATTATCAAGTACGTCATGGAAGCATTAAACCCAGAACTACAGCTTCCTATTTCTATGTTTCTTGTTGCTGAGGAAACTTCTATTCATTTAACCTACCATTAACAGTGTTTTCAATTACACATAGCAATATTTCAGTCAACTACAGGTCATACATACAATTGTTGTCCCATAAAATTTTATCACCTAGTGATATCAAAGCCACCTTAGTTTGTGTAAGTACTGTCTGTTGATGTTCACACAATAACAAACATCCCTGCCATTCTGCAATGCATAAATGTATTTGGAAAGTATTCCCACCCATGTGGCTCCCTTGTGTTTGCTTCTACATATCAAGTCCAATTGGAGCTAGATGGAGTAGGTGTCTGTCTTCCCAACTAGAACTCAGTCCTAGGGGAGTCAGAGTTGACACAAGGCAGGGCATCTGTTTGCTGCTTGTGGAGTCTGAGTCAATGTGCAAAGCACTACAGCCATATCAGTATGACTCAATACTATCTTGATGCTTCTTCCAAGCTGTTTCTTTCCTTGGTTTCATTTTACCAGAAAGGACTTCCTCTTAAATGCCTTGCTCCTTGTGTTTTCTTGTCTTACCTTTGCCCTTGTATGTCCACTGGATATCAACCAGACTTGCATTGTACAAATTGTTTGCCTTTTTGTTTTATATCCATTTTTAAAAATGATTCCCACTCTAAAAGAGATGTGCTGATTAATGTACTCAAAATATCTTGCACCACACAGCCAATTCCTTTATCCACATTCTATTCATAATGTATGGCCCTTCTCTTCAAATGTGCGTTACAAGACCCGATCCCCACCAGCATTATTTGTAACAGCAGAGCTTGAGGTGTTTCTAGATGTCAAAAATGAAAAATTGCTAAATTCAAAATTGCTTCTCCCTTTGTTTTAAAGGTGACCTGCAAGTAGTTTTTATTTTTTTAATGAACTAATTGTAGGATTATATGCTGAATGTTCCAAATGCAGAAAGTGGGAGAAGAACACTCAGCACATACCTGCTACAAAATACCTGGTATTGTTTCTGAGCCTTTGCAAACCAGACTGCTGACATCCACATTTCCTGCAGCCCCAGCCAGAAGACTGACTCAGATGCAGCTCTGCTTCCACACTGGGGTGATGGGCACACAGGACAATGGTAAGTGGGACTAGCAACAGGAGGCAGAGTTTGGCTATTGGCTAAGAGACCTTGGGCAAGTTGTCTTACAAGCCACAGCTCAGCCTCCCCTCCTCTGCCAGAAGGGAGGGTCTCCTCATTCCCTTCCACTGAAGAAGAACTGATAGTTATGACTCCTTGTTCAAAACACGCCTTGCATAAAAAGAGGTTGTCAGAGCTGCAAATTATTTTCAAGACTCATTAGGCCCACACACATTTTGTTTGATGGGAAAAATTCTGAAAAATACGCAGTGAACTCATCTATGTTTCCCAGTGCCATACTTGCTCCCTCCCTAGCCAGAACCCAGACTGGGCTCTTGTCCAGATCTTTCCTCTTGTCCTATGCAGAGATGTAGGATGCTTTCTGAGTGACTCAGGCACTACATCCTTTTTCAGATAGTCTATGATTCTATCTAGGAACAAAGTGATGACGAAGAAGGAAAAGTTAACTAGGTGATATGGTTTGAGGGAAATCACAGAAATGCCCCCACCTGACTGAAAACAGTATCCTGCAATCAATTAAAAGTTCCACCTTTCATATGAATTTATTCTTATTATTTACTGTCTCCAGTTACCTGTCACTTGTTAAAATGTGCATAACCTTTTGAGGGTAGCACATTAAATTATTCATTATCTACTGTTATACTCAGAGAAAATGAGCTGTTTACTCATTCCAATGAGCTGGTTACTTCAACAGCAATGGACAGCAAGGAAGAAAATTTTGCTGCAGAGACCAATGAAGGGACAAAACTGGAGCAAGTTGTATTGCCAAAAGAGGGCACCAAAAGAAAGGTTTCTCAACTCTAGTCATTTATCCTTCCATCCATCCATCAAATGTCTATGAAGTGCCTTCCTGTGCCATAGATGGTGCCAACAGTGGATGATAGTTGATGAATTAAGCTTCTAAGCACAAAGATTACTAAGAATATTTGAGACCAACTTGGCCCACTTCATAGTGTCCCCCTCAAGCTAGCACTTCTTATTTATTCCTCTGTGGGGATTGGAAAGATCTGGCTGCCATGCCCAGGCTTACAAACTGGCTTCCTAAGACTCAGACAACATATTGGCTACCTGAGCCAGGCTCCTCAACTTGCCTCCATTGAGTGATTTCCATGAGAGTGGTGTTCATGTCTTTCTCCTGCTGATTTGGCAGCTGTGTGGGCTGGCCAAGCCATCCAACAGGAAATGCTGCTAATCAGAGACAATCTAAGGGCTAAATCGCTATTTGTGCTATGACTAAATCAGCCCTCTCCGCACACAAAAACAAAAATAAACAAACCATCAGGAGATTGGTACTGAATGGATATTGCAGAGACCTCCATTTTGGTCTCTGAGTTCTCCCTGAGCACCTGAGCCTTAAAACCCCAGGCATCTGATCCCTGCCCTCAGCCGTCACTGCCTCTGCCATGGGGCTTATAGACCCAGGGCCCTTTCAGACTCCATTTTATGCAAGTATTAATCTCCCAATTTCCCAATGGGAAAGGCTGATATTTTTGTTTATTTGTTTTGTTTTTGTTTTCCTATTAAAGTACCAAAAAGATACTGGAAACAAGAGCCCAGGTTCAGCCCTCTAATGAAGCTACTTGGGTCTTGCCAAGTAAACACAGAGAAGCCAACCACATCCAGAGGCTAAATCGTCAGCAAGTTGTGCCTCTGGATTTGAAAATGCCAAGCTGGTACTTTTGGATCAAATGGAAATACCATGCTCAACTCTATGGCTTGGGAGCTGAAAGCTGATTATGTTACTACCTTGTCAGAATTCACCTGCAAAATGAAGTGCAAGAGCAAGCCATTCACAATCAGGTAATTCCTATCATAAGCCTAATGAGAAAATAACTCAGGAGCCACCAATGGCTTTTGCCCAAAGAGATGAATAATGTGGAGAATCCTTAGCTGCATGAAGAACAGAAGAAATTAATTGCTGAAGCCTTCACAGCATGTTGAAAGCCAAGAATTACCCTCTGGAGCTGCACTTGTAATTTACAACAGCTGCCTCCTTCAAACAGGCCGAAGTGATTCTTGGGTAGAATACAAAGCACAGCTGATGGCAGAAATGAACCTGGCGCCAGGTCAATGATGCTCGTCCTCAGGCACGTGGGCAGCACCCAGCAGGGACAGTACACTGGAACCTGTACTCTCCTCACTCTCTGCAGCTGATACTTACCTTGAGACAATCATCACCCAACTCAGTGTACCATTGTCACCAGAACTTCTTAAAAATTCTTCTGGGAGATGCTGAGGCACAACCTGATTATTGATATTTCCCAGCTCCTGGAAACTAGGATTGTCACAGGTGCACCATGAAGAAGCATCTTATGCCCTATAGTGAACTTCTTTGCAGGAGGACAATAGGTAGCACAGAGAACAACATACCAGGAGATTCCCTAAGGATCAATGCCAACGTTCAAGGCATTTTAAAAAGGATGTAAGCCAAAATATAGAGAGGCAATGAAGAAAACAAAGCCATAGAAGACAAAAAAACTGATATGCAAAAGATTTATTAAGCCACTTTAAGCTGGGTGCCAGTGGCTCAGGCCTGTAATCCTAGCTACTCAGAAGGCAGAGATCAGGAGGATCACAGTTCAAAGCCAGAATGGGCAAATAGTTCATGAGACCCTGTCTTGAAGAAACCCATCACACACACAAAAAAAAAAAAAAGAGAGAGAGAGAGAGAGAGCTGGCTGGTGGAGTGGCTCAAGGTGTAGGCCCTTGAGTTCAAACCCCAGCACCACAAAAAAAAAAAAAGAAAAAAAAAAAAACCTTAAAACATGCAGAATCTTAGAAAACAGTGTTTTCATCTAAAAATACATATAGATCTTGAGTAAAGGAGATTGCAAACTTTGTGACATGAATTTGACACATTATTTCCTATTCACACCTGAAACTAGTGTTTCTATCTGAAGGGCAAATCTTAAATACTATACACAAAGTGAACTTTCTAAACCATTTCTACTTGTCTCATTGTAGTCTCAGATGCTGAGAATACTGTGTGAGAAAGAAGGGAAATTTGGTAACAGCAACATTTAAATAATAAGGACATGAGTGCTGAGTGGCAGAACTTTTAATGTCTTTAAAGACATGAAGACATTCTTCACTTTGAGCTGAAGATATGGTTGTGGGTTCTCAGCAGAGAGGAAACAAATGGCACACTTACAGAAAGGCCCAAATCTCAAGTCAACCTCCCTTAAGAAGAACTTAGCACTATGATCTCATGACTACCTCAAATTCTAAAATTAATCGGGTGATTTATTTTGCCTCACTGGCCAGCTGCTCTTAAGTTGATGTTCCCCAACTAGGTAAGATACTAAATGCCATCAATTTTTTACAACTTGTTATGAATTTGTTTATTAGATCCTTACTCTGGTTCAGACATGGTTTGTCTCCCAAAGATTTATATACTGGAATCTTGGTCCCCACAGTGGAAATAGGTGGGATATTTAAAAAGCAGGGTATAGTGAAAAGTTATTAGGGTATGGGGGCTCCACTTCAGGGGAGACTAATTCTAGTCTCACATGAGTCTGCATTAGTGCTCAGGAGGGCAGGTTGAACAAGCAAACTGGCACATCCCCTGAATCCCTCATCTACACTGACTGCTGCTCTCCCACATTCTCCCATATGATACCAACCACTGTGTTATGACAAAGTGAGTCTCTCCTCAGATGGGGCCACCCAAGCCTGGACTTTTCAACCTCCAAAACCATGAACCAAAATATAATTTTTCCTTACAAAGTGCCCTTCCTCAGGTATTCTGCTCTAGAAATAGCAACAAAAAAATTAGACTCAGACCATCCTTTTCTAAGAACAAAAATGAGGAAAGAGAACAGGTGTGGTCAGTGGGCTTCTGGGGACAAGGACATGGACATATATGTCAAAGTGAAATAGGCTGCCCTCCTCCTTCGAGCACTAACCTAACTTCCGTAGTTTATGGTACTAACAGAGATTGGGACATTTTAAAAATGCTTACCTTGTACTTTAGTGTCCATTAGCACATCAAAACCAGCAGCATAAGACCATATGCTACACAGGATGCCAACTTTCCTGCCTCCATTAGCATTCTGTCTCCAACAAAGTCCCTCTTTGTTCCTGTATCAATCACATCTTATCCCTGCACATGGAGGATTCCAGCTCTACAGGACAACAGGAGTTTGGGTCCATATATAAAAACTACCTGTGTGATCCTAGTGAATAAGTCAGAGAAACATCGCAATCTGACCCTGTAGATAATCTATGGGCAGTTTCTGCTCTGGTATTTGTTCCTCCTTCAGCCTTCTTTTTATCAAATGTACTAGCTATCAGCCACATATTCTTGCCTAACTTCCCAACTTTTTTTCCTTTATCTGATAAAAATGTAACCTCATAACTCATATGCCATCACAATAGTTGTTAGACAAAGGAATGAGGCATTACCTTTGAGATGGAATCATCTCTAGGACACAATGGATAAGGAAATGAGGATTGCAGGGATTTCCACCCCAATGGGGACACCATGTAGCAGCAAGAAACAGCAATGGAGCTGGGCATGAGGACCAAGCACATCCCCTAACCCCATGCTTTGAATGAGCCAGCACCTATGGTCCTCATATGAATTCATAAAAGACAAAAAATTCTGGACTGGCAGGTGTTTCAGCAATAGGGAAGAGTATATCTTCATCCTCAAGTATTTACAGTTCTTCTTTTCCATTTCCTAAGAGATTTTAAGATCAAAGTTTAGCAACCCATGACATGACTAACATTTTGAGTAGAGGAGTAAGAGCACACAATGCCCCAACATCTTTTAAGATCCCCTTCTCCCAGCCTCTACCCTTCTCCTTCCATCACCATCACCCTCACAACTCAACTTATTCCTCAACTTACTCTCACACCTCATCAGCTAATTCTTGCTAAAATACTAGCTGTTAATTAAGGTACTGGCCAATGTAGTGACTTCAAATAAACATACCTGGAGTCATTAGCATTTTATAAAGTGACTCTTAAAGGGAAATTATACATTTCCAATTATTTAAGCCACCCAGCATGTAGTAGTTTGTTACAGCCACCAAAGGAAACTAACACTGATGTGGTTTGGGGTATGCGTCCCACAAAAGCCTATGTGTTAAAGGCCTTGGTCCCCAGCCTATGGTGCAAACTTTAAGAGGTAGATCTATGGGAGATCTTCCAACCATTGGGGGTGTGCCCTTGAGGGGAATATTGGGACTCTAGCCCCTTCTTTCTCTTCTCTTTTGTACCTAGTCTTGAGGTAAATGATTTCATTACACATTCCCACCATGACGTACTGCCTCACTACAGACCACAAAACAACACAGACAACTAATCATATACTGAAACCTTCAAAACGCTAAACCAAAATAAACCTTTCATTTTTTTAAAGTTAATTGTCTTGGGTATTTTGTTACAGTAAGAGAAAGCTGATTAACACATACACTGTGCTACATCTTACTCTTTGCTTAACTCTCTCATATCTCATCTCACCCACTCCCTAGTTAAATGGCCCCAGTGGTACTAGTATCATCCTAAATGTCTTAGTCACTAATGGTCATCACAAAAATCAACTACCTCTCTTCTAAGTAGGGTAAAGTGTCCACCATGCTGTATTTCTCAAGGGCTTGAAGACACCCAAACATTCACCATATTCACTCCTGCTTTGAGCTCTATTCTATATGCACCAAGATTAATCAGCTGGGTGTCCTTGAGACACATGCAGGCACCTGTCTATAAGAAGTATAATTTTAGCATTTTTCAACATGAATAACAAAATCCTTCAGGAAAGTGTAATTTATAAAATATTCAAATCTAGATACCTCTGAAGAATAAGGGAAGATTGAGCTGTCTCTGTGGCAAGAAGAAAGGTAACAGGTAGAGTATATCTGTAGAGCAGGGACAATAGGAGACTGAGTGGACAGGGTGGCTCAATGCCCACATCTGAGTTATAGCAGTATTGCAGTCACAGGCTAAACAATAATCTAAGTCTTCTTGTCTAGGATCAAATATCTCAACAATATGAACCTTTCCCAATTAACAAGAATCCATCAGCAAAGAGCCCCATTTGCTGCCACTTGTCAACTTTCTCGACCACGATACTATGTCAATCATAAATTCATTCAACGTTTGTTCTAAGTGGGGAGTTACAGAGAATAAGAAAGGTATATACAGATGAGCCCTGACTTAAGACGGTTCAACTTACAATTTTTCAACTTTACCATGGTGGGAAAGTGATACACACTGAATATGAACTGTACTTTGAATTTTGATCTTTTCCTGGACTGAAGATACAAGGTACACTATTGTCTCAGGATGCCAAACTGTAGGCTAGGCTACAGGTGCATTAAATGCATTTTCAAGTTAATGATATTTTCAGCTTGGGAAGGGTTTAACAGGACATGATCCCATCATAAATTGAAGAGTATCTATAAATTGAAACATAGCATATGCTAGTGTATATGCTTAACACACAGGAGGAGTGGGAAAGTTCAGCAGAATATATCCTGAAAAGTTTCATGTGTTTGTTTTATAATGTGGGTAGGGGGGAAGACCTAACAGAGAAGATGTCATTTGAGGAATGATCTGAAAATCATAAAGGAAGGTAATATCCAGGGAAAAGAACTTTCCACCAAAAGTAGAAGCTGCGGTAAATGTGATTTCAGTGTACCTGTACCATGCAACTGTTAAGTAATAGTGTTACTAGAGAGTGAGATAAAAATCAATATCCAGCAAGGCCTTCAACTCAGAGAAAAGAGTTTAATATCGACTGAACACGTGACACAGTTCTTCTACCCCATAGGGGCACTTGCCTCACACTGCATGTCTTAGACCCTGAAAATATAGCAAAACTACTCAAATTCTCTAAAGACAACAAACACTGGACAATATTGGTAATGGGGTTGTTGGCTTCCATGGCAAAGCCAACCTGGCCTGAATGACACAGGGATGCAAAGAATGACAGACAAGAATTGAACAAATGCTTAAAGAAAGTAGAGTTTCCTTTACCAGTCAAAAAAGTTCAGTTACTTTCAACTATCTGTAAAAATATCAAGTAGATCTATTCTGGACTATTATTGTACTTTGATACAGAATTGATCAGTAGACTCCAAATTATTCCAATATAAATAAATACATAAACTTCAAAACTATTAGGCCAGTCCAATGTCTACCTAAGGAAATAGGCTCCTTACTAGAGGTGCTAAGGGGCAGTTACTGAGCCAGATTAACTGGCAGGAAATCTCCTCTATTAGCTTCAGAGCTCCCCGAGCATCCCCTGCTTTCTGATACCACCTGGCTTTGATAATGATGTGATTACAGTTCACCAACATTCAACCCAAGTGGCAGTGGCAGTGGGTCTATTTTCATACTGGTACCCTGTTTAACTCAAAACTGTCTGCATCAGATGTCATTTAATACTGAAAAAAATTCACAGTGGTGTCTGACCTGTGGTAGTTATCACTTTCACTTTAAAAATTCTGTCAAACATTCATTAAAGAGATTGAAAAATCTACTGTTAAATTTATATGGAAACACAAGAGGCCATGAATAGCCAAGGCAATACTCAGTCAAAAGAACAATGCAGGAGGTATCACAATACCTGACTTCAAACTATATTACAAAGCAATAACAATAAAAACAGCATGGTACTGGCACAAAAACAGACATGAAGACCAGTGGAACAGAATAGAGGACCCAGATATGAAACCACACAACTATAACCAACCTATCTTTGACAAAGGAGCTAAAAATATACGATGGAGAAATAGCAGCCTCTTCCACAAAAACTGTTGGGAAAACTGGTTAGCAGTCTGCAAAAAACTGAAACTAGATCCATGTATATCACCCTATACCAAGATTAACTCAAAATGGATCAAGGATCTTAATATCAGACCCCAAACTCTTAAGTTGATACAGGAAAGAGTAGGAAATACTCTGGAGTTAGTAGGTATAGGTAAGAACTTTCTCAATGAAACCCCAGCAGCACAGCAACTAAGAGATAGCATAGATAAATGGGACCTCATAAAACTAAAAAGCTTCTGTTCATCAAAAGAAATGGTCTCTAAACTGAAGAGAACACCCACAGAGTGGGGAGAAAATATTTGCCAACTATACATCAGGCAAAGGACTGATAACCAGAATATATAGGGAACGTAAAAAACTAAATTCTCCCAAAACTAATGAACCAATAAAGAAATGGGCAAGTGAACTAAACAGAACTTTCTCAAAAGAAGAAATTCAAATGGCCAGAAAACACATGAAAAAATGCTCACCATCTCTAGCAATAAAGGAAATAAATTAAAACCACACTAAGATTCCACCTCACCCCTGTTAGAATAGCCATCATCAGCAACACCACCAACAACAGGTGTTGGCGAGGATGCGGGGAAAAAGGAACCCTCTTACACTGTTGGTGGGAATGTAGACTAGTACAACCACTCTGGAAAAAAATTTGGAGGCTACTTAAAAAGCTGGACATCGATCTACCATTTGATCCAGTAATACCACTCTTGGGGATATACCCAAAAGACTGTTACTCCAGAGGCACCTGCACATCCATGTTTATTGCGGCACTATTCCCAATAGCCAAGTTATGGAAACAGCCAAGATGCCCCACCACTGACGAATGGATTAAGAAAATGTGGTATCTATACACAATGGAATTCTATGCAGCCATGAAGAAGAACGAAATGTTATCATTTGCTGGTAAATGGATGGAATTGGAGAACATCATTCTGAGTGAGGTTAGCCTGGCCCAAAAGACCAAAAATCATATGTTCTCCCTCATATGTGGACATTAGATCAAGGGCAAACACAACAAGGGGATCGGACTATGAGCACATGATAAAAGCGAGAGCACACAAGGGAGGGGTGAGGATAGGTAAGACACCTAAAAACTAGATAGCATTTGTTGCCCTCAACACAGAGAAACTAAAGCAGATACCTTAAAAGCAACTGAGGCCAATAGGAAAATGGAAACAGGTACTAGAGAAAAGGTTAGTTCAAGAAGAATTAACCTAGAAGGTAACACCCACGCACAGGAAATCAATGTGAGTCAATGCCCTGTATAGCTATCCTTATCTCAACCAACAAAAACCCTTGTTCCTTCCTATTACTGCTTATACTCTTTCCACAACAAAATTAGAAATAAGGGCAAAATAGTTTCTGCTGGGTATTGAAGGGGGAAGAGGGAGGGGGCGGAGTGGGTGGTAAGGGAGGGGGTGGGGGCAGGGGGGAGAAATGAACCAAGCCTTGTATGCACATATGAATAATAAAAGAAAAAGGAAAAAAAATAAAATTAAATTAAAAAATTAAAAAAATAAAAATTCTGTCAAAGATTAGTGCATGAACAGGATTTGGATGATAGCAAATGATCCTCAAATATATTCATTTTAAAGAGTAATTCATAACTTCATCATGACTCTTAATAAGTTTCTAATAAATATCATTATGTTAATATTACAAATTAGTCAAACTCCTAGCATGAAGACACAAATTCCTTTCCTAAGAACTCTGATCTCTTGTTTGCTTTAGATGAGGTTGTGATTGTGACAATGTAAACACTAGACTTTGCTTTGGCTGATTTACAAATGATTTTAATAAGACCTTACCGATCAAATAATCATTAATTCACTTACTGCACAAGTCTAAACATCATAGCCAAATCATCTTTCCCGCTATCCATGTTACTTTTCTCTGTTCCCTCAAACATACTTTCATAAATTAGGTTTTCAAGCAGTTACCATCCATGTACATGGCAAGCCCTCAATCAATGTAAAACAACAATATCTATGCCCCTCTTAGGGAGTCCATGATATTAAAAGTTTTTCATTACTTTTCTCACATTCTCTCTTTCATTCAGCACAACCTACCCTATGGGTGTATATTTTCCCCTCAAAATGTCTTTATGCTGGATCCTTCTCTTCTCTAACTGAAATCCATCTGTGTTTATTCCTCAAACTCTTGCACTTATATATTTTATTACAACTCCTTCATACCCTTTCCCACTCCCAAACCTAATCCTTTTCGTCTTTACCCCGAGGGTCCCTGCCAATATAACTTCAGGTGAAGCAAATGAAAACAGTAGCTTTTGCCCCAGGCTTCAGGCTTCCTCTACCAAAATTAAAACGTAAAAACATTGCATGGATATTAATATTATATTCCCTGCCCTATAAGCCTTCCATAACATTCTGTGGTCTGTCAGTCAACAACAGTTATGAGTGTCCACTCTGAAAAGTACGCTGCTGCCCTTTCTGAGGAGAAATAAAAGAAAAAAGGTCACTTTGTGCTTTCCTTTACTACTAGTTTAAGTTCCATCTTGGGCTCTGTTTCCCTATACTTGAAATTCCTCCACCCAGTACCCGCCTCTAGCTGCTGGAACAAAACCCCACTAGGTATTTTGTCCCTCTCAGGTACACACTGTCCTGGTTTTCCAGAGGACTCTATACAGTTATTAAAAATCATGCAATCTGTGATACACTACATCCAGTCAGCTCCAAAAGACAGATCTCATAGAGAGTGAACGAAAGTGTTGTGATCCACTGAGTTGCCAGGAACAGTGACAGATGATCCCATGTTCCTTGCAGCATTTATTCCTCAGAGCTACTCTGCAAGAAATCAATTGTTCCCATCTTACAAATCTTAGAAAGCAGTGTGAGGTCCTGAGTTCAAACTCCAGTACCACCAAAAAATAAAAAAAGAAAGAAAATTAATCAACCAAAATTGCACGTTCTTTTATGGACATTCTGATTGAGGATTAAGACATTCAAAGCACGCTATGGGCCATTGCATTTGCAACACATGTTTGTTTAGACTGTTGTTAAGTGGTGGTGGCAGAGGCATTCAGAGTACAAAGAAAAAGGTTTAGATTTAAAAATGGGAAAGAACATGGCAAAGTCCAAAGGAAATGTAAGTTCCCAAAGGCTTGAGGAGTGATGGTGGATTCTTTCTGTGAAAGAATCAAAGGATTTCTTAGGGACTATCTGATGGGGATCCAGGTCATAACCAAGGCTGGATAATACTGAGAAGGGTGTTAGGAACAGGGACAGAGGCTGTGGCAACACTGTTTTTGAGGATGGTCCCCATTCCTACTGGAGATTCCCCTGCATTACTGCCCATCCCAATGGTTCAATGTTCAGGGCACCAAAGAAGCAACAAATGACTTCATGAAGGATAAAGAGACCCAAAATCTTGACATCTCGTGTTTTTTGCTACTGAACAAGTATCACCTTCTATTTGCAATTGCAGAGAGTCAATATAACATCAACATACTACCTGTTTTAGTCCATTTGGACTACTATAACAAAATAACATAAACAATATGGCTTATAAAACCACAGAAATTTATATTTCATGGTTCTACAGACTAGGGAATCCAGCAGATTCAATATCTAATGAACCCCACTTTCTGGTTCATACCTAACACTTTCCTACTGTGTCCTCACATGGTAGAAAGGGCAAGAGGTGTCTCCGGAGCTCTTTTATTAGGCAGTAACCCCATTCGTGATGGTCTCCCCTCATGACCTAATCACTTCCCAAAGGCAGGCAATTAATACCTCTTCCTAATGCCAACACATTGGGAATTAGGGTTTTAACATAAAAATTTTGAAGGGACACATTCAGGCCAAAACACCACCCAAAGCCAGATATATTGCATCCACTACACTAAGGTAAGGTATGAATAACCTCTATAAAGCCAAAGCACCCACTGGATTCAGTAATGCGCCTCTTCTTTCCTTCTAGTATCTCTCCTGTCAGGGTGCAGTTGTCCTCACCTGAGTACCTCAGGTACATCTGCCTGCTTCCTTACTTGGTATGAACTAAAAGCTGCCCCACTCATTGTGTTGGTAGAGGTAGCTGATGCCCAAAAAATTTGCTCCATCTTGTTAAGACTATCACTCACGCTCTCCTTACCACTAAATACAAACACACACTCTCCACCATCATGAGCAAGCAATTACTAGGCACCTTCAATCAAGGAAGCTGCCATATTTATCTTACAATCAGTTTTCTTCCTCACATAGGTGGTGCTATATAGTGATTACAAAATGTTATCTTGCTCAGATTGACTGGATTTGAGTCCTAAATCCTTCACTGACAACAACAACAACAACAAAAATCACTCAGTCTCTCTATTCTTCAACTGTAAGGTAATGATTGCAGCAATACCTACATCAATGGTTGGCTGTGAGGATTAAATGATTACATATAGAGTCCTCAAAATGGTACCTGCCATATTAACATGTGTTACACAGTTTTGCTAATGTTACAATTCAGAATGTCTAAGCAGCATCTTTGGTAGGTATTGCCAAAATGAGATGGATGCTAATGAATAAAAATGAAGAATTAGAACATAAAACAAAGCTCCTAATGGTGTAGTTCAATCTTACCACATTCCTTCCATCAGTTACCCCTCCTCACAAGATCACTGAAAGAACTGCACAAAGACAAAGCAAGTGAGCATTACTTTACTGGCAGGGGCTAGAGTTAGCACTGAGGCTGAGGCTGGTCAGGCCTGGGGCTGGGTTTCACACTGTAATATGGAACTCTGGAGAATTAGACTAGAATATACAGAGGTCTATGTTGGCCCAGCCTCTGAACCAAATTATATCAAAGATCTTTCCCCAAAACCAAAACATAAACATCACACATAGCCCTGGCTTGGGAGAGGGTGTTTTCCTGTTCATTCCCTTCCCCTTACATGCACATACACACACCCTTCTAGAAACAACAAACAATAGCTCTCTAGTTTCCATTAAAAGAAGGGAATTGGTATAAGCAAGTGCATCTGGTCTCTCCAAGTTGGATGGCAATTTTTGGAGACTTTGAAGAGACAGGCACTCTCATTTTCCCAAGCTTCTAGAAAAAAGAGATCAACTTCTAAGAGAGCAAAAAGCAAAAGCAATCACTCCCTACCTCTATGGACCCTTCAGTATACAGAATTTGTCTTTCTCCCTGCAGATGGAGAGACTAAACCTGGATTCTGGTTTACCCTTAAAAGACATAAACTAGGGAGGAAAGAGGGAGAGGAGCCTTGAGATCCGGCCAACTGTAAACAATCAATGTGAACAATAAGCACAGCAGAGGGACCTTAACATCCCTGAAGCACTCAAGTTGCATTATGTGTGAAATAAAGGTAGAACTCGTGGTCCCCAAGTCCCTTCTCACTCCAACACCCTATAATGTTATAAGGCCATAAAGTCACTCACCACGTCATTCCACTGCCCAAGTACAACACCCTTGTTGCCAGGGCCTTAGCCATAGAGAAACCATGACCACTGAATTGCATCAGTCTCATTTTAATTCCATTCAACAAACACCTTCTCCATATCCCACCTGTGTTCATGAATGACTTTCTCCCATCCTGGAGCTATCAGAGGTGGAACTCTGAGTTGGGTGGAGGCCACTCTGAAAACTCTGGTTCTCTGGCTATTGAGGAGTAGAGCTTTGTGTTGGTCAAGGGTACACTGATTTCAGGCACTTCTGACTTGCTGAAAACAATTACCTCTTGTTCTGTAATTCTTCATGCTTGTTCTCAGCTCAAATTCCATCTGGACATTTTCAGAGTTAGTGGAGCATGTAAAGGGGGGTGTTTTTCACCTGTTCAGACATTTTTCAAATTTTTTTTGTGATTGGATAACTCAAATCTAGCTTTGTTTTAAACCTTCAAACATGCTGTGATATTGATGGGAAAAGGAAGTTGACAGGAAAGGGAGATGGTCCCCTTATTTCAGCTCTTATGTGAAAGGGTAAGGAAACCAGGAAGGGGCTTTACTTTACCATCATAAACATGGCCCTTAAAGAAAAGGGCTGCACAGAGCATGAGAAACAAAACAGAAACTTTACAAGGTACAAAAAGGATGGAATCAACAATTAAAATTCTATCAACAATCCTGTTTCCAACACAAGTACAGTTAGTTATGCAAAAAATTTTCCTTGCAATGAAATCAAGAGCTGGCTGTAATTTCTGACACTCCATATTGCAATGCTGTTACTTAGAAAGTTGAGCATATGTATAGACAATTTTTCAAAGATGTTGTTGTTGTTGTTGTTGTTGTTTTAAGTGCAAAGCCCACAGCAGTTATATTTGTTACATTGGGTTTAATCCAGGGAGGGGGAAAATTACTTTTTCTGCCATAGGAAGTCCTACTTCCATTAGCTTTGGAAAATGCTTTTTTAAAATTACAGCTTTCCTCCCTTTGGACCTCAAGAAAATATGAGGATGGATAATTGGCTTTGGGTCTTTGCTTACATGAGTTACAACATTTTAAAAAGCATGGAAGGATTTTGGAATAATCCTTAGGACCAATTAACTGTTTCCTTCCATGTATTATTATAAGGCCCAAAAAGGAGAGCAAATTAAATAAAATAAAATGAGATGGATGTCAAAGGAAGAGTATAAGGTATAGTAATTTATTCCTGCCTATAAAAGAACTCAGAGCATACTAGCCCCTGACCTAGACAAGTTTTGTGTGTTAATCTATACACCCACCCTTGGAGGTAAATGCTACTGTTACACCAATTTTACAGACGAGAAAACTGAGGTATAAGGAGATTAAATAACTTTTCCAATAAGTGAGGAAACTAGGATTTAAACCTAGACCACATGGCTCCACACGTTTTTTAATTATGTGCCTACCATGGGCAGTGCTAATATTTTGCTAGGTGCTTTAAATTTATTATCTCATTTCATTCTCACAGCACTATAGATTTCCACAGCCTAGTTTACAGATGAGCCAAATATGGATCAAAGAGACTAAGTGCACACAGTAGGCACACAGAATAATCAGTTTCCAAGATTTCTGAAGTGAAGACACCATCCTTAAGAATCTGTGAGCCTCCCTCATGCATCTAGGAGCAGAGGGGAACAGAGCACAAATTCTGACTAGACCAACAATTTACCAAAAAACAAGCCTAGCTTGGGCTTTTTAAAATAAACTGAGAAGTTTCAAAAGATTATAAGAGTTACTTAAATATGAAAAGCTCTAAGAAAAAGAATTGGAGATTGAAAGAAATCACTGGAAAAGAGGAATCAGGGATTCTACCAATTTAGCCTCTGCAATCCAATGTTTCATGAAGTTTCTATATTTGATCCTGGAAGTATAAGCAGAATAAGGATATGCTTTCTGTGTGAATGAACACTGGTCCTTCTGGCTTCCAGGTATAAGTCACAGGGTGAAAAAGGAGCAAAAACCTTACATATCTGTCCCAATGACTGATGGTGGAGAAAAAATCCCATTTTTCACAAATTATGGGCCCTTTTTTACTGCTAGTAATGCACAGAAGATTAAAGTGAAGTCTATATTTCACAAATGGGAGGACCAAATGATTTAAAACCTTTGTTATAATGACCTACTTTAGAGTGGAGAATCAATTTCTTTTACAGCAAGAATCTGTTAATTTAGGGAAAGGCAAAGAGGGAGAGAGAAGCACATGAACTGAGCATAAGAGGAAAGGTGGAGAGAAAAAATCACCAAAGAGGTTGAGTAGGCTTTTCTCTGGCTATATTTTATATATCAAGTAATTTAGAAATCATTTTGCATAGCTGAAAGAAGATTAACTTCAGATTCAATTCTTAGTCCTGGCTTTGCCCGTTAAGGGCTGTATTAATTTCCTATTGCTGTAACAAATTAGCACAAATTAGGTGCCTTCAAATAATACCAATTTATTATCTTAGGATCATGTAGGTTAGAAGTCAGATGTAGGTCGCAGTGCGTAAAACTCAAGGTGTCCACTTGTCTGCATTCTGGAGACTCTTGGTAAAAATTCATTTCCTTGACTTTTCCCACTTCTCAGACATTCCTTGGCTCTCAGACTGCTTTCCTCAATGAAACTAGCAATGGTCAGTTGGGTCTTTCTCCTATCACATGACTTTGACTCTGACTTTCCTTTGGTCTTCTACTGCTTTGAAGGACCTTTGGGATTACATTGAGTTCATCCAAATAATCCAAAATAATCTACCTTCTTTAAGTCAGTTGATTAGTCATCATAGTTCCATCTATAAACTTCCTTGCTAGAGATTAGAAAATAGACATCTTTGGGGATAATTGTTCTGTCTTCCACAGGTGGGGACTTAGCAGCTGGCCTTCAGTTTCCTCCTCTATCAAGTAGGAATAAACAAACTTGCCTCATAGGATTTCTGCAAAGTCAAATGATAGTACGTGTGTGTGTGATTCATCTGTAAGAGTGGGGCCTAGTAAGTAGTGCCCATCATGATAATTTTTAACTCCTGATAAATTTATGACTACTAAAAGGGCAGCAGTGTCTATAAAACCAGTAACCTTAAAATGACAGAGGTCACTATAGGAAGGTGACTGGGAAGTAGTGAAGAGATCTGGTAGAGGTGAATCAATTTGGGTTGTAATACACTTGTGCATGGAAGCAATGCTAGGAATCTCTCTGTATAGCTATCCTATGTCAAACATAGCATTTTTATGAGCAAAAATGCTATGTCTTTCTTATTATTGCTTATGTCTTCTCTTCAACAAAATTGGAGATAAGAGTGGGTGGGAGAGGGGGCAGGGGGCAGGGGGGAGAAATGGCCCAAACAATGTATGCACATATAAATAAATTTTTAAAAAAGATAAAAGATTTATTAACCTGGAAAACTGAAGTGGGGAAATAATGTCCAGTTCACACTGACCTATGATGTATCATCAGTAATAAAAATAGCCCATACTGCCTGAAAACAATTACAAATTAAAAAAAAAAAACTTTCCAAGTAGTCATTAAACAGAAGATATTGGTGATTAAAATATTAGTGATTAAGCTCTTTTTCTTCTTCCCTTTTCATTCTATTAATGTCTCTGGAATCTTTCTGATGAGCTGTCATAAGCATAAGTACAACAATGCATTTCTATAGACTTGAATGGGCCTGACAGGAAACAGCAAACTTGGTTTTCTCCAAAGCCAAGGGGACTTTTTCCACCTTTGCTTTTTTTTTACAGAGACTCCTGCCTAAGTCAAAGGGAGTTGAGAAAATTGGAAAGAAGTTAAAGTGATGGCTTAAGTGATTTGGCTTATCCTTCCACAAAAAGCAACAGGGTCTCCCTGACAGGAACCCCTTCAGATACCAGTAGATTCAAAGCACCTCAGCGACTTGCCTGAGCAAATGGCATGTCTTATGTTGAAAAGCTGAAAATTCTACCTTTTACAACATAAAAATAAGAGAATTTGCTAGCAAAGGCCCCTTCCTCCTTTCAGCATGCCAGTGTTGCAGCTCTCAGACATTGCCTAAGTCTGATCCAAACACCTGCATGAGCTCCTTTTTGGAGCTAAGCATTGCTGGAAGTTCTGCCAAGTGCTCACCAATAAAACAAATCTTTTATTGCATGCCCACTTGGCCTGTAGGAAATTTAAGGGAGGTGTTACAGTGAGCTAGCCAGGTGTACATTTGGCTGTAGATGGAAATGGTATGCTTGGAGGCCTGGATAAGCCCCAACTCATCCAGAATGAAGAAGTGAGAGATTTCTTCAAGATAATCATAAAACCAGGAACCCTGTTCCCATAAGCACTAAAAAGCTCTTTGGGATAAGATCATTCTGTTCTCTACAAGCATGAATACAAGGACCAGTGGTTCACACACATAAGCCCTTAGACTCCAAGGACCTTAGCTCCCCCATAGCTTCTCCATAATAGGGACAACTTTATCATATTAACTACAGGCACAGAGCCTTTTTGTGGCAGGGTGGCAGCCTCTTCACTTTTGGTTAGAAGAAGATGATGTTTCAGCCATAGTCACCAAATGAAATGGTGCAGAACTGAAATGAAAATTACTTCTGAGTCTGTGGCTTTTTCCTACCCCACCAACATGCCCTGTCAAATGAAGAAGAAAGGAAGAAGAGGAAGAAAGGAAGAAAAGAAAGAAAGAAAAGAAGAAGAAGGAGGAGGAGGAGGAGGGAGGAGGAAGGAGGAAGGATGAAAGAGGAAGGAGGAAGGAGGAGGGAAGAAGAAGAAAAGGAAAAGCCACTAGAATATGTTCAGACTAGTATAATATAATATTTAAAACAATATGAGTGATACTTTTAATTATTTGGTGTCATTCAACTTTGACAAGAAAACCTCTTAATTGTGTCCATATCCACCAAAAATATGTTCTTTTAGAGGAAACAAGCTCTAGAATGATCAGCTCCTCATTCTGGAAAGTTCAGAGAACAGCACTACTCCATGAAAGCTACATCTAGCATCTTGGAAATCCAGTAACAAAAGTGGTGAGGGCAGTAGTGAATGAAGGCAGATCCCTCAAGCCAACACACACACAAACATATACCTTGGGCAGATGAGGCTGCACCCAGCAGAGGAACAGGCAAAGATTCAAGGGCACAAGAGGGGTTACTGAACAAGTAGCTATCTCCCTCTGACTCATGCATGGATGAATGAAACAGATGGAAAATAATAAATTGTCAAAATGGCATAGCTCTAAGCAACCACCCAGAAAACTAATGGGGCTACAAAGATGAACACACACACACACACACACACACACACACACATACACACACACTGAGGCAGAGTCCCATGAAATACAACCTAATACATCCTTATGAATTTTCATACTCCTCTGTGATCCATCACAGGAGATATTACACCCCAAACTATCATCTATCACAAAGAGCTCTACAGGCCCACAGGCGGGGAAACACAGCACTGGGGGGATTTGCAGCCTCGCTCCCTGAGGGGCCTCATCGCACCCCTCACAAGCTATAAATTGGGAGCTCACTAAAAAACAAAGTACTAAGGATGCAGGCATTTAGTAGCACCCATTCCCATGGGAGGGGGAGGTGTTAGGACGGTTCCCAGTTTGTCAGAGAATCAGTGCCTAAAGCCTAAAGCCAGAAATGGAGAATTACTCTTAATCTTGCCTTCCTCTGTATGCTGCCCTCACATCCAAGAGGTCATTTCTCTACTGAAGTCCCACTTTCTCCATCAATGTAACAGGAAGTCCATTTCTGTTCCTTTAAGAAATTCTGAATTGAGACCCCAATACTTCCATCGGATACTTCCACTACCTCTCAACCTTGAGGCCCAGGAGGAACAGTGGGAAAAAGTAAACAATTTTTTTTAAAAAGGTGCAGAGATATGAGGATAAGTAAGACACCTAAAAAATTAGCTAGAATTTGTTGCCCTTAACGCAGAGAAACTAAAGCAGATACCTTAAAAGCAACTGAGGCCAATAGGAAAAGGGGATCAGGAAGTAGAGAAAAGGTTAGATCAAAAAGAATTAACCTAGAAGGTAACACCCACACACAGGAAATCAATGTGAGTCAACGCCCTGTATAGCTATCCTTATCTCAACCAGCAAAAACCCTTGTTCCTTCCTGTTATTGCTTATACTCTCTCTTCAACAAAATTAGAAATAAGGGCAAAATAGTTTCTGCTGGGTATTGCGGGGGGGAGAGGGGAGGGGTGGGGGGGTGGTAAGGGAGGGGGTGGGGGCAGGGGGGAGAAATGACCCAAGCCTTGTATGCACATATGAATAATAAAACAATAAAAAAAATAAAAAAATAAAAATAATAAAAAAAGGTGCAGAAAGGTAGAGACAAAGGAAAGAGAAGCTGAGTATTACTGGCACCCCTCCATATACACCTTCTTATTTCATCCTTGCAGCAACCCTAACAAGAGAGCTTTTTATACTCAGCTTACAAATGAAAAAAGTGAGACTCAGAGAGGTTTCTTGGCTTGTCCATGTAGCGAGATTATTTTATAGTTGCTTTATTTTTTTCAAAAGGCCTGCTAAGGCTAAGGAGGGTTACCCCATGTTCTCAAGGAGGTTGCTAGATCTGCATGCTAAGAGGCGGTCTTGCCTATGTTTGGATCCCGCCATCCCAGTCAGCCCATTTAAGCAGAGTCCAGCTTGCTGAGAAAAAGAGCTGGAGGAAGAGTAAACCACCCAACCAGGATTTCTACTGGAGAAGGAGCTGAAGTCCCAGTCTTTGGCTGGAGACTTTCTAAGCCAAAAATGATCATCAGCTCATCCTGGCACACTCACACGGATAGGACCAGTCTGAGAATACTTGAGAGGGTTGGGCTTTTGTTTCTTGGAGTTTGGGGGCTTAACAACCCTCAATGCGGTTGCTGCCTCAGGCTCTGAAATTCAGAGACTTCTGAAGTCAACAGGACTCCAACTTGTCCCTCCCAGCATGTGGTAAGGCCTCCCATACAACCAGTAGAGGCTGAGACCTGGTCTCATTCATCTTGATGGGCCCCAAGAGGGATTCCTGCCAGGGCAAGCAGACCCCAATACTAAGAGGCTCTTGGGTAACCTACCATAAACAAGATTTGAAAAGGGCTTTAAGAGATCAACACCAGGACATTGTGCACTGTCCTGCAGGGTACATAGTGCAGGGGTACACCCATGGATGCCATAGAGGACCTGAGAGCTACCTATGGTAGTCAAAGAAAAACCACAAAGAGCAGTAGCTAGCTAAACTAAAGACTTTTGCCTCTTTTCTTTTATACTATATTGTCCCTGCCCCAACTCTAGAGGGGGGGCCAAGAAGAGGGATAAAGAACAAAGAAAGCAAGGGATATAGGGAGCATGCTCACTTCCCCATTTTAGGGCTGACCTAACCTGAGTTGAAGATTAGCAGGGATGAGGACAGCAGATAGGAAGAAAAAAGCTTCTGGTTATGGGTGAACTTCAAGTTTTTTTAAAGTGTATTAGACTGGAAGTTTTTAATTCCCTAAAAATGAGCTGTAATTATCAAAATTAATTCTGACATGGTTGAAAGGCTGTCAATCCCTGCAAAACTCTGAGATTCTGGTAAAAAGTAGGGTTCAGCATAGCCTCAACACAGTGGGGCTGTGGCGTTATGAAAGAAACAGTGTTTTCCAACTTTGACCCTATCAAAGTCATCCAGATGACAGGTTGATTACACTGACTATCAACAGATGTGTGCAAAGTCAGAATTTGAACTTTTGTTTTCCAACTCCAAAGGCAGAGATCATTCTAGTGCCTTTGGGATAGAAAACAAATTCATCTGAGGTTGTTAAACCTTGAGTTAAACAGATGTTTTGGAATCACTACCTCTCATAGTTACTAGCACCATCATAAATCTGTTTCTTTCAGGAATTAAAAAGACCAGTTTATGAACTTACACAGAGTTCTGTGGTACAAATCAGTACTGTTCCATATCATTTTGTCCACTATTGTGTCCAAACTGGTGGCATGAGAACACCATAGCTGAACTTTTATTAGGCTACTCATGGAATTCTCCAATAAGCCTCTACCTTGGGCCTCTTTCAACAAGAGTTCTGCTGCTGGGTTAGCAGAATCTTCCTACATGGTATTACCACTTAGCAATCTTCCATTTACTGACTCCCAGCTATAAACTCCCAGCTATCTGCTATATTCAAAATTGAGTTCAGTCACTCTCCCTTATTGCAATATTGTGGAGCAAATATGTCTTTCCTTCATTTACAAGGATTGGTGAATAAGTCCTTAAACAGCAGTAACTGAAGTAACCAACTGACTTGGGACCATGCTGAAAGGTAACAAAGACAGCTACCTCACTACATGTGTTTTTAGTCTTGCCAGCCTGCTTCCTTTCATGGTTACCAGGTACATTTTTAATTCTCATCCTCTTTGGTTGTTTGAATTAAAGAAAGAGGGAAAAGATTTGAAAAACAAACCAAACACAAGAAGAAAATGTTACAAGAAAGACCAATTAATGTGCACAATAAAGAATGGTACTGCATTGAAGGCTGGTGGGAAAGAGGAAGGAAAAGAAGAGCAAAGGAAGAAGAATGAAGAGGGTTTAGCTAACTCAGGTTTATGTACTAAATGTCACAGCTTTATAAATTCTCAGAAGTGCAAAAAAGATCTGAGTGTATATAATGCTTTAAAAAGTCACAGAAGGAAAAAAGAAATGAATTCAACTCACTTGCTTATGGAGCTACCTTTAAAAAAAAAAAAAACCAAACAAACGGAGGCAGATAAATGCTGCTAACAGCACTCTTTGCAATGTTTCGAAATGAATAAATAAAACCTTCCCTGACAATTTTTTTATTATTATGCCTGTCTCTGACTTTTTAAATGCTTTCCTTAAAAATGTTTTCACGCTTCCTTTTCCCTGAACGTTTTACAGTTAGGCTTCTTAAATTTCACTGGAGACCTGCAAATCAAGTTGCATCTTGCTGATTTGATAGCTGCTTTTACGAAGCCCAGCGGAAGGCAATGCCTTAGCATCACTCTTGCTGGGAAGAGAGTTTATTAGCAAGGCCTCCCCTGCTTGGCTGGCAGGAGGACATGCTAGGAAGGCCAGACTAGGCTCCACCTGGCCCAGGGGCTAGCAGGCAGGTGTCTGGATCAGGTCACTCAGGGGTGACCTGTCTCATAGCAATGACAAAGGAAATCACCTCTTTCCCCAAACATCATTAGAGACCCTTGCTTCCCACCCTGGTTGGGAAAGGGAAAGTGGGCAGAGACAAGAAATGAAAAACCCTTGTTTTGCAATCCTAGTAATTAGTCCTAGAGGATTTCTCCAACTGCTACTGCTGGCAGGAAGGCCTGTGAAGTAGAGTTGTCAAGCTTACTGCACCGGCCACCATGGAGCCAGTTCCCTACTTGAAATTCAAATGAGAGCTGCTCTGACCTTTCCTGTCACATATTTTATTTCAGAGACAGTTTACAAGGCCTCTCCACCATGCAGGTCATGTTTTAGTTTAAACAGAAATCTTCTTATAGGTGTTAGATGCGAGTTAATGATTACACTGAAATCATTCTAATTAGGCTCTGTTGTTACATGTTGCCCTTTGGGGGCTGCCGCTGTTGTCACATAAAGTATTTTGTAGAAAAATAATTGGTTTAAGATCTCTTCTTCCCATTCTGGCATACTCATCTCTCTCTCTCTCCTTCCTTCTGTCCCTCCCTCTTTCTTTCTCTCTCATAATTATGGATCTCTCCGCACTTGGCCAGGAAGATCATCTACCTGCCAGTCCCTATAAACTGTTAAGAAGGTGTCTGACTGCCAGCTGCAGCCAGGAGAGAAACCCATAGATACACCTTTGCCACAGTATGGCCGTGTAAAGAGGGAAATGAGAAGATTCCTATTATGGCTCCTCCAAAGCATCCCTACTTTCTGTCCTCTTTTTCTTTCCAAGAAGGTCCCTAGAGAAGTGGTTGACTGCCCACCCTGAGCATATACTGATGTTCTGGAGTGGGGAAATGATTCTGTGGAGGTGGGCTACACTGGTTTCTCTATGTGGTTTCTTTATGATTTCCCTACATCTGTGTTCCTACCCCATGCACAGTTCAACTCAAGCAATTTTTAGTCTGAGTACTGCTATAACAATCCAATATTGATTTTTTTTTCTTTCTCCCAACTATTATTTGTTTCTTCTCACACACCTTCAGTAATTGAGCCAGTGCTTGGAGAAAAATCATTTAGCCATTTAAAGGGACATACTTAACACTGGAGGAAGGGAAGAAGGAACAAAATTGGGGGAAACTGATGGAGCCTACTCTGTAGAATGGATAGCTCTGATGAAAATGAGATGGACCTTACCTTGGAGGGAAAAAAGGATACTTTCTAGAATGTTTAAAAGCTAACGGGTTGGACAGAGTTGAAAGGAACAAGAGCAGACTTTCAAATGAAAGAGCAAAGATTCAAACTGGGGAGAATATATTAACTTATACTCCAAGTAAGCACAAAGGGTGCTTACTACTCATGTGTATACCTGAGACCTGACTATACTTTCTTTTTTTGTGTGCAGTACTAGGGTTTGAACTCAGGGCCTACACCTTAAGCCACTCCACCAACCCTTTTTGTAATGGGTTTTTTTCAAGATAGGGTCTCCCACACTATCTGCCCGGATTGGCTTTGAACTGCCATCCTCCTGATCTCTGTCTCCTGAGTAGCTAGGATTATAAGAGTGAGCCTCTAGTGCTCAGCTCTGATTATACTTTCTGAGGTTGCTTCTAATCTTAAAACTATTGAAAAAAATTATTCCAAGGTCAGCCTGTTTCAGTCACTTTCACTCTATAATCTAGTGCCAGAGAAATTGAAAAAAATGAAAATGTTATAGCAAAAAGCTGTTTTAGGCAGTTTGGGAGAAAAAAATTCACTCATCTTGATAACAAGAAAAAGCATAAAGAATCAACAATATTATAAAAGCAGTGCTGTATCTCCAGCCCTTTTATCTCCTCCTCTTAAGAGCTAAAGTGAGTTGTCAGTCCACAAAAATCCTTGCTATATAAATAAACATTCCACCAGTGATGCTAAGAACTCAATTAATGCTGTATGCAAGTTAAAAATACTGGTCTCTCAGTGGATTGATTTGCTTGCACCTTGTTAGGATCTGGTCTTAGAGATTTGTTTTTCTGGATATGTTTTAAATTTTAAAAATTCAAACAATATATATATGTACACACATTATAAATGCCTGTATGTATAAATATGTGTCCATATTTATAAAAGTAGATAAACAGATGGATATAGATAGACAGACAGACAGAATGATAAGAATGATAAAGACACTTTCTCTGTCTTCTAAACAACTGGGCAAATTTATTTCATAACCCCATAGACCCTAGACCGCCTGGCAGCCTCATGCCTCCAACTGCAATGTTTATTGGTAACATCTTTGTCACTGCCTAAACAAGGCATCAATAATTAAATTCCCATTTATAAAAAGAGGAAATTATTCATGCCATCAGCACTCCCCATCAATAACTGGAGGAAACCTAACTATCTCATTACCCCATCACACTGTGTGCAAACAGAACTGCCCGTTGTTGACAATAAATATTTAATAAGTGAGGAAACAGGAAGGATAGACCAAGGATGCCGAGGATGCCGAGGGGAGCTGCTCAGGAGTTGCCAGGGGATGTGACCCCGGTGGTGACAGTTTACCTCCTAGGTCTCCCAGAATGACCACAGGCCACCTGCCTACTTCTGAATCACACAGCATTTGTTCATTCATGCCTAAAAGTAAAGCACAAATAGCCTTGGTTTTTTTTATTTTCTCTTTGCATCTTCAGTAAATTCCTAGAAACGTTTCTCGGCCATTGTTTTTGAAAGAGCCACTGTATTTGAAATACTCTGTTACTTCCACCTGCTGACTGGAAGTTTAGTGGAAAATGTACTGATAAGAGGTGGGGTGGGATTTCAAGATGCAGAACTCATTTTCCCACTGAGCTGCTGGGAAGCCACAGGAAAGCTGCTTTACCTCTCTGTGCCTCAGTTTCCTCAAGTCAAAATTGAGACATTTGGAAAAGCTGATTGCTCTTTCAGCTCTTAAAAATAAATGCTTCTTTTTCTCAGACTTTTCCCTTTAAAGACAAAACAGGGAAATCTCTAATGACCAAAGGTAGAGAGGCAGTATGATTTTCAGACTAGTATTGACCTTGTAGCCAATGAAACAGTAACTCTAGTTACTGTTGGATTAGGGTCCTATTGGATTAGGGGCCACCCCTAATTTTAATGCAATTAAAATCCTAATTTTAATGCAATTACTCCTTAAAGACCCTATCTCCAAGTAGTCACCTTCTGAGGTAATGGAGTTGGAACTTCAATATGTGAATTTGCAGGGACACAATTCAGCTCCAATAAGCATTTTCAACCCAATTAGGCCACAAGTGTTTAAGAATAAAACCCTGACTGTATTTCTAGCATATTTTTCAAGGGAGGTCTTCCAAATCACAACCAGCATTATGCTATCAACTAGGTATGTGGTACCAATGAGAAATCCAATCAAGCACTGGGCACATTGTAGTACTGACTCTACCTACCTCTACCAAGGGAAATTGTGAGCAAAAGGAGAGCCTGACACGGTGGGAAAGGCTAGCTGGAAGGCAGAAGATCAGAGGATCTAGCTGAGTGGATTTGGCATCACTCAGTATTTCAGTTGCTCCATTCATAAAATAATAATACTATCAACCACCACCTGGGGTTATAAAAGAATCAAAGGAAATGGTAGATGTAAAAGTCCTTTTTCAAACTTAAAATACTGTCCTGTAGAAATAATACAGCTGTCTCATCCCAAGTTCAATTGTATTACTTGCTGTTTTTCAAAGCTATAAAGGTTAATTTCAGGTGTTAACTTGAATGGATTAGAAATACCTAGAGAACTGGTTAAGAACTGATTCCTGCTGTGTCTATGAAGGTGTTTCTAGAGGAGACTAACATGTAGATTTAGGCACCAATTGACTGGGAATCCAGAGAACCCAACAGGCAAAGGAAAGGCAACTCTCTCCTCTTTCTCTCTCTCTCCTCTACTCCTCTCCTTTCTTCCTCAGTTCTCCCTCACTCTCTGTCCTGGAGCTGGAATACAATTATCCCCTTTCTTAGACATCAGAACTCCAGGTTCTCCAACCTTTGGACTTCAGTATTCCCCTTGTGTTTTCAGGCCTTGGCCTAAGAGTTACTAAGAATTAGCTTCCATGGTTCTAAAGGTTTTTATTCGGACTAAGCCATCCTATAGCATCCCAGGCCCCCAGCTTTCAGAAGGCTTGTCATAAGACTTCTTAGCCTCCATAATTGCATGAGCCAATTGCTCTAATAAATCCTGACTCAGATATTTACATCTATATCTACATCCTATTGATTCTACCTCTCTGGAGAACACTGGCCAATACAACAGTATGAAGGATGCAAAAATAAAAGGCCCCTTGAAAGTAGAAAGCTTTTGTTGTATACTACTTATATTTGTTCCACAGTTCTAGCTGAGCAAAAAGTGGGTTTTCAGTATTAGTAGAACTAACATTTCAGGAGTGCAGTGTGTTTAATTAAAAGATGAAACATTGAGCATAGGTACCTAGTTCTGAAAAAATGAAACTAGAAATATATATTAGCTTGTTCATAAAGGCCAGCTTATGAGAGTTTTCCATTATTTTTACAAATATCTTTTTTTATAATCAAAGCACATCAATACATTTAGAATGCATTCAGAAAAACATTTATCAGTATTCCTTCCAGGACATCAGAAATGGTGCATGGTTCTGTGTGACAATGGGGATACTTCTTCAGTTTCCTGGCAATTACATGGGACTTTCAGTGTAACTGAGATGTGTACCTGATAAATATTCCATCCTCTAATTAAGATATCACAGGTTCATGCACTTTGTAATATTATTTTAAAGTAGACCAAGTTTCACATCATTTTTACATTATACTAAGTGACATTGGTTGCTGGAATCTTAATTCTACCTTAAATGCTTGGAATGCTGTAATTATTGTGAGAAATACTAAGGAAATCCAACTAGAAGCGGGAAGTATCAGAAGATGAGAAATGGGGATTATAAACTGGGATTATAAACTCTAAAGTAATACTTCCTTGAATCTTGTGATCTCCTCTGATCTTGTCTTGCAAACCCTTAATTTCAATGTCACCTGACCACAGCACTGTAATAGATGGTCTTTTCCCTATTTTAGTTTATATCACTATGAAAAGTATGGTTTTAGTTAAAGTACAACAATGACATATGTTTCACAATTTATGTAGCTGCTTTCCTATTTGGAATCACTTCTATAACAGAGAGACAGAGAGAGAGAGAGAGAGAATGCAAATTATGGGGACCTAACCTCTAAAGTTCCTATTTCAAATGCTTTATATTATATTATCAGGAATAAAAAATGTCTAGGAAAAGCTAAGAGAGAGGGAAAAGAGAAATAAAAACAGCTGTTATTTCAATGGGAACAGCTAGCCTGAGCAAAGTTTGTGAGATCCCATCTCAAAAAAAAGATAAAAACAAAAGGGCTGAGGCAATGGCTCAAGTGGTAGAGCACATGCATAGGCGCAAGGCCTTACATTCAATTCCCAGTACTGCAAAAAAAAATCAAAATAAAAAACCAACCAACAAGCAAACAATCAAACAAAAATGAGTCATAGCTGGGAGAAGGTTAACTATATCCTAGACTTAGGCCTAATTCTGAGTTGATTCCCATTCTTTTTTCCTTCCTTTTTCAGCGTTCTTCATCTTAGAGGCAACTGTGCTTGTGTCCTGCATTGGGACGTCTTCCAATATGTTGCCAGAGAGACAGTTCCCTCTCACTTGCCTAAAAAAAGTCCCATGAATAATTGCTAAAATATCACGAATCAAAATTGCATCTGATAGCTGTGTGTTCCCTAATGGGTGGACAGAAAGTCTTCGCCTAGGGCAGAATACTCAAATCCATTTTGCTATCCAATTGTCAGAGCTGTCCAAGACTGTGTTTACTTTTGTCAGAAACAGGAATAAGGTAAAACACATGGGAGAAGTTTCTAGCATAGAGAAATTAGTGCTAAATTAAGATACAAACAACATGTCCTGAGGATGGAAAACAATTTAGGGAAATGAAGCAATCAGTAAATATTATTTGTTACATTGACAAATAGGATTTGGCAGACACCCAAAGTTTCCTTTTAATTTGAAGCCAAAAATGCCTTTTGATTTGACAATGTAATTTTCTGTGAGTTGGTATGGATTAAGTATTTGTGTGTTCCCTGCCACCCACCCTCCCTCATTCATATGAATTCCCAGTATGATGATGTTAGGAGCTGGGGTTTTAGGAAGTGTATTAGGTCATGAGGACAGAGCTCTTGTGAATGGGATTAGTGAATTTATAAGAATCTAAAGAGACCAGAGTTCTCCCTTTTTGTCATGTGAGGACAAAGCTAGAAGGCACCATCTATGAATTAGAAAAGGGGCCCTCACCAGACACTGAATCTGCTGGCACCATCACTGTTGACTTTTCAGCCTTCAGAACTGTGAGAAATTCATCCTGTTGTTTATAAGCCATCCAGTCTCCTTTGTTATAGCAGCCCAAATAGACACAGTGGCTGCATGTTCCTAAATGGGCAAATGGGGAAGAATATTGGTGGCAAGACACTTGAGGAATATCATAGTGCACTAACACAGTGGTCCTGCAGGAAACTGGAGTCTACTCTTCTTTTTACATACAGGCATAAGGAATATGGTAAGAGTCCTGAAATAAAAAAGAATTTGAAAGTTTTATTATGAGCTATTTCTCTCATGATTCTTTTCTTAAGCCCCGATGTCAAATCATGCTAAGGGTGGGGAAAGAATAATGGTAGTTATGTTATTGTAAATTGAACTGAGTCAACATTTTAAAACAATGTTAGTTCCCCCAAGACCTACTCTGTGTAAGGCAAAATATTAGTTTTTCTGGAAGAAAGAGGAAAAACTTAAGGTAAAAGTCTAGTCCTCAATAATCTTGCATTTTCCTCTTCTAGATCACCTTTATATCTAACCCTGAGTGTGTTAATTTGTAAACTCCTAAGCTAACAAATACACAAGATAAGGAAGAGGGGAGGACAGTGGCAATATACAGTGGGTGTATAATAAGGAAGGGCCACTTGGGTGTTACTTCCACTCCAGCCTGTAAGAAAAATGATCTTCCCTATCAAAGTATTTGTTACTCTCTTAGATTACTTAAAAATTCTTCAGGTCACCATCTTAGGTGACTTGCATGTGTAAAGGGTCCTTGCTTCTTCTTCCAGATCCCTGTACAACTTCATTGCCCACCAAACTATATGCCCTACACCATCCCCCAAGCCTTTTAGCCAATTGAGGGAGATTGTGAACCTCTGACCTGGACAAATCCTGGGTTAGGAGCAGGTACAACTGCGTCAGGGATATAAGGAGGAGCCATGGTCGGCCATTTTGTGCTCGCATGTCAGCTCAGCTGGAGTAAGTACATGCTTGCACCCTTTTGAACAAAAGAAATTATCTTGTCAAGATTTTCTGTCTCTCCTGTGTCTGTTTTTGGCACTGGAGGATCTTTAATTCCAACAAGCCCATACTGTGCCCATCATCACTTGAGAAATATAGCCAGAGCTAGTCTAAGTTTGCATCTTAATCACAAAATATGTGAAAGGGACAGACTCCTTCTTGTTCTAGAATAGGCTAAGTGTTTGGTGGATCTGCTGGCCTCAAGGGAGAAGTGAATGTGAGAGCTGAGAAGAGGAAGGGCAGTCCAGTCCATCCTTCTTGCCTTACAAAAAGACCAGAAACATAAGGTGTCTACATTTGAGTCAGATGTTGACGGTTGGAAAGAATTTTACCAGAGGAAAACTCTCAGGGAGGACTGAGCATTTTTATCACAATGGTACCAACAGCAGCTAATGTGTCTTGCTGTCATGTGTTTTCAAGACAGAGTCTAAATTTCCTGGCCTGGAACTCATGCTTTTCTTGCCACAAACTCCTGAATTCTGGGATAACAGATGTGAAATACCACACCCAGCTGATTTTTGTTTCTATGTTAACTATAACCTGGGCCTCAAGAACCAGAGAGCATTTGAGATAAGTAGAGATGACAATGAAACATTAAACTCAAATTAACAATTCCCTCATGCACACAATGAATGTCTCATGCCTCATGATTAGACAAGAACCCACCCCAGAGTGGTCTCAAATTAAAGTCTTCAGGTGAGATCAGATGAGCCACATTAAAGAGAGTAAGGACAACTGAGATGTTCCTCAGAATTCACTTGTTGGCTCTGTTTGACACTGAGCTTCCCTCCTTGTCATACAGGATCCCATTTGAGCAAGAATTCTAGAGGAAATCCCCCACCTTTGTTATCTGACCATCCTGGGTATCTCCCCACACTGACTTGCCTTCAGCAATAATCCTAAATCATTTAGACAAAAAGTACTTACCCTGGATGATTTCCCTTAGCCATTTCCCTTCCACTGACGCCCACCCTACACCTTGGTTACAAATGTCCTTATCAACATTGAGTCCAGTCTCTCTCCCACACCACTGCAGTGCTATCACCATGCATCCTTTCCCTGTGAAAAAGTATGCCTTTTTTTTTTCTGAGACAGAATCTCAGGCTGACCTTGAACTTGATACATATCCCAGGTTGCCCTCAAATTTTCCACCCTCCTGCCTCTACCTCCTGAGTGTTGACATTATAGGCATGAAGCACCATGGGCAACAATCATGATTTTTTTATTTTTGTTGTTGAGTTTGGTAGGGGGAGAACTAGGGAGTTGTTTGTTTGCTTGTTTGGGGTTTTCTTCTTGTTTGCATTGTACATGCTAGGCAAGCACTCTACCACTAAGCGACATCCCTATCCCCAAAGTAATGCTTTTTATTGTTGTACAGGGGATCAAACCCAACACCTGTACATGCCAGGCAAATGCTATACTATTGAGCTATAACCCCAGCTGCCTTACCATTTTTAACAAGTGTCCTGAATGATTTTTAACTTAACTGTAGTTGGGATTGGGGAGAGGATATGTCAGAAATCCAACTGGTTGCCCCTTCCCCTAATCCAATTTGCATGATAAACTCTTGCCCCGATTTTACGTTACTCTTCAGCTTGAAGAACTCCAGAGCACGCCATCACACCAATCCCCAGATCTCTCAGCTTGGTGCTCCACAGTGCCAGCATGCTTCAGAACCCACACTCAAATGTGGATACTTGAGTGTCTGTTTTTAATAGGCTTCATATATGACTCCCAATACTTATGTAGTATATCTTAATCTACACAAAAATTGGTAATGACAGATGTTAACGTCGTCCAGGCCACACAGGTGATACTGATTATCCATAGTGCAGTTCTCACCTCCATTCACTTCTTGATGTCCTGATTGCAATAATGAGCTTCCTACAGCAATGGTCAATGCCTTCACCTGACTTCAAAGTTCTTAACACAGCACCTTGCAACCAAACTCTCTTCATGTGCCTTCTACTTCAGCCAAGCTACCCGCCTTGCAATGTTTCCCTTCATATTTTACCACCTTCATGTGGGATATCTTTCTTCTCTACTGAACAATTATCCCCCAATTCCTCAAATTTCTTTATATTACTCACTTCTTCCTCAAGTCCTCATACGACTATACCACTATCACTCTCCTCTCCTCTAATCACACTCCAGTTCTTACTGCAAAGCTTGGCACTAAACTATATATTCTTACATTATTTCTATGATGGCTAATTTTATGTGTCCACTTAACTAAGTCATGGGACACTCAGGTAGCTGGTTAAACATTATTTCTGGGTTTGCTATGAGGGTATTTTCAGAAGATATTAGCATTTTAATGGATGGATTCAGTAAAGCAAATGGCCTTCCCAGGTGTGGGTGAACATCATCCAATCCATGAGGGCCTAAATCTCTACATGAGCTGAGATATCAGTATTCTCCTGCCTTTGGCATTCCTGGTTCTCAGGCCTTAGGACTTGACTAGAATCCACACCCCTTGGCTCTCCACCTCTTAAATCTCAAATTATACCACCAGCTTTCCTGGGTTTCCAGCTTGCAGACAGCAAGTCATAGTACCGCTCGGTCTCCATAATCACACATGCACACACTCTCACACATATCCTATTTATCCATCTATTAGCTCTGTTTCTCTGGAGAATCCTAACAAATACAATTTCTTTTTGTATTACTTATATTGTTTCATTAAATGTTATGGTATGTTAACTGTGTGTGGTGGTGCACACCTAAAATCCCAGCTACTCAGGAAACAGAGTCAGCTGGATCCCAGTAAGAGACTGGCCTGGGCAAAAGTTAGCAAGACCCTACCTCAAAAACAAGCCAAAAACAAAAGGGCTAGGGGATGTGGCTCAGGTGATAGTGCACTTACCAAGTCAATGCAAGGCCCTGGATTCAATCCCCACTACTGCAATAAAAAACTTTAAAAATATATATGTTGTTTATTATATTGGTATTGTTTCTTTTGTTTTTTTATCTATTCCTTTTATTTATTTTGCCCAACTAGATTATGAGTTCCCAAAGCCTGAGCCCTTCCTCTATATACTTTTCTGTATCTCTCATTGCACCAAGGAAGGTATTGACATATAGTGGAAAAGCAACAGGTGTTTGCTGGTGGTTTGTGATTATCCTGTGTCTTGTTATATTGCCAATTGATATTTTTGTCCTGTGTTTAAGATATACCCTCCTTACCAAAGGCTATTATTGGTATTAATTACTAGATTGATAACCAATCTAGTAATAACACTTCGTTATAGGCCAAATTCATAAACTGTCCGTTTTATGACATATTTTGTTTGTCTCCTACAGTGATTTTAAAACTCAAGACATTTCACATAAAATCTGAACTTCAAGCTTTTCTGGGGGAAACATGGAAGCTAGGAATCCTGTGCTCAGGTCAAAATTACCTTGGGCTGAGAAAAATCAGCTGATTCCTTTAGATAGGGTTTATTTGACCCAATTTGCCTTGGTTACTACCCTTCCCATGGTATCCCACACACAGGGTAAAATCAATAGTCATTTAGCACTGTGCGTGGTGCAATGAAAGAGACACCAAAAGATATACAAAGAAGGTTGCTCATTTCAAAAAATTTTAACAAAAACAGAATTACTATGTAAGGAATATGTCTGTATTTTTAATATGCAAATAAAGTATGTCTGTGACTTTTTTTTTTTTATGCCCTGCCTGCCTCCCTCATTCAGTTTGAGTTTCATGGTCACTGACATTTGTAAGCCCTGACATAGGCTCCAGTGATTGAATAACTGGCTGAATGACTCTCTGTTGTAGGTATAGTGTACTATGTGGACTGTTAAGCTACAGGAAGGATAATCTCAGTAAGAGAAAATGTCATTTCTTATCTACCCAAAGATCCACTAAGGGTTAGCTGGGGTCTCTGATGCAGGTCTCTTTGTTCTTGCTGATACAGCAGCCACCATCTTGAATACTGCTGATCACAACAATAAGCAGAACAAAGGCTCTCAAGAGGTCTCAGTCAGCCACTAAATGCTCCAATTTGAAAATGTCACATCACTTTACTCACAATTCATTGGACAAAATTAGTCACATAGTCCCCAACCCAACCATAAGGAAACACAAGCCTGAGGGCAAAGAACTAGAAAGAAGTGAAGAGCAGCATTGATGACCACCCCATGAAGTCAGCCATACCACACCCCAAAAGAATGTTCAACCCAACCTTGGAGCACAGGGATCAGCCATTTGTGGTCACTTTCCTAATGTGTTTCTTTGATCCTCAGCTAGGTGGCCAGGGGTCCAGCATATCTTCTATTCAAAGCCTTTGTATAAAGAGCCATACATTGTTCCTTATATTTAAAGATTCTGGGAGAAACAGAACTGAGTAATTATTCAAAACTGTAGGTCAACACCAGTTTCTACACATCTTAGCTATCAATATCACATCATAAAAATCGGTATCCCACTATTGCAAGTTACCTTGCTATATGTGGAGCAATGGAGATAACTGATAAGAGGAGTAAGATTTCCAAGACTTAGGGGAGAAATTTTCATCAAGAGGGTTATACTTTGTTCAGGGAGGAAGCAAAATGAAAACAGCTGCATATGCTCACTGTGCAAAAACCATATATAATTCCACATTTTGTGTGGCACATTGCATATTATTGCTTTAAACTTTTAACAACTTAAATAATATCCTGAACCTTATTCTTCTCCAACAGGCACATCAAAAACCTACCTTCAAAAGTGATGCTAGAAAACCACACTTTCTGCTTAGTGTTATTTCTGACAAGTATCTGTATGCTACTTAAAATGTGTAAAAAGTATTCACTTAATTTGCCTTTTCAATATCACAATGAAATAAATCATAATGAAAGAATAAGAGTGTATCTTGGAAGCCTGTAATAAGGCTGGGCCATTTAGAGTATCCATGTAACCATCTCTGCATCCATCTTTAAAACTCAGCAAGCTCTCTGATACATACTTAGCAAGACCACCTGGCTCTTCTTTTTTTATAATGTTGAAATATTCACATACTCTTTTCTACTGCACTGACATCTCTGCCATAGCTTTACTGTGTGGGTCAGAAAACATTTTAATCAGAACTCAATTTATCATAGAGAATAATGAATGCTTTTTAAAAGCACAGATAAAGATAGCCTTACAAATAAGCTAGGACTCCCACAAATTGCTACCTGCTAGGCACACAATGAGGCCTCTGTCATGAAATCACAGGGAGATAATGACAGTTTTATTTAATAAAATTTGGCGACCAACTGAACACATATTAAGAATTATGCAATAAAGAATGCTTTCTGTGTATTTTCTGCCAGCCATGATGACAGAAATCAAGAGTGTATCCCCAGCAAGTCAAACTGAAGAATTTACAGTGAACAGTAAGACATCTTCATGTCTGTATTAAATCCAGTTTGACTGGTTATTCTCAGTGTATGGATCACATAGGCAAGACATATGAAGCTTCCAAAGTTTGGTTTAGGATTCACCTTACTGTCACAAAAGCAAAGAAAAAAAATGTTTTCTTTGAATTATTTTAAAATTGGAAGTGAGATGTGACCTCAGATATGACCTGAGAAATAAAGGACGAAAAGTAAATGACTAATTTAGGGCCATGAAAATATCTACTTACAATATCACAAAAAGATACTTTTCAAAATCACATGCAACACCACCACCACCTCACGCTGAGATTTTAAAGGACTTGATCTTTCAATCCGATGGCCTCATTCTGCCACCAGATAGCCACATCAGCTGTCCAGAAAGCTTCAGCTTATGATACTCCACACCAGTATAACAATCCCAGAAGATTCCAAAGGATAAAACAAACTGAGAGGTTTTTAAGCTCAATGATTTGAAACCATCATGACATGTAGGCCCCCGTGAGTAAGTCTAGCAGGAAGAAGGTGGGGAAGAAAGGGAGATTGTGAGGTATTGGAGTGTCCCCTGGCACAAAAAGTTGATGCCCAATTAGATTTAGAAAAAGTGACAAAGAGTTGATGGCCAATTAGGTTTAGAAAAAGCTCTTCTCTGTAAACCTCAATTACCTGTGATGCCTTATGACATTCAGCATTTACAAAGTATAATTACACAATAGTGTCTGACATTTAACGTCTATGGATAATTTAAAAGACTTCTACTTCAAAAAGGCTGCTCATGAGCAACAGTAATCACTTCAATTAGCTTGGCACCATTACAATGTAACAAGACCATTTGACTGCCTATTAGAACCAGCCAAGCTCTTCAAGTGTGTTAATTTAGCAGTCATTGCTAATTTCTGGGCTTTGCTACATTTGCATAGGAAAACATAGCCCTTTAAGCAAGAAAGGAAGTTTCATTCCTGAACTGGCTTCCTATTCTTAGAGGGGCTTTTTATATTTTCACATAAAAAAATCAGAAACATATTTGGAATATAGGCATTTCTAAATAGTATTGGGTAAGATAACACTCTTACCAAATTTAAGATACATATACACACATGTATACAAATAAATTATGATAAATAAATATGTATTGGATTTATAATAATCACCATTAACACACATTGGATAGTATTTTTAATATCCTGTTATAAAATATACATAAAAACTAATTACAGTATGCATACATTGTAATATATATAAAGTCAGTTAGGCAAAATAGTGATTGGAAAAAAAGTGAAGATTTTGGCCTCTAAAAATATTTTCAATGACAAGTTAATCCATTAGAATGAACGCTTTGGATGTACAGTCTCATGGATTATTTTATTATTTTTTTGCTATTATTCTGCTTGCTATTGACAGTACCTTGCATAAATGAATTGAGTTTCTTAAAAATCATATCTTCACATGTATATAATTTGCCTCTCACTGCAAAGAATCTCTATTTTATAGAGGAAATTTTCCCACTGAGTTCCAGAATAGAAAGTGATACATGCACACACACACACACACACACACACACACATGCACACACACACTTGTAAAGATTACATCACAGCCTTTTGCCTTAAACCTCAATAAAAATGTATTTAGCATGTTCCCTTGCTGAGTATGCTTATGAGCAGAAAGTCTTCTGAAATGAATATTGAAATAATATGGATTCCTGATCTAGCACTCTTTTGCCAGAGTGCAATAATCTTGTTCTAACTAGGGTCTTCCTAACTCTCATATCTTTGACCTACATTTACCTATAACTACTTACTATTTATTTAAGAAAGTATATTACATTCCTAATATACAATATCTTCTGTTGGAAAAAAAATCTCAAAAAAAATCTACTTTTTAAAAATGAGATATAATTCACATGCCATGAAACTTACAATCATGAAGTACAGAATTCAGTGATTTCACAAAGTTGTGTATCAATCACTATCTAATTCCACCCAAGAAAGAATCTCTATACCTATTGTCAGTCACTTCCATTACCCTCTCTGTAAGCCCTGGCAACCGCTAATCTACTGTCTGTCTCCATGAATTTACCCATTCAGTGTATTTCATACAAATGGAATCATAGAACATGTGGACTTTTCTATTTTTTATTCTATCACATTAGCATGTTTTCAGGATTCATCTACATTGTATCATGTATAAGTACTTTGTTCACTTTTATACTGAAAAAAATATTTCATGATGCACCATAAAATACAACATTTTGCTACCTGTTTATCTGGTGATAGACATCAAGATATTGCTTATTTTTAGCATTGCAAATAATTCTGAAGAGAGAGCAGGACAACATGGCAAATTAGAAACTTCCTCCATGTGACACCATGACTGAGAAGAGTCAGGATAACAAAGAAGAGACTGTATTCCAAAAAGAGAGGAAAAACTTTGATAATCACAAAAAAAGGTGACAGGACAGCTGAAAGGCTCAGAAAAACAAAGAAGTGATTTAGGAAAAAAGTAGGATGCAGTCATCAGCTCCAATCCCCGGCACTGTGGGGAGTATAAGCTGAAGCCACAACCACAAGGTTGTGGCAGCCTCGGTGAAAATAAACCAGCAGCCCTTGCCACATGATAAGCTCTCGGTTCTTACAAGACTTAAATCCACACCAAGGATATGGAACATCAGTGACTCCTCCTGCATGGCAGGCCAGCATTCAAGAAGAGAGACATTTTGTCACTCCCCAAGTCTCAGAGACCTACATAGCCAGGTGTCTTCTTAAGAGTGGGTCTATTGTTTGAGGCTGAAATGCTCTGGGGACCTGAAAACTAGGAACAATCACAGCTCAGGGAGCCAGGGACATGCTACCACATTGTCTGGATGGAGACTGCCATGAGAGGTGGTGTGGAGAAGGGGAGGGTCTCGTGTGGACCTGCTGAGAAGTTTAAGCAGTAAGAAGCTCAGGCAGTGAAGGGTGGCAGTGGTGGTTATATCCCTGCCCTCAGTTCCCATGGATCACTTGATTTTCCTCCCCACTCTTTCCCACTGGTTGGTTAACTGCTGGGTGGGGTCTGAAGGGCCGAGAACAGCAGACAGAGTGCTGGGTTTCCTCAGTTCTTCCCCTCTAGTGCAGAATACAGGGTTCCCAATCTCCCACACATTCAGGATATACCTCTAGGCTTAGACATTTGCTGCCACTAGAGGCCCAAACTGCGAGTGATAGGAACCTGCTTGGTTCAAAATCTGCAAAGCTCCTGCAGCCAGCAGTGGCTCCCAGTACACAAAGAAGGGATAGTTCTAAAGTGAAATCAGCACTAAAGCCTAGAATTGACCCTTGACAGGCCCCACCTTCAACCCACAGTCCTACAGGACTAACCTGTCCTCTAGAAGCTACAAGAGACTCTAGCTAGTTTTTTTCTGAGTAGTACTGGGGATTAGGCCTGATAACCTAAGCATCTGGGTGACTATTGAGCTACTTAACTACACCCCCAGTCCAGTGGTGAGAATTTCAACCCCAACCCTATCACTATCCAGTCATGGCTGGACATTGAGAATACTTTTAACTGAAAAATACAGGTGATTAAAAACTCCAACCAACAACTTGGCTTAAGATGTGAAAATTCTAACACAGAAACACAATATATAGGAAAACAAGGTAACATGATTCTTCCAAAAGAAGATTGGGATAAAATCCCAATCAAAGTTAATGAATACAAAATTGATCAGTGAAACTAAAGAAGACACCATAAACACCTGAATGAATACAAATAGAATACAAATAAACAGCTGAAAATGAAATAAGGAAGACAATGCAGGACATAAAATGAAGATAAAGAAATTTTTTAAAAAAAAGAAAGTCAAATTGAAATTCTGGAAATGGAAAAACTCATTTGAAAGTCTCACCAATAGACTGGATCAAGTTGAAGAAAGAATATCAGGGCTTGAAGACAAGAAAGATGAATTACAACATTCAGACAAAAACAAAGAGAAAATAAGAAATTATAAAAGGAATATACTGGGACACCACTAAGAACAAAACTATTAATCATGGGCACAGAAAGAGAATAAGTGCAATCTTAAAGCACACAAAACATATTCAATATCATAATAGCAGAAAATTCCCAAAATCTTGAGAAAGAGATAATCATTCAATTACAGGAGGCTTTTAGAACACCAAACAAACAAGACTAGAAAAGAACTTCTGCGTGTCATATTACGATTAAAACATTAAGGATACAGAACAGGGGAAGAATATTGAAAGCTTCAGAGAGAAGTGCCAGGTCAGATACGAAGTCAAACCCATCAGAGTAAAAGCAGATTTTTCAACAGAAACTCCAAAAGTCAGGAGGACATGAGATGATGAATTTCAAGCCCTGATAGAAAGTAACTGCCAACTTAGAATACTCTGTCCAGGAAAGCTGTCCCACCCAACTGAAGGAGAAATAAAAACCTTCCATGATTAACAAAAATTAAAAGAACTCACAACCATTATGCAGCACTGCAGAAGATATTTAAAAGAATCCAACACAGACAAGAGGAAGATAAACATAGCCATGAGAATACAGAAAAACTACAAATGTCTTTAATCAAGAAGATAATTTGGAAAGAATCAAATATTACAAAAGCAACAAAAATGACAGAAATTACCACATACCTTTCAACAATAACTCTCAATATTAATGACTTCAATTCTCCAATTAAAAGACACAGACTGATAGAATGGATTAAAAAGTATGACCCAATTCTTTGCTGCCTGCAAGAAATGCACTCATTAGCTATAAACACAGGCTTGAAGTGAAATGACAGAAAAAGATATTCAAAGTAAATAGAGCCCAGAAGCAAGGAGGAGCAGCTGTACTCTTATCTGACCAAGCAGACTTCAAAAATTAGTCAAAGAGGTAAAAAAAAAAAAAAGGAGGTCACTTCTTATTGAGAGAGGAGATAGTCATTATAAATAGATTTGCAGGTTAATGGTGGGAATTTTTCCAGTTTTTTTTTATTGCTTTTATGGAGAATTTTTAGAAGTTCCTTTTCTAACATTTTCACTGAATCACTCCTAATATTTCTCTTTTCTAACAAAATTTCAAATTTTTCAACTTGATCCAAATCTCTCCTCAAATTGCATGCTAGCTAAACTTACTCTTATCTCCTCACCCTCCTTTAATTATATGAATTCTCTACTCCAAACAAGTTGGTTTCCTTCCTGTTTCATGAATATGTGGTGTTCGTTCTACATGCTGCCTTTTTACACTATTCCCCTCACTTGGACTGTCACACACACACATACAATCAAAATCCCATCCACTGAGTCATGTTCACAGCCTCCCTCAGTTTCCCCAGGCACTCCTACAAATAAAGGTCTCTTCCTTCTCTCTTCTCATGAGCCCTAAAATCTCTGCAGTATATTGGGTGACATTTTATTATCTTACATTTTCCCTTTTCATGTCCTCTTCTTCATAAACAAGACTTTAAGCTGCCTAAGAACTAGTTCACACTGGACTTGTGTTTACACCACAACAGATGTTCAATGAACCCTAGCTAAATAAAATCAGACAGAACCAGGTGTGGTTCTTTCATAATGGCTTCATAACTCCCATCACATTTTTGCTCTCTACCTGTACTACATTAAAAAATTTTTTTCTTCTGTGTATAATTAAATGTTTTGCATTTCTGCTTTGCAACCGAAGTAAAGGAGACTTTAAAGGAGCAGAATTTTTTTTTTCTCTTTTTTTTTTTTTCTTTTATTATTCATATGTGCATACAAGGCTTGGTTCATTTTTCCCCCCTGCCCCCACCCCCTCCCTTACCACCCACTCCACCCCCTCCCACTCCCCCCCCCTCAATACCCAGCAGAAACTATTTTCCCCTTATCTCTAATTTTGTTGTAGAGACAGTATAAGCATTAATAGGAAGGAACAAGGGGTTTTGCTGGTTGAGATAAGGATAGCTATACAGGGCATTGACTCACATTGATTTCCTGTGCGTGGGTGTTACCTTCTAGGTTAATTCTTTTTGATCTAACCTTTTCTCTAGTACCTGTTCCCCTTTTCCTATTGGCCTCAGTTGCTTTTAAGGTATCTGCTTTAGTTTGTCTGCATTAAGGGCAACAAATGCTAGCTAGTTTTTTAGGTGTCTTACCTATCCTCACACCTCCCTTGTGTGCTCTCGCGTTTATCATGTGCTCATAGTCCAATCCACTTGTTGTGTTTGCCCTTGATCTAATGTCCACATATGAGGGAGAACATACGATTTTTGGTCTTTTGGGCCAGGCTAACCTCACTCAGAATGATGTTCTCCAGTTCCATCCATTTACCAGCAAATGATAACATTTCGTTCTTCTTCATGGCTGCATAGAATTCCATTGTGTATAGATACCACATTTTCTTAATCCATTCGTCTGTGCTGGGGCATCTTGGCTGTTTCCATAACTTGGCTATTGTGAATAGTGCCGCAATAAACATGGATGTGCAGGTGCCTCTGGAGTAACAGTCTTTTGGGTATATCCCCAAGAGTGGTATTACTGGATCAAATGGTAGATCGATGTCCAGCTTTTTAAGTAGCCTCCAAATTTTTTTCCAGAGTGGTTGTACTAGTTTACATTCCCACCAACAGTGTAAGAGGGTTCCTTTTTCCCCGCATCCTCGCCAACACCTTTTGTTGGCGGTGTTGCTGATGATGGCTATTCTAACAGGGGTGAGGTGGAATCTTAGTGTAGTTTTAATTTGCATTTAAAGGAGCAGAATTACACGAATAGGCTTTTTTCTAAGATGAGCTTCAGAAAATCATACCACTAGATAGAATCTTAAAAATTACTCAAGTAAGAATGAATCCCCCCTCAATTTTCCAAAATGAGAAATTGGAAAGTACTTTCCTTAGCTTGATTTTACCAACCTGGCATATGGTGTATTTAAGCTACTTGGGTTTTTTTATTATTATTATCCCCATTGTTTGTGTTCCAGGATTTACAAAGGATATTGTAATTTCAAACCAATTCTCCCAGCCATCTATTCCAGTGGGTATGTGTGCATATGTGCATCTAACATTCTAATGAGCACCTACTGCAGAGCAGTTAAATAGGAAAAAAATCAATCAATGGCATCAATAATAACAAGGAAAAGAAATTCATGTCACTGAGATTCCCAGAATCTGTAATAGTCAAGTTCCTAAAAGAGTTTGATAAAAAAAAGAGAACAATTATTACAGGTTTATACTAGAGTAAACTCTGGTATTATAACTAACAATAAAATATTGTATATAATAAACAATTATAAAAACATTTTGTTACATAGTATGAAAAGATAATTAATTCAATATTGGTTGCCAGAACATCAAGAAAATAGACCTAGAGAATAAAAGAAATTTTTTTTAAATGGACACTTAGAGGCACATATCAACAGCCTTATAAAGTAAAATGTGCTCTTTAATAAACTTATTCAAGTTCTTCTTCCTCAGAGGTAGCAAGACTGCAAGACCAATTCTCTCAAGTTCCTTTTCATTAGATTTTTAGAACACAAGTGGTTCAGGTGAAGACATCAGTAATCTTCTTTTTTCAAGACTGTATTTTCCTAGTGTGAGTGATAGTTCAAACAAATCTTATTTTTGCCCTGAATTATCAAATAATTCAGGAGGGTATGTTTTCCTTTGAACCACACAACTCCTTTCATTTTTGCCTTGTAGTAGGTTTTTTCAGCCTGACTTGACTGCCTTCTTTGACCTCCTTACAGACCTTCACCCTAAACCTAATTCCTCCTTCTACTACAGGGACTTTGCACTAGGATCCCCTCTGCCTCAAAGACTCTCACCTCAAGTACCTGCAAGGTAAGTTCACTCCCCACTAGGTATTTTCTCCCACATTACTCTGTCAGTAAGACCATCCCAACTAACTGTTTAGAGCTGGCAGAGTATATCTCAAGCAATAGACCACCTGCCTAGCAAGTGTGAGGCCCTGAGTTCAAACTCCTGTACCGAAAAAAGTCTTTAAAACCCATACATCCTCCTCCAACTAACTGTTTAAAGTAGTTACTTCCTCTTCCTTAGCACTTTGAATCTCACTTCACTGATGTACTTGTTTCTTTAGTAGTCACTACTGGCTGAAACAATGTTATCTTAAGTAGTATCTGTTTATTTTATGCTCTCCACAACCAGAATTTAAGCTATACAGTATTAGGAATATTAGGGATTTGGGTGTCTTTGCTCATTGCTTTCTCCCCAATATCTATATAGTATCTTGCAGAAAGTAGATGACTAAAAGATACAGGAATAAATAAACCATATACTACACAAAGATGCCTGTACACATAGGATAGAAAAGCTGACCTCAGTGGTACTCAGGATGAACTCAAATGCCTTCAAAGTCTAGGCAGTTGAAGGAAAAGTGGAATGAAACAATAGAGGATGGCCAGACTGGAGGATGGAGGCATGCCAGACACCTCCAAACAGAGCTGACATGGAAGGACTCAGCACCCTCACCTGTTATACACATTTACAAAGCTGTATACAAAGGCAGAACAGTAAGGTGGGAATGATAGTGTCCCACAAAGCCATGGGACAGGATGTGAGTCTTCACACTAACATCCAGGGTTTTTTTAATGCTACCCCAGAGACAAGATGCATTGGCTTTAGGTGCATTTTAACCAGAGCTGGAAACAATCACCTTGAAAATGCTAGGAGTCTTAAAAGGCTGCTCCATCTGTAAAATTAGAATTTTTAAATAAATAAGTACTCCTCTTATTGGCCTGACCCAAAGGAAAAGTAACTGTCTACATAGAAGTCTAAATCCCCCATGGGTTAAAGTAAAGCATTTTTTACTCATGTTTTATTCAAATATGAGAAAGGTTTCCATTTATAGAGAGAAATATGAAAGGATGTGCATGGACAGCAAGAAAACTGAAACTAAGCACATGGAATAGGTGGTGAGAAGCAAGTATGAACAAAGAAATTGGTAAACAACTAAGAAACTAAATGAGAGTTGAAGATAAAAATTAAAAATATTAACTAAGTTAAGAAGTTTCTGTTTAAATAAAGTGAAACCAAACAAGATATAAATAACATCCAAGAATATAGGAAAATATGAGAAGGACAGCATTATAAAGCCCTGGAATTTAGGGAAGATATAGATATTGATTAATTTTAGCCTTTGTTAAGTATATGTGAGAGAACCTTTTTATCAAAATAATAGAAACAGCACATTTAACTCCCAAATAGCAAACAAACTAAATTTGATTTATGAAATAGAAGGAAGAAAAGAATCTAAAACAGACATAATGGAAAGAATTATAGAGAATGCAAAATAAAATGGTAGAATTAAAGCCAAAATGTATGAATATTTGCTATAAAAAATAAACAGAATGAACTCCTCAGTCAAAGAAAGAGATGGTAAGCTTAGTTGTTTGGGTTTTCTTTTTTTAATCCCTGCTATATTCAATTTAAGCAATTACCTTGGAATGGGACAGAGAAAACTATTGATAGGAAAGGGCATATGAGAACTTCCTGAAGTTATGGAAAGTTTCTGTCTTCATCTGAGTGATGGTTACACGAATGCACCCACACACACATATTCAGGGAGCTTTACACTCAAGATTCACACATTTCCCCATGCATTATTTTTTTTAAAGCAATGTTGCTATGTATCACACAGTAACATGCTTATTTTAGAGAACAATGCATATGTACACAGATATAATTACATATATATACACACCTATTTTATATATTTATAAAGTTTGAAAATTAAAACAATATAAAATAGACCTTGTATATTTCTTGCAAGATATGCTGAAGAGCACATACCAAAAACCCTTTCAAATGCTAAACAAAATATTAAATATACTTTATATGTGAATTAAATATTTATTAATTTCAACATAGCTCATTTTTCTAATATTTTATAGGTGATACATTTTTCTGAATCTGCCTCATAGAAATTTTCCACCTCCCAACAGCCAGAATTTCAAGGGATATGTGCAAAATTCACCACTGTGGAATGGTGCAAAGGGGTAAGTGGGATTTGGACAAAGTGTCAGGGGAAAACATGCTTTCAACAGGAAGGATAAGGCTGGCTTCCAAGAGGAAGTGGCTTTAGAGTCAGGCCAAGGATGAGGGCTGAGGTAAAGAGGAGACGTGCCAAGTAGAGGTCTTCGAGTGATCAACAGTGAAGGAGAGAATGACAGAAGGTTGGGGCCTGAAATGCCAGTGGGGGCGAGCAATGATGTTCTAAGCAGAGGACAGTGCAAGAACAAATAAGCAAAGGAAAGACCTGTTAGAACAGTCAGGATGAGCAAGCAGAGCACGAAGGGAAGGTTCTAATGGCAAATCCCCACTGTTGATGCCAAAGCTGGGCCAGGGATCCTTGGTAGCAGCAGACAGAGCCATCAGGCAAAGCCTACTTTGCAGCTCAACTCACCCAACAATGCAAAAGAGCAGAATGCATTCTTGTACACACACTACTCAGTGTATAATTAAGTACATCTGAAAGTAGGAGATATTCTGGGTGGCCAGAGATTAAGCAAGGTCAGGCATTCATCCAGCAAGATGAGCAGGCCCACAGATGCCAGGTATCCATCCCAAAGGTGAGACTGGCCCTGCTGCCAGATACCAGTTTTAGGGGCTAGAGCTTTGTTTACACATTTTAGAGGCATAGATTTAAACTGGAGACCTGTTTATAAAGCTAGATTTGCCCAGTAGAAAAGCAGGAACAAACGGAAAAAAAAAAAAATTTCCCTGAAAAGGCACATAGCCATGAAATTGTGACCATAGGTGAGACCTCACACTATTGGTGTAGTCAAAAGAACTTCAAGTGTATCTGTGTTAGTATTACATTGTTATGACAAAATACCTGACAAAAGCAACTTAAAAGGGAAAGGACTTACTTTGGTTCATGGTTTCAGAGGTTTCAGTCCATGGTCACTGCCCCCACTGCTGTGGACCTGTGGTAAGGCAGAGCATCATGGCAGAGAAGGCATACTAGAGCAGAGTTTTCACTTCATGGCAACTGGGAAGCAAAGAGAGTAACAAAAAGCAGTCAGGGCTAAGACACACCCTTCAAAGGCATGCCACCAATGACCCACCCTATTGGATAAATACATTTCACTGACTCTGGCAAAGGCTTCCAAACTTATTCTCTGTGTAACACAAACGGTCTCTGGACTGCAGAATGCCAAGCACAGCTGATAATTCAGGTACTGTAGCAAAGGTATGTAGATCATTTACCACACACAGGTAATTCTGAGCCCCTCAGCCTCCTTCCCAGCTGGAAGAACATCTCCTAGTTTCAGAGGCAGGAGAGATTGGTAGACAATTCTTAAGGAATGCAATTCCATAGCAAACAATCTACCCAAATCACCACTTGAGTAACAAAGTTCGAAGTCAGCAAATGCCCACTCTCCACCTGCTAGAGCTTCTAATTCAATGTTCTGTCCCTCCCTTCAAATCTTCAGCAAGGAACCAAGATGGACAGATGTCAAAGGAATACTTAAAATGGAAGATGTTAGAATATATAAATAAAAATAATATATAGGAAATGTAGATTTTGCAGTGAAAATAAATTTAAGGTTTAAAAAACATCATCAGTGTCTTTGAAGAGACAAGACCTATTAGATCCATGGAAAGAAAGGAGGTTCTAACAAGAAACCAGTCATTAGAAGAACTTGCAAAAATTCATATATGGGATAAAATGTAATAGCTAGGTTTATATCATAGTTTTTTCCTTGAACTTTTGAATTTTACACATTCTTAAAACTGAAGAGAAAGGATCTTGTCTCCATTGAATAGCTATGATATCTGAGGATGATCAGAAAAAATGATAAACATATTTGCATTTGACAGTTCAAATACATTATATGGTGACACTACTGATATGGCAACCCAGTGCTAAAAGTGATGACCACTGAGCCCATTCAAAAAGCATGGCCATTCTTCACTCAGTGAGGATTAAAGCTCTCTTCCCTTTAATGACTATCACTGTGTAATCATGGAATCTGACTCTTTCCACATGGTGCCCTTTATAAATTATTAGCAAAACAATGAAAATCAAACTCTTGAATTACAACACCCCAAGACAGATTTACAAATTCAAAACATGTTATTCAAAAAGAAATTAACATTAACCTTGGAAAAACAAATTATCACAGGTTGCCTTTATATTATACACATTTGGAAGTCATGTGTGCTGAAAACTGTGACAATATCACTACTTTCATGGCACATTGCCCATGGTTAAGACTAATATGTCTTAAGTATACCTGTCCAAATTGTCTTCCTTGACCCAATAATAAAAAAGAGGACATAAGTTTATTTCTCACAGTTCTGGATGATGAAAGTTCATTATCAAGATGCTCATTCTGAAAGAACATAGGGAAACAATTTCATTTTCAATAGCCTCAAAAAAATCGAATACCTCGGAATAAATTCAAAGAATGTGAATTACCTCTAAAAGGAAAACTACAAATAATTGAAGAAAGAAATCGAAGAAGACTACAGAAGGTGGAAAGATCTCCCATGCTTATGGATTGCCAGCATCAACATAGCAAAAATGTCTATACTACCAAAAGCAATCTATATGTTCAACACAATTCCCATCAAAATCCCAATGACATTCATCACAGAGATTGAAAAATCAACCCTAAAGCTCATTTGGAAGCACAAAAGACCACAAATAGCCAAGGCAATACTAAGCAAAAAGATCATCACTGGAGGTATTCAATACCAGACTTCAAGCTACATTACGGAGCCATAACAATAAAAACAGCATGGTACTGACACAAAAACAGACATGAAGACCAGTGGAACAGAAAAGAGGACCTGGATATGAATCCACACAGCTACATCAACCTAATTTTTGACAAAGGTACCAAAGACATATGATGGAGAAAAGACAGCCTCTTCAACAAATGTTGCTGGGAAAAGTGGCTATCTGCCTGCAGAAACTGAAATTAGATCCATGTTCGTCATCCTGTACAAGTATCACCTCAAAGTGGATTAAGGACCTTAATATCAGACCTGAAACCTTGAAGTACAGGAAAGAGCAGAGAATACACAGGAAGTAATAGGCATAGGCAAGGACTTCCTCAGTAGAACTCAAGCAGCTCAGCAACTAAGAAAAAGGATCAACAAATAGGACTACATGAAATTAAAATGCTTCTGCACAACAAAAGAATTAGTCTCTAAATTGAAAAGGCCATCCACAGAATGGGAGAAAACCTTCACTAACTACACATCAGACAAGGGACTGATAACCAGAATATACAGGGAGCTTAAAAAACTAAAGTCCCCCAAAACCAATGACCCAATAAAGAAATGAGCAACTGAACTGAACAGAACTTTTTTCAAAGGAAAAAAGTCCAAACAATAAAAACCACATGGAAAAATGCTCACCATTCTTGGCCATAAAGGACATGCAAATCAAAACCACACTAAGATTCCACCTCACCCCTATTAGAACAGCCATCATCAAAAACACCAACAAGTGCAGGAAGTGGGGAAAAAGGAACCCTTGTACACTGCTGGTGGGAATGTAAGCTAGTACAACTACTATGGAAAACAATACGGCGGCTCCTTAAAAAACTAAAAATAGATCTACCATACAATCCAACAATATCACTCCTAGGGATATTCCTGTAGGAATATAAGTCGGGTTACAACAAAGGCACCTGAATACCCTTGCTTATTGCAGCACTATTCACAATAGCTAAGCTATAGAAACAGCCAAGATGCCCCACTACTGATGAATGGATTAAGAAAATATGGTATTTATACACAACAGAATTTTACTCAGCCACAAAGAATGAAATTTTGTCATTTGCAGGTAAATGGATGGAACTGGAGAATAACATCTAAAGTGAAGTTAGTCAGGCTCAGAAGGCCAAAAGCTGCATGTTCTCCCTCATATGCAGATTATAGACATAATACAAATGCAGCAATATTAGGGAACATAGGTCACACTAAGGGGAGACCATGCACGGGACAGATAGGACCAAGGGAAAGAAACCAAAAACTTGAATGTGGTTGATGTGCTTGTGGTACAGAAATGAACATAGAAATCTTAAACTAGCAGGGTCCACCATGGGAAGGGGACTAGGGAGGAGTGAAGAGGACTGGTAGAGATGAACCAGTTGGGGTTGTAATACATATATCCATGGAAACAACACAAGGAATCTCCCTGTGTAGCTATTTTATCTCAAACTAGCAAAAACTCCATGTTTTTCTTAATTATCTTTTATGTTTTTTCTTCTACAAAATCAGTGAACAGGAGGGCAGAACAGGTTAAGTGGGGGTGGGGGGGAGGCACCAGTGGGAGGGGGAGGTGGCAGGGAAAGGGGTTGGAGGAGGAATACAATGCAAATAATGTATACACATGTATGTAAATGCAAAAATGATACCTGTTGAAACTGTTCCAGGAATCAGGGTGGGGAATGAAGGAGAGTGGTGAAAGAAATGAATTCAAGTATGATATATTTGTACATTGTGAGAACCTTTGTAAATGCTACAATGTACTCTCACCTAGCACAATTAAAAATAAATAAATAAATATGTGTTGAATATTAAAAAGGAGCTCATTCTGATACCTCTATTCTTGCCTTGCAGGCCACCTCCATCTCTATGTTCTTAGATGACCTCTTAGTGAGAAAGCAACCCCTCTAGTGTCTCGTCTTAAAAGGACACTAACCTTGTTGGATCAGGGATCCACCCTTAAGATTTCATTCAATCTTAACTACTTCCTTAGAGCCCCCATTTCCAAATACAGCCACACTAGAAGTTACGGATTCACCATATGAGGTTACTGGGGACTGGGGGGGAGACAAACACTCAGCCATTAACAAAACATAAAACAGATCCTAGCAGAGATGAGAAGTATTGCACACACTGGCTTCAGGTTCATCAATCCAGACCACACGACTAAATTTTCCTCAGCTCATCTTTCAGGTCTGTGTGCTTGCTTGATGTTTTATGCAACCACTTGAGCAGATTCACTCATTATGTACCCAAGCTATTTTTTGGTTAAGTTTCTGCTGGTGGCAACTAAAAGATTCCCAATTAACACACTAGATGTATTGACAATCAGAACAGAAAATCCCCAAGTAAGGAGATGAGCATCTGGTTTGTTGAATGAACATCAACTTGCACCAGGAAGAGAGTGAGACTGGCCAGCAGAAGTATTAACTCAAGATCCATCCTCATGCTTGGTCACATGCCCTACTGAAATTAAAGCTTTAAGCACTGCTTCCCTCATAAAGAAACACCAAACTTCTCTAGCTTCTTCCAAAGCAACAACTGAAGGAGTTTTGGTCTAGAACTCAGAAGTACCCAAGTTCAAATCCTGGTCTTACTTCTTTCTTTGTATGTAATATTAGTAAGGGACTTCTTGTCTGTGATCTTCACTTCCTCACCTGAAGTATAAAAATAATGGCACCTACCTCACAAGTGGGGCATGAGAGGAAATAATAAGTATGTGTGAAGCACCCTTCACTGTGACCAACACATAGAAATCACTCAAAATAGGCTGGTTGCACCTGTACAGAGTTCATCAAACCTGACACCTACCCCTCAGTACTGAAAAGCTATCGTAATTTTTTTTTTTTTTTTTTTTTTTTGCCTGGCCTGCACCTCAAAATCTCCATGTGGAAAAGTGTGGGCCTGGAGGGTTCCTGGAAGGAGGCCAGGCTGGACTTGGAACAATAGCCTTGTTTATTCCTCTGCTGGACACTGCTGAAGCCCCACCCACAACCTTTCACCTCAGCCTTTGTAAGCCAAGTCAAAATTCAATTACTGTGAAATTAACTCAGCATTAAACAAAAACTCCCAACCTGGTAGTCCTCACTGCTAATTAACTGGTTCCCAATCACTGCAGCTGCCTTTCAGCAGCTGCCTGACAAGGAGAGCTGTCAAGATCTTACCCGCGGGGGGGTGCTGAACCTGCCTGACTTGATTTGAACTGACAAGGCACAGCAAGCTAATATCAGAGCCCTCTTTAAGCAACCCATGTGATACTGAATGAGCAAGGCAGTAGAGACACAGGACAGGAACAAGTTGGGGCACGGTGGGGTGGGTGAAAAAGGAGAGTGATGGCCCTAAAAAGAATGGGGTGCAGAAATGGCTAGTCATATTGTGAATGGATTGCTATTTGGCATTAAGATAGTATCACCTTTATAAATTTACAACTATATCCGACAACAACAACTTAGTGAGTATTGGATGGATGGATGGATTTCATAAAACAGATGGGAACATCTTTCCATACTCATCTCTTACTTTTTAAAGGGACTGAAATTTTAAAAGAACTGAAATTCTATCTCCTCCCTGTTCTCTGTTAAGAAACTAACTCATGCCTGATATAGTGAAGCACACTTATACCCCAATATTTGCTAGGCAGAAGCAGGAAGATTTTAAGTGAGGCTAGCCTGCACTACATAGTGTGTCACTGTCTAAAAAAAAAAAAAAAAACCAAAGGAGAAAAAAACTAAATAAAAGGAAAGAAAAGAAATCAATTTTCTAAAAGTCTACTAAAAAAGGTATTTCTTATCAAACCCTGAATATACCAACTCCAGGCTCCCCCTCCCATAAAAGTAGAAGGGCCATGGCTACTGACTTATTTGAATACATGTATTCATGTCTGTCTCTGTCAGGTTTAACAGGACGCTGGCTGTATCTGCCTAATATACTAAGTATAGAGGCCATGAGTGCTTGTCACAGGGGAACAAGAAGGACTAGGGAAGAGTAGGGATTGTTCATCCAAACTATAAGGCAGTTCCCATTTTTCATCTTTGCCCATTCCCTCCCAATAACTATCGTGAACTACATCCATGGAACTTGCTTAGTTAGATCTTCCCGAAGACAGATTAAACTCTTTGTTAAGAAGAATTAAACAAAAACTAAAGAGGGAACTCTATAAACATTTTATTACACTACAGAGACACGTATAACTGCGGTACAGAGAGGTTCTTGTGTTAAATAGCAAGGTCTCCACAAAATGGTTGCCATAAAGCCTTCTTTTGGTACCATGCAATGGTAGTGAAAAGCATTCTGTGGAATTCTCCCAGGTACTTATTGTCCCAAAAGAACAAATTTCAGACTTTTACTTCAGAATCTTGTCCACACCCCACCTGTTACTTAGAAGAATAAACACAAACTTTCCAATAGCTACAGCTTGTGTTGTTCCATGGACTATAACTTCAACTTTTTCATGTCTTCCTCTGGGGAAAAGATATAGATTCAACATAAACCTTCTGGCATCCAGAGAGTGGGGTAGGGTACTAGTCAGTTTTCCATCACTGTGACAAATACCTGAGAAAATCAGCTTAAAGGGAGAGATTATTTTGGTTCATGGTTTCAGTCCATAGTCCTTGGCTCCATTGCTTCTGGGCAATGGTGAAGCAGAATATCACAGCAACAGAACATGTGGCACAGGCTACTCCTTCATGGCAGATAGGAAGCAGAGAGAGAACGAGAGTATGCCTGTGCTAACAGGCTTTCTCCTTCTTCCCCTTTTATTCCACTCAGCCCCCAGCCTATGGGATGCGGCCCACATTCAGGGTGGTTCTCCTCCCTTTTGTTCAACCTCTCTGGTACACCGTCACTGACTCACCAAGAAGTCAGTGCTTTACAAATCTCTTAAGTATTTCTCAACCCAATCAAGTTGACAATCAGATTAACTGGCTGGGGATATGATAGTACAAAACGACCATCACAGACAGGGACCCAGAAGTGGGTGTGCTTATCTTGCTATTTCCCTCTTCCTGTTTTTTTCTCTCCTCCCCAGCCAAAGGTCAAACATTTTACTAATTGCTAATGACTTAATGTATTGTGCTAACAAGTGGTAACAACAGTGACATTTCTGTAATTAGTTTGCAAGTCTGAAGTGATATTCAGTGGTAGTCAAGGAGGCCACAGACATATATCAGGATGGTATCTGAAGGTGAATTCAGCCCAGTTTTCTAAAATTAACTGAAGCAGCAACCAGGAAATATCCATGTTAATAGGGTCTCCACATGTGTGAAGCCCTGTTGACTTTGCAAGTGAGGGGTCCAGGCTTCACCTGCTCAAGGATGCCCTTCTGACCAGCTCTGCAGTACTTCACAAGTCTGTGCCAGTCTCTTAACAGTCAGGATGAGCATCCTTTGAAAGATAGGATGATATTAATCTGTCCCCAACTTTCCAAACCCGAACTGCTGCCTTGCTAAAGTTGAACAATGGTCACAGTCGGCAAGAGGTTTGCTTGATTAAAATGCTATAAATCTTCTCAAATTGGAGCTGGGTGTGGGTGGTACATACCTATATTCCTAGCACTATGGAGGTTGAAGCAGGAGGATCTCAAGTTCCAGAACAGCCTGGCAAAATAGTGAGTTGTAGGCCAGCCTGAGCTACATAGTGAGACACTGTCTCAAAAAGAACAAAATATAACAAATCTTATTTTGGTGCCCTACTTTCTCAGAAATTTTCTCACAATCCAGATATGTTTCTTTGTTCCACAATATTTTTTTTTCAGTGAGTATCAGTACATACCAGATTGCACTATATCTCCAATGTTCAACTACATAACCAATATCTCTTGAAAACTAAGAGTCTTGGTAACCCTAGCCTGTGGTCCTCGCTGGCCACAGCAGCAAGGGAAACATGGACTTCCAGATCACATCACTCTCTACCTCTTCTTACTGTCTTGCCCTGGACTGGCTTTGCCCATTTACATGGCCAACCAGGCTTTGGATGGGCACTTGAGTTTGTGGCCACTGGTTTATAAATTTCTCTGCACCCAAATCCCTGAGAATCAAGATCAAAATACAGGTTGAATAAAATAAATTGTAAGACTTCTCTTCTACAAGTTAGGAGCCATCTTTCCCATCCCATATTTATACCTAACTCAGTCAGGTAGCTTAACTCATGTTGCTATAGCAAAATACTATATACTGTATGGCTTAAACAGCAAATATTTGTTTCTCACAGTTCTGGAGGCTGGGATGTGCCAAGAGCAGGGTGCCAGCATGGTTAGGCTCTGGTGAGAGCTCTCTTCCAGGTTGCAGATAGCCATTTCCCCTTAATCTTCACTCTGCCTCCTCTGAAAAGGGCACTAACACCATGTATGAGGGTTTCACCCTAACTGATCTAATCAGTTCCATAGGCCTTACCTCTTAACACCATCACAGTGGGGATTAGGATTTCAAAATATGAACAGGAGGGTGACATAAACATTATTCAGTAACAGTGGGTACTTATGAAAACTAAATGACATTTAAATATGAGTACTATGCATCCAAGTCCCTACTGCTATGTATGATAGACACAGATGCTGGATAAATATTACATCCTTTCATCCTAGAACATGGGTCTGGGTCTTTAATACTCTAGGAGATTGGGGCGGGGGGATTACTGTTGTTTTTGGTTTTTCTTAGCGTTGCCTCACTATCTACAAGGAGAGTGATAAGTATGAGTTAAGTTCTAAAAACTTCATTCCACAACATTTTACTTCTATTCATTCTCATCAATTAGCCCTGAGTTCCTTCCCCTCCCTTACTATCTTTTTTTTTTCTCCAGCCCTCTCAGCATTGGATACTGTTACTATTGTTAATCTGGATTAATTCTGGCCTAAAGCTGCCTCCATAAATATTTTAAATATCGATTAAAAGCTTCTCCATAGATTATGAACTATAACCTAAACTGATGCGTAAACAGATTCTAACCTACTATTGTAACATCTAGCTGAATCTCAACCAATCAGAGCAGCTGAACTTCAGTCAACCATGGGCAGCCAACTGCTTTTATCAGAGTGGGAACAAGGCAAGTGCCAAGCTAGCCAATGGAGCTCTCTCCAGACCTTGCCTCCACTTTCTATCTCTTCCCTTTCTCTAGCTATAAGCTCTGCACATGTGGGGGAGCAGAATATTCAGAATCATCTCTCATCCACACTGCTACCCATTTCTAGAATCACAAACAAAGCCAAAATTATCTCCAACACTAGATTTGCTCTAATTTTGTCTATTAACACCATGCAGACTAGAGGTTGGAAACTCACATTCAGTACTCAAACAAGCCATATAAATGTGTGAAATCACCCAGTTTAAGACAACAGTGAGAGGTCAGACCTATAGTCAACTAGAGCAGGTGATAACTAAAGACATTTTCATATGATTTAGAAAGAAAGAAATGCTATTCTGGACAAATTAGACTTCTTTTGTTAGGACAGCTGACCACCAGTTTGCAAAGAATACTTTAACCATTACAATCTAAAAATCTAGGTTTCAACCCAGAGTCTACACCAGTTGACTTCAAAGCTTTTGGTCTATGCTTTCTAATCAGTAAAGCTTATTTAACATGAATCCCACTATCGGGTAAATTAAACTCATTTACCAATATACTAACGAATTTTCAATATTCTATAAACAAATATAAGAATACCAGAAGCCAGGTGCCAATAGGTTATACCTGTAATCCTAGCTACTTGGGAGGCTGAGATGGGGAGGATAGTAGTTCGAGGCCAGCCCACAGAAATAGTTTTTGAGACTCCTGCCACCTCAATCTCCAAAATAACCAGAGCAAAATGGACCAGAGGTATGGCTCAAGCAGTAGAGAACTTGCTTTGCAAGTGCTAATCCCTTAGTTCAAATTCCATCCCACAAAAAAAAAAAAATAGCATAGACATTCTGATTCGCCTCAGATCCCCCTCCCAGACTGAGATTTGTTTGTGACTGAAGACAGCATCCTAGCCCAGTCCTGACGCACCCTGTTCCAGGGGCATCCTGCACTTATGACTGGTACTTACAAAAGGAAAAAGGGCCAGCACTCCCTTAGTAACTCAGGAGAATTCTGAAAAGCTTTCTGACTTCAGAGCTCCCTGTGGGTCAACACAGGTGTCTCTTGGGACTACCCCGCAACCCAACATCTCCCTCTACTCCTCCTCAATCTTTCTTCCTCTTCAGTTTTGCTCCAGTTTCATTTCCTCTTCGAGTATTGATCCTGAGAACACTCCCTAATGAATTCCTTGTTTATTAAGCTCTGTCTCAAAGTCTACTTTCTAGAACTAGGTAGAATAATCTTAAATTCTGGTATTTTCTTCCGCTCTACAGGGGATTGTCTTGCAAATCCCTTAGGTTATTCTCATTCCACTTTAGAAAACAATAGTCTAAACCTGTGCTGCCCAAAAGAATGTTCTAGAATGATGAAAATATGCAAAATCTCAGCCATTTGCTTATGGTTGTTGAGCATTTGAATGTAATTAACTGAGGTAGTAAAGTTTTTAGATTACTTCATTTTAATTCAATTTAAATAGCCACATGTAACTAGGAACAACCAGGACAGGTATAAGCTATTTGTATCCCAGGTGGGCGGAATAAAAGTCCAGACCTGTTATTAGTCATCTTTTTCATTTTGAGAAAGTAATGTGCAAAGATGAATAAAATATATATGCAGGGAGTCATTTGATTTAATCACTATAAGTTGTAAAAAAAATTTTTTTTAAACCTCCTTGTGTCATATAAAATATTCAAATATCCCAGGCCTGATCCTTTGAGCTGGAATCATCGACTGTCTTTGTGAGTTAGCCAGGGCAGGTGCTCCAGGGGCACAGGCAAGGCCTGACATCAGCTTTGGTTTGATCCATTCAGTTCTGATGTAAGTGAACATCCCTCAATCTGTCAGCTTTTTCCCACAAATGCTAAGCATTTATCTCTATTTAAGAGATCTAACCAAGGATCTGCAGCTCCCACTCCAGAGAAATTGCTGCTAAACCCTGGCAATTTTTTCATCAGGAATAGCCTAATAATTTAGTGGGTTCCTGGGGACATATTTGGGAGCAGGGGGAGACCCCAGTACCTCTGGAATTCAAACCCAATTGCCTTATGATTGCAAAGGACTGGATGCAAGGTGTTCCCAGGGAAAACAGTTGCATTTCTGGAAGAACATTTCCTCATCTCTTACTCCACAGCCTCTCCCTCCTTTTTGAAATAGTTTTCCACATTGTGATTATCAGAAGCAAATGGGAAATACACTCACACCTAGGAGAAAACAGATACCACTGCCCTGAGAACTAGTGGGGTGGTTTGAGGTGTTAATGCATTATCTACTCCTCTGGAGAAAGGTTAAAGTTTGAACTTGAATCACATGTGAAAATGAGGTTAGTGGCCTGGTTGTTGCCCCTTGTGGACATTTATCCATAGTGTAGAAGCCTGGCCCAGCTGGTGGTTTCAGCTCATCAAAACAGCAAGACAAGAGAACAAGGGAGGGGGGTGTTAGAGGCCCAGAGTGCTTTAGAAGTGGAACACTGGCTCACTTTCTGCTAAAATGGCAATTAAGCCATGCATGAGTAAAAATTCCTTTTCCAGGAGCAAATGAACTACAAGCTTAGCGGTTTCTTTTCTCAAAATGGCCTTGCCTCTGCTGTGTTGGTGCCTCTATACATGATGACCTCTAGTCTACAATGCTCTTCCTCCCTTCCTCCTTGGGATTGGCTAACCAAAATGTAGCTTCTGTCATGCATTAGTTCACCAAATAGTCCTTGTATGCCAAGGCATGCTATGATCTAACAAACATCTTGGACATGATTGTGAAAAAGAGAGACATATAGTCCTGGCTCTCATGAAGACTATAGTCTATCAGGAAAGATGGACACTAAAGAAAGCACTGTGAAGGGAGGAGTAGGATACAGTTCAGGGAGGAAAGAAGACCTAAGCAAGTCCATGGATTCTAGGGAGCTTCTTTAGGAAAGAAATTGTTAAAGCCATGCTCACTGAGACCTAGTCCCCTACCTCAGTGTTAAGTACCCTGTTCAAAGTTTCATTATAACCCTCACTGTTCTATCTAGTGTCGGGACGGTCTATTCTCTGCACTATAATTACTATAACTAACTATGCTTATATGTGTGGTTGCCATGTGGTTGTCATGTGGTTGTCCATGAACATTTCATTTCTCTTTTCATGATTCTACACTCTCTGAAGTGTAATCTTTCCACTTCCTTCAGCCAATAAAATGTGAGCAAGAATGACATGTGTCACTTCTGAACAAAAGTTTTAAAACTCAGTGTGCAATTTGCCATGGTCCTTTCCCTAGTCACAGAGATCATATGACGAGATGAGGCAGGCTTCTACAAGGACAAGTCCCCAGGTACCCAAGGAGGAAAGGTCCCTGATGACTTTACTTGGATGTGAAATATGAACATAAAATAAATTTTGGTTTTGTTAAGCCTCCAGATTTTAGAGGGTTGTTTGTTACTGCTCCATAACCTAGTCTAGTTCACTGTTACAGCATGTTAGCTCCCCACTGCATTGTGAACTCCTTTAAAATAAGTGACAAGAATGAAATTTTGTCCTTTGCAGGTAGATAGATGGAACTGGAGAACATCATCTTAAGTGAAGTTAGCCAGGTTCAGAAAGCCAAAGACTGCATGTTTTCTCTCATTTGTGGACCTAATACAAATACAAACAGTATTATGAAAAACAGGTCACACTAAAGGGAGATCACATATGAAAGAGGGAGAGTAAAGGAAGGAAGTTAAAAAGGTGAATATGGTTGATGTACTTTCTATACAAGAATGACTATAGAATTTTTAAACCTGTCAAAATCACGATAAGAAAGGGACTAAGGTAGAAAGGAGAAAATAGAGGAGATGAATGAATTCAGGTTGTAATACACATATACATGGAAATGGCACAAGGAAACTCCCTGTATAGCTATCTTGAACAACAAAAAAAAGTCTTTTTTCTTTTTTTTACAGAATCAGAGAACAGAAGGGTAAAACAGGGCCTGTCTGGGGAATATTTTAAAATATTTTTAAAATAAAGATTATTCAAAAACTCTTTGAAGGGCAGAACAGGTTCTGCCTGGAAGCAAGTAGGGTGGCGGGGAGAGGGTGGGGGCTGGGGGAGAAATGACCCAAACAATATATGCACATGTGAATAAATGAATAATTAAACAAAAAAAAACCTCTTTAAAAAAAGAAAAGAGAAAAAGAAGTTACTTACCTATCTTTGCATCTTCAGGCCCACCACATAGTACATACTCAATAAATGTTGGATTCATGCATAAGTGTATCTAGATATTTTTTCCAAAGCAGCCTAATGGTAATTTAAATCAGATGTTATCTTTAAAAAAGTTGGTGAAATAATCATAAAACTGATCACTGCGGATAGTCAAGATAGGAAATGATCATTGCAGAATCGATGGAAGGAGAATCATTGAATGAGACATGGATCATGTAGCATAAGCTATGATATACAATAATGTTTATGAAAATAGCCCAGCTTAGAATGCCGACTTCCATTAGATACAAATAAAAGAAAAGCAAAAAAAAAAGTTTAACAACATCCTGGATCACATCCATTATTTTTGTAATTGCATTTCTATCTACTGACACTAGGGGGAATTAGCTTCACATTCACAAACCAAGGAGAAAAATATCAGGAATTAGAGGAAGAACCAATTCCCCAAAGGTTTTTAATCTGGAACACACTCAATTACCTCCCCCTTGAAAAACTATATCCATTATTTGAAAGTAGTTTTCAAGCTTTTGAATCATCCTATTTATAATACTTTATCTTCAATTACTTTTCTCTTTGTATCTTTCACAGAATACATTTCCAATTTCCTGCTTAATTCCCTGTCTACACCCAGGAGTATGCAAGGCTAGGCAGTTTAGGGTTTGAACATATGCAAAGTAGTAATGCAATACAATAATCCCCCAAATATTTAAGGGACAAATATTTGTTCCTCATTACTCCTTACATTACCCACTAATTTGGAATCAGATCTTTTGCTAAGAGGATAAAAGGAGAATCTGTCATAAATTTAAAAAGGAATGTCCTTTTCCAGCATATCTTTGTGAAAAGAAGGCACTAATGATGTTAGCCTTTAGTATGGTTTCAATTTACATGTCATTGAGGAAGATGAATCACTCTGAATTCTAATTAAAAGGTTATTATTCAAGTCAGTATTAGGGTAAGCTAATTGCTATAGCAAACAGGCCTAAACATGTGATGTTCTAAACAGTAGAAATTTATTTCTTGCTCACTTGCTTATTAAGAACGAAGCAAGCTCTCCTCCAAATAAATGGTCATTCCAAGGTTCCTTCCACCATCTCTTGGGCCTTTATCCTGATCCAGTCATTCAGTGGCAAGAAAAGCATGTGTGAAGGATTTTAATATGAGGAGCTTGAAGGTTACACACAGCTCTCCCATCGACATTGTTGCTGACTCAGTTTAATGGTCCTATCTAATGCAAGAGAAACTGAGTAGGAAAGAGAGACCATGGATTTGGGGAATATGTAGCAATCTCTACCACAACAGAACTGTGGGCTAATGTGCAAATGCCAGTGCAATTTCAGAAAACAGAAGGGAGACAGAGAGATGAGTGAACTGAGTTTGGCTATTTGTGTGTTTGATATTTTCCTGTGACATGATCAGTTCCACACAATGAAGTCAGACCTGACCCAGTTTGATCATCTACTATTTTCTCTCCCAAGATCACTTTAGGTAATGCAATGCAATTCTTATGGACCATTTGTTAGTCTAGGAGTTCACAAGGTGTGGTCTGCTGACATCAAGTCCCCAAGACCATTTCAAGGGGACTGAAGTGGTCAAAAACATTTTTATGATAATCCTAAAATGTTAGTTGCCTTGTTCATTATATTGACATTTGTGTTGATGGTGCAAGATCACTGGTGATAAAACTAGCTGGCATTTTATCACAAATCATGGAAAGGAAAGGGAAAGAAAGAGAAGGGAAAGGAAGGGAAGGGAAGAAAAAGAAAGAAAGAAAGAAGGAAGGAAGGAGGTAGAGGAAGGTAGAGCAGGTTCACTTAAAAATCCTTGATGAAGCCAGGCGCTGGTGGCTCACACCTGAAATCCTAGGTACTGAGGAGGCAGAGTTCAGGAGCATCGCCAAAGCCAGCCCAGGCAAATAAGTTTGCCAGACCAATCTCAAAAATATTTAACATGAAAACGGCTGGTGGAGTGGCTGGTGGAATTCAAGCTCCAGTACTGCCAAAAAGAAAAAAAAGAATCTTTGATGAAGCAGAAAAGATTATTTTTTATGAAATATTCATTCTTAAGAACACATCTTTTTAATGTTCTATGTGACAAAATGAGAAGTATGCATAAAATACTTTTGCTGCACCTCCAAGTATGACAGTCATCTCACAGAAGATCATCTGTGCAATTGTTTGAATTGCAATCTGCCCCAGCCACTTTGGTCAGGAAACATTTTAACTTGAAATAATGCTTGACAGTCATACCACAGTTATTCAGACTTGGGGACTGGCCAACATTTTATCAAAAGTGAATTAAGTCAACCTGTCACTCCTCATTTTAAAAATGACAGTATTTATTACTGATGATAAATTCTGAGCTTTCAAGTGGAAATTCAAATTTTGGAAAATTTAGATACTCTAGCTTTAAAACTTCCCAAAGATTTCTGACAAAACCAGTGGTAGTAGCTGGGCATGGTGCTACAAGCCTTTAATTTCAACATTTAAAAGGCTGAGGCAGGAGAATCAGTAGCCTAGGCTACAGAACAAGTCCCTGTCTCAAAACAAAACAAAAAAAGTCAGTGATATTAATGAATCTTGGGGGGATTCTGTATCATGAACTATGTTGATACGTAGAAGTATTTTCCAAATGAAAATACAAAAGGCTCTAAGACTATGCATAGGAAGAAAGATCCATAGAAAGTAAAAGACAGACTACTAGATTTTAATGCTAGTTCCACATAGCAGCTAACTTTCAAGAAGCTACCATTCTTCAAGTTCTAGTATAGTATCCAAAAACAATATCCATGATTACCTGAAAACACCACTAAAATATTTTTCCTTTTCCAATTACATATCTGTGTAGTTCAACAAGAACATAGAGCAACAAATTGAACGTGATAACTATATAAAAATCCAGCTACCTTCTCTTGACCCAGACAGACATGAAAGAGATCTGCAAAAAGGTAAAATAATGTTCACCTTCCATTTATTTTTATTTTGAAAAATAGTTATGTTTCATAAAGTTGATGGTAGGTGACAAATATATTGTTTCTTGCTGAATAAAATTTTTTAATTTTCTAATTTTGTTTTCTAATGTAGTTAATATCAAAAACAAAAGCACTTTGAGATCCTAACTCATTTTGTTGTTGATAAAACCTTTGATATAAAGGTTTATTATTTCAACAAATATTACAAAAATGAGGAAAACATAGTTTTACTGTTAAATGACTTGCCCACAGTCATGTATCATTTTTTATAAATAGATACACAATCACAGAGATTATATAAATGCCTGAGACAAGTCAGTGCAGAACCAAGAGGCTATCTGGTGTTAGGTAAAGAATATTTATTTGCCTTGAGTCTAAAAACCTTGTCTCCAGATATGGCTCAGGAGTTCATGGCTCAAATCTTTACATTCCCCAATCCACTAAATGTAGACCTTACCTAACCTACCTCCCAGAGATGATGTAACAATAAAATATAGTGAGTTTGTGAAGCTCTAAAGTAGAGTAGAAACTTCACTGTGTTATTATTGTTATTCTTTTTTAAAAATTCAGCAAGTTGACATGATAGAGAGGACAGATATATCAGTCCTTTATGTTAAATATTCAGAACTCTAAATTCTGAAACAAATCTGTCTCTGAGGCTTTCAGATCAGACATTGTATGCCATTTACTTTTATTCAAATCAAGACAGGACCAAAAGCAGACTGGAACACCTTATTCCAAATTGCATGGAACCACTGACCAACAATGTTCAGCCAGCCAGGAACCCACCTAACTATGTGGTCTATATGGATATTATGAGTGACTGCTAAGTTTCAGATCTGTTATGTTTACATTTCCACAATCCAGAAACCTCTTCAGCAAATGTTTCCATCAGCCTCCAGTTACCTAGCCAGAAACCTGGGAATTTTCTTTGACATGGTACTCTAAAATTTACTAACCATGTGTCATCAGCTTCACCTCCCAAACATCTCTCAAATCAACCCACTACTCTCCATACCCTCCCAGTTACCCCAATGCAAACCAGAGCATTTGTTAACTGAATTACAACCATTCCCCTCCCCTCAAAAAAATGCTTTGTCCACATTCTTTCAATCTCTTCCTGCCAGTCTTCCCACTGCAGATAAAAAGATCTTTTCAAAATATTATATCTACTTCCCTTGTTTAAAATGTACCTGTGTCAGTCAACCTTTTTTAGCACAGAAATACATTCCTTACCATAGCCTGCAAGGTCCAGCATGGTAAGACTCCACCCTGCCTACCTACTCTAGCCACACTTCCTTGCTGTTTATCATTACTATAGGGTTCCTTTGTGGAGTGGGATTTTGCAAATCTTGTTATTTATGTTAAGAATACCCTTCCTTCCTCTTTAACCCTAGTCAGTGCCTATCTGTCCTGATCACTTTACCAGGGATGTACTATGTATGCTATGTACTCTCATAGCATATTTCTCCTTATTCCTATTATAATGTCATGTATTTGATTATTCAATGATTATTTCATTAATGATCATCTTTCCCCATAAATTTCAGTACAGTTTGGGGGATTTTGTCCTTCATATTCCCTTTATTTTTAACACAGAGAATGGCTTAGTGAATGTTTTTTTAATGAATTCAAAGAACATAGGCAAAGTCTCAAAAGAAGAAAGTGAACAATTCATGCATGAAAGGCTAGAACAAGTGAAGCAGGGTTGGAGACTAGGGGAAAGTATAAGGAAAAGGGTAAGAATTTCAGCTGGAGAGACCAATGTGAATCAGGTCAAGTAGCCACAATAAAGGATGAAGCAAAATGGCCTTGTGTTGGTTTTGACATTGGAGTAACATCATCTGATTCTCACCACTTTGACTTCTGTACAGAGATTACATGGGAAAAAGACAGAAGACTACAGTCATTCAGTAGTCTAGGAAATGAATGACTCACTAAGCCATATAGTCAGACTAACAGTAAAAATGGAGTAAAACTGGAGGAAATTTGATTGATTTAAAAAAGAGAAAATGAGGAGGACTCAACAGATCTCTCTTCCGAATGATTCCACAATTAACTGCCAATTTCCAAACCTTGGACTATAACCTTTCTGAGCCCAAAGACTTGAATTTACTGGATGCAGCCAAGTTCTCCTTTATAATCCTCTATTTCCCCTTAACTGTGCTGGGTCTCTTAGACCATGCTTCCCAGTACAGAGGACACAGAATTAATGTTCCAGTAGATGTGCTAGCTTTTTGCCATGTGCTAATTTCATGCCAGCTGTCCTAATCACTGTGTTAATCACAGCTTGTAAAAGTCTTTTTAATTTTTTAATTATCTATAGCATTCTTCAAATGTCTGACCTAAATCTGATAGTATTCCTAATGGTTCATGCTATTGCATTCACACATTGTATTCCAAATATCAACCCTTTTAAATTCCTCCAATTAAGTTCCACTCTTCTGTTTGCAAGTTTTTTTCCTCATGCCAGAGCACATCAGAGAGCACCCTTCATGCAGCCTGCAATCATTAAGTTAGTATCTGTTTTGTGCTAGAAATATTCTAGGAAGTGACAATACATGTCTCCTAACCTCAATAAGTCACAGTCTATTGGACAAGATAGAAATATAAGGAAGCATATTTAAATGTTGCCAAATAAATGTACTAAAAGGAATATAAACATGGTTTCAAAGCACTAAGTCTTCTCCTGGAATGTGGAAAGCACTTCATTTAAGAGGGGACTTTTGTTCTGAATCTTATAGGAGAAATAAAGTTTGGCATGCAAAGAATTTAAGAAAGGCCTGGCAGTAAGAAAACCACATAGGTAATTCATGGAGTGCTATAATGAATTGATGCAATCAGACTTATTTTTAGGAAAACTCAGAATTCATGTTGGTTTCCTTGGCTCCCTCACAGCTTCATGGTAAATTTTAGAACATCTGTCTTTAGTATCTTCTGTTTTAGAAAAGAACTAGGAGGGACAACAGAATATAATGTATCCTACACTTGATTTATCAGACCAATCAGAATGACTCTTGTGGAATTTCACAGATGTGTTCTGAGTTGAGCTATGTAGGCTGAGTTGAGTCAGTGAATCTGGCAGTGAATCTTCAATAACACAACACTTTACTTCTTTTTTTTTTCCCTCTGAATAACTTTCTAGGGAAGTTGGCATATATTAACTTGGACATAGTAAGGGGATTTCATCATGACATTTCCATACATTCATACAATGTACTTTAATTTTATTCATCTCCTCTATTACTCTTTCTTATCTCCCTTCCTTCCTACCCCTTTTCCTTCCTCTTCCACCACCCTTCCCCCCCCCTTACTTTTATGACCTTGGTTTTTTATTTGTTTTTGTTTGGTTTTTTTCTTTTTTTCCTCTAGCTTCTACAAGTGAGACAAAATATATGATACTTATCTTTGTGAGATTGATTTATTTCACATAACATATCAATCTCCATTTCCATCCATTCTCCAGTACATGACATAATTTCATTCCTCTTAATGACTAAGTAAAACTCCATTGTCTATATATATAGATATATAGATATATCTATATCCATTCATCCATTAGTGGACACCTAGGCTGATTTCATAACTTGGCTATTACAAATAGTGCCAAGATAAACAGGGTATACGGGAATCTCTATAGTAAGTTGACTTTAATTCTTTGGGGTATATACCCAGAAGTGGTTTGGCTAGATCAGATAGGAACTCTATTTTCATTTTTGAGGAACCTCCATATTGCCTTTATTTCTAAAAAAATGTCTGTTCTTTGCTTACCAATTGTTAAAATCACTTCTGGAGACAATTAAGCAACCCAAAAGGACCAGATACACCAGCATGAATCACACATTCCTCAATTAACTTATATACCATTAGAAAGATATGAGCTTTTATTTTCATTACTATTTATTTACAAGCAAAATTCTTTTTGCTTTTCCTTGGCCCCCCCACCCCACCCCCCTCTCCTTTCTGATAAAAAAAGCAAAGGAGAACATGAAAACCACTTTAGGTACCAACTCCTAATCTAAAGAGTAAATATGGCTTCTGCCTTGAGGAGATACCTGGGTCTTCCCACTTAACCTACTTTAGTAGCTATATTTTGTTATTGAGTGGCCTTGAACCTCTAAAAGTCTCCAATTCTATATATTTGTCAGCATTTCTCCTTAATATCCTAAAACTTCTGCTGTGTAGGAGAACCCCATAGACAGCAGCACTTGTTCTCTCTTCATCCACTGGGGGAACTCTGAGTTCTCCCAGCTCCATGATACACATCCCTATCTCCCAGTGCATCCAAAAACAAGGCTTTCTTAGAGCACAGTGTGAAAATGCTCCTTAATGAGACCAACAGCTAATCAGCTATGGTCTCCAGGGAAACCACAAATATGCATCCACCTAATAATTATTCTCATTAACTACTAAAGGAAAAACAAGAGAACTGAGAGACAAGAAAGGTCAAAAGTAGTTTTCTGCTTCTGCCATGAAAAGACAGGGTTTCTTAAAGCTTAAAATGGTCCCTATTGCAAATGTCATTCCCAGACTACAGGTGGCAATACCAGGAGCATCACAGGTCCGACAGAAAATCACCAAGCCTGTTTCTGCTGGGATCCTGGGACTAGCAAACTGCCTGTCAGCCGCATCTTTGCCCACAGAGCAGAGCAACTGGGTGGCTGCAGCTATGCTTGCCTGACAGCACCCTCTCCAGAGGCCTTGGATTATTACAGTCTGCCCTTCTGCTGGTGTGGAATTAACTTGTTCTGACTGTGTGACAGTTCTGACGACTACACAGTTTGCAGCAAGGAGCTGGGTCACATGCTGCTACATGCATGGGCTGTCACTAACTGCGCCACTAAAACCAGACAAAACCTTGTCAGGGGAGATCAACTTCTTGGGAGACAGAGGCAAGTGACTCAACACATGGCCTGGTTGTGAGGGTTTTGTTCAGTTCAAGGACAGTATCAGCTGACAAGAAGACTTGATGTTGCAAGGAGACACAGTTAATGCCAGCAAGGAGGCAGCAGAGACATAGAAAAAGAAAAACACGCCCAAATTCAGGAGTGCTGAAAGAGACAGACTAATAGGAGGTGGCAAAAGACATGATATCCACACTTGGAAAATCAACAAACTTCTACATCATATCTATTTCACAATCATAAAACCTCCACCAAAAAACTAAAGAATCAACCTTGGTTTAATGTACTACAGTATCTGCTCTGTGCTTGACACTGTGCTAGGTAGAATAAAGGCTGCAAAAATGCAACCAATGACCCCAACTTCAGCAACTTTACAATTTAGCATTAAGATCAGACTCACTTTCATAAAAATATAGACTATGGCAAATACAACCCTCTTTCGTGAGGCCTAATTTTGTCAATGAGAATCCAAAGAGTAGATTGAATCCCAGAGAAATAAGGACTCAAAGATAGAAGAGGCACAGCAAAGAGAAAGAACACATTTACTTCTTAACTTAAGAAATTAACTTGGTAAATATAGAACCACCATATGATCCAGTGATACCACTTTTGGCCATATATCCAAAGGAACGTAAGTCAGGAAACAGTAGAGACACCTGTACACTGATGTTTATCGCAGCACTGTTCAAAATAGCCAAGCTATGGAAACAATCCAGATGCCCCACAACTGATGAATGTATCAAGAAAATGTGAGGTATATATGTGTGTGTGTGTGTGTATTTGAAACTGTCATAATGAGTCCCCCTGTACTCGAATGTATCCTAATAAAAATTTTTTAAAAAAGAAATGAGGTTGGCCATCCTTGGATTCCTGAAGGAGATTATAGAATTATAGAATTATATATATATATAATTATATATATAATTATAATTATATAATAAATATATATAATTATATATATTATAAATATATATATATAATTATATATAGAATTATAGCTATTCTTTCCTCCCCTTTCACCTGTGCTTGAGGAAAGGCCCTCCAGGATAAAGGTCGACTTGCACACTCTTCATACACCAACTGTGGTGTGCTATTTAGCTCTTTCTTCTGGAAGACCCTAACAAATTTGTTCAGCTCCAGATTTCTTCTTATTCTACCCCTCCATCCTCTAACCAATCCACACATAAGCAAGAGGAGTGATAGCAACAACCAGTATTTCCACTCCATAGCTGCCCACACCAAAGAGATGGCTTTGAATTATAAATAATAACCTTGTAACCCCAAGAGGCCATATTAGCCACGTGAATTTGGCCAATTTATTTGCTTTTCCTGAATTTTTTTTTTTAACTGTGAGTACCAATATAAAAAAGAAAGGAGAAACAAGGTGTCTGTTATTTAGTAGGTGATTACTAAATACTGGTTTCTTTTTGCTTGTTTTAATCCTCTAATAGTGACATAATATTCCTAATCAAGTGTAAATTTGCATGTATAGTCTCTAAGTCCTTAATTAGTACAGTTGATCCTCACTCACAGATTTCATATTTACAAAGTCACCTACTCACTTCAATTTATTTGTAACCCAAAATGCTCCCAACACTTTCACAATTATTTGCAGACATGCCTGGAGTAGCAAAAAAATGTGCACACAATGAGCACATTCTTAGCTCAGGCTGAATAAGGCAACACTCTGCCTTCTTATTTCAGCTCTCAGCATGAGTCCTTTTAGCTGTCTAGTGTTACTTTTGTATACTTTCTTGTGTTTTGTATTGTTGATTTTGCTGTTTTAAATGGCCCCCAAGCATAGTGCTGAAGTGTTGTTTAGTGTTCTAAGAACAAGAAGGCTGTGATGTACCTTATGGAGAAAAAACATGTATTAGATAAGCATCATTCAGACATGAATTGTAGTGCTGTTGGTTGCGAGTTCAATGGTAATCAATCAACAATATATATCTAAAAGTTGTCTTTAAATAGAAACTCACGCAAAACAAGGGTATGAATTAAGCAATCAAAGATACGTTAACCAACAACTCATAGAAACCTAACTCTGTATTTCTGCTAGGAGAAATGGGTCTAATATTTGTCCCTGCAGCACTTGCAGTAACTTCATAGACTATAAGTACAAAAAAATGATGAGAATTGATATATAAACATGCATCACTTGACAGAGATATGTTTTGAGAAATACAACATTAGGTGATTTCATCACTGTGTGATCATCTTAAAGTATACTTACACTAATTTAAATGCTGTGTGATTTTGGTCATTTGATATGGTCTCATGGTGCAATCAAGAGACATGGAAATCACAAGATGTATGAGGCTGCTGGCAGGGTAGCATGGCATATTGTTTCACAGTAAACTGGGTTTCTTTGTAAGTAGAAGTATACTTTTAAATAATTAGGAAGGGGGATAAAGGAGATTGATGGAGGGAATGAATTCAACTATGATATATTGTAAGAACTTTTGTAAATGTTACCATGTTCCCTCAGCACAATAAGAATAGAATTTTAAAAAATTCATGAAAGTGTAGCACAGTAAATATATAAATCAGTAATATAGTTGTTTATTATCAAGTATACTTATATGACTGGCAATGCAGTGGGTTTGTTTCACTACAAATCATGAGTCATGCATTCTAATATGACATACCATGACAGCTGTGACCTCACTAGAAAACAGCAATTTTTCAGCTCCCTTATCATTTTATGAGACCACTGTCATATGTAAAGGATGCCATTGACCAGAATGTCACCATGTGTCATCACATAATCATATATTCTTTTTTCATTTAATTTCCACATCCATCCTTTGTCAAGAAGATAATTAGCAGGGTCAGGAAATGCATCATGAAAAAGGCACAAATTTACTCTGGTCTTCAAGGGTCTTAGAGTACAAAGGATCTTAAGAGAGAGGAGAAGTGGGAAGCAAAGGGAATGGGCATGATCTACTCATTGGAAAATGAGGAACTTCACTTGAGCAAACTCAAAATGAATATTGGGACTTTGCAGAACACTTGTACTTCCTATGGGTCCCTCAGTATTATTCATAAGTCATTTGGGATAATTAGATGGATCATACTCATTTTTCTTCCCCTCAAATCTTCTTTAACAAGCTTAAGCAGTTATATGCCACTGGTCTATAATTAGCAAGTCACTACATCTGTGGTCATCAGAATCTGATGACATATCACAGGGAATTGTCTTCATTTGGTCAACATCTGGGCTAACCCAGGCAAGAAGAATGAAAAGATTGAGTCTGTCTCCATCTGGACATTATCTGTTCTTTACTATTGTTACCTATCCTAAACACATACCTCTCTCTTAAAAAGTATTAAGAATTTAAACGATTCTAAATAAAACTTCATTCTTTCAGGAAAGTATAGAATCATTTTAGGGACTAGAAGGGAACTTGATAGCCATCTGTTTTAATTTCCTCTCTTTCTTTTGTACAAAACAATGGGAATTCCCTCTATTTCAAATGAGAACACTGCTGTAGGATCTGGTGAGACAGATTGGGACCACAGCCTACTGTTTTCAATGGCTGGTTGAATGGACTTCCCATACCTATAACAATTAAGCAGGTAGATTCTTCAGACAACACTGACTTTGAAGATATTTTATCCCATCATTATTCTAATGGTACTTGTACCTTTTAGTCTCTACACTCTGAATTTGGGGTCAGATAAAATGGTAACCACAATTATTATACCATGCGTTCTCTGATGGATAACAAGACCTTTCCTAGCTTTCATCATCTTGTGACAACTCATCAGGACCACAACTTCACAGTTATATTTCTGAGGATGATGCTCAAATCAAGTAATAAAAGCATATAATTTTAGCAGCCTGATGGGTCATTTGGTCAACATTCTCATTTTACTGATACTGGTGAAAATGAGTCTCCAAGAGGCCAAACCATAATCAAAATCATATAGCTTGCAAGAGTTATGGTCTGAATATAACATAGGCATACAATATGATAAAAGTAGAAAAATGGTGGTTAACATACTTGCTGGTTCAGCACCAGGATAGGTCCAAAAATTGCAAAAACTTCAAAAGAAGCATTACAAATCAATGGTGATGATTAAGAACTTCCTTTGTCTCCCTATTAAGAAACTGTAGGCTCTGGCTTCCTTTACTAGAACAGTATTTATTGACCTATATCATCATGGAAAATGATTATTCTGAATGTCTACCTGCAAAAACAACCATAAAAACATTAATGAGGATTTATATAACAAAAGGAACACCTTAAACAAAACACAAATACTTGGTCTACACTTTATTAGCACTTAAAAGTCAATTATCATTTCACACTAGAAATGAAAGCAATGACATGTTGGGGTTTTAGCAAAAAGCTTACACAATTTTAGCTCTTAGGTCCTCAGAAACTTCTCAAGCTGCTAGGGGTCGGCAGCCTACATTGTAAGAACAATTGTTCTAAATGATTAAGAGGGAAATGACTTTTTCCTCCATGAATCTGTCCCACATGGGAAAAGATTAAAAGACAAACCAGTTTGGGAGTTAGGGGGTGTCTGACAAATGGAAGTGTGTAGGGACTATCATCATATTACTCTCCTCTCAAGAAATACTACGCTCTTTATCTGATTGTACAAAATAACAATGACTACAGCAACTATCTCATTGAGCTCCTTGACTCACCAGGTCTCACCCTTCAAATCCCTCCTACATTCTTCTGGTAGAAGAATTCCTGAAACATCATGTTAGTAATGCCATCCCCTGTTCAGAATCCCCAGTGATTTGGAGGCCCAGAAAGGCAAAGCTAGAAGTGTCATCTGGGAGTACCTTTTTCCTTAGTAAAGGAAAAAGGCTTCTAAGAACCTGGAATCACAAGAAGACACAGGCCAGCTTGGAAGATTTTATTATCTTGGTGCAGCTGAAAAGCCAAATGGGCTACATGAAGATTGATCTTGTACCTCAATTTGCCTAGAAATTCCCAATTTGTGCCTATTCACAAAGCTAATAGCACCTCCTTTGACTCCGGAAATGTCCTGGTTTAGACAATAAATTTTATAATTCTAGTTATGGGCATTTATGATGCCACATGCCTACCATCAACATATTAAACTAGAATTAAAGAGGCCACAAGAAACCTCTCAATACAGTTTTCCTGAGTTTTCTAATTCGACCCAACATTTCATCATAAGCATGAAAGTGACAAGGAACATCATCAAATGCAAACTTCACTCTCTGCTGAGATCGCTCACCATTATTTCCCTTGTGCACTTTCCATTTTTTGATTCTTCATTCACAAATACCGGGGTTGGGCCTCACAACATCTCCTCATGCTTGGCTGCCGCCTGCATATTGCGTATCATGCATCAGCAACTACAGATTCAGAAATACACCAATCCCAGATATTAGACCAGGGAGAGGCACAAGCTTTTTGTCCAATGAGGAAAGGAGACTGTCACCAAGAAACCTTGCTTAGTAGATTTAAAAAATCTAAAAGTATAACATGCTTAATCATGAAACACAACTCCAAATCCATGATGTTTAAGTGGAGAGCCTAGAATATTGCCCCTATCTATTCCTATTGAAGTTGCTCTAACAAAAAATGTATATATTTTAACACAAATTGCCCCTACTTTAAAAATATTTTGAAAAAAACCATCATAATGCAATTGTCATACAACTACTAACATTTTGTGTACTCCTTTCTAGTCTTTACCTCGATAAAAACATTTTCACAGTCTGCATCACAGTATACACATGAGTTTCTGTCACACTTTGCCCAAAACCTCTTTTCCAAATTGTTACATAGGGTTACCCACTATAATTGCAGAATGATCCTAATTTTTTAACTGATGCATTATAATTTGACAAATGGTTTTAATATTGTATTTTCTTCTGTTTTGCTATTAGTAGAAGGCATTTTTGTTAAGCACTAGGAATAGTAAAATTAAAAAATAAAAATAACTGCTTTTGCTGTTTGAAAATATTAGACTTTGTTTAAAGAGTGAATTTGAATCCTTGAGATGTATTTTAATAGCTCTGGCACCATTTTCACATATTAGTGACAAAGTTAAAAAAGAAAAGGAAGAAGAGGAAAAGAGGGAAGGGAGACGGAGAAGACAGTAGAAAAAAAGGGGAAGGGAAGGATTTATATTGCAAGGATAAATTGAGGGTCTTACTTCTGTTCTGACATTTGCTTCATGTAAATGATGGAAATACCATGCCAATTCATTTGAATACATGTCATGTCTCTCCATGAATTATAATAAATGTCAGCATCATTCTAATATTTAAAAACAAAAGCTATCTATAACTCAGACATGACCCTTTCCCTATTGTCTACTTCATCATGTAAAATATCCATTGCCTGGCCTTTAAGGCCTTATGTACTCCAGGCCACGCAGCCAAACCAATTTTTTTCCTCATTGCTAGTCAGTATTACTTACTGGGAAACAAACACAGGGAGGTTGCATTTTTTTTTTTTTGTAATAGAAGAGAAGCTTATATCAGAATAAACCTCCTACAGCCAAGATGTATAACCCCCAGACAAAATTTTTAATAAAAACTACTCTTAAAAGCATGGCAGAAAAACTAAAATATGCAAAAATGAAAGTAAAGTAACAGATCCTTTAAGAAAGGAGAGTTGAATTGATATTATTTTTATAGCATTTTTCTTAAGAAAACTCCCTAGTCTAAGGGATGTTGTAAGCTAGATTTCAAGCAAAACTGCATTCTTAACTACTTAAAGTGTTCTAGGACAGAGCAGAGAGTCTCCAGAGTGGAGGTTCACTAAGGAATATGGGGTTGTGGGTGAAGCTCAGTGATAGAGCATATTTGTGGCATGAACAGGGACCTGGATTCAATCCCCAGAATGGAAAAAAAGGGAGTAGGGAGGAAGAAAATCTAGAAAAGAAAGGAACCACAGGAAGAGTCCATGAAATCAAATATACAAACTTCCTTCAAATCTTTGACTACCTTTTACTCTACATTTGTCCAAAAAGTCTGCAAGGAGGCCAGCAGACAGTCACCAATAGAAGGGCAAAAGGGTTGAGCAGAAACATTCGGTGATGGCCACTGAAAAATTTGAAGTCTGTGTGTTTGCATTTGGAATGTTTTGAAAAACATTTAAGTTTTCACTGAAACTCCAGAAGGGTACATTTCAGAACTAAATGTCTGAACTAAAGGATATACCCTAATAATACAAGTGCAAGAATCAACAGACTCATCTTAATCAAACCAAACCTCTATGAGCTCAAAAGAATCAGCCAGTAATTTAATTGACCAGGAAAACAAAAGTGAATTTCATTCAGTGGAAGATAAAAGCATCCAGGGATTTTACAATGGGTCATTCATACTGTCTATCATGCAGTAAATAAATAGTAGACATGCAAAGAAAAAAATAGTTAAAAGAAATTGATCCTGAGATGACCTAAATGTTGGAATTAACAGACGAGATTTCGAATCAGCTATTTTAAATATTTTGAAGGACCTAAAGGAAAAACTAGTCAGAATGACTACACAGATAAGGAACATCAACAGAGAAAGAGAAAATTTAAAAAAAAAAGAAGAAGAAGAAAAACATAAGGGAAACACTAAAACACCAACAGATGCACAAAACACAGCACAGAAATTTAATTATGAAGAAAACAAGGCAATGTCTCACCTCCAAGCTCCTACCACAAAAATTCAACATCTGAATAAAAGATAATGAATTAGCCAAAGTTTTGAAGAGAGAATTCAGAAGCCTATTTTTAAAAATGATCAGAGACCTTAAAGAGGACTCAAATAGATAAATGAAGTTAGGAAATCAGTTCAAGACCTAGACAAGAAAGTCAGCTTTATGGAAGAGCAATATAATTCAAGCTCAGAGACAAGAACTACCACTGAAGAACACTTTATTCAGCAAAACTATCCTTCAAACTTGATGGCAAAATAAAGAGCTTCCAAGACAAGGACAAGCTAGCAGTTCATATCCACCAAGCCTACATTACAAATACTCAAAGGAATAATACACATGGAAAAAAACAAGAAATAATCACAAATACAAAAGACTAGGAAAGAATAAACTCAAGAGAAACTGATGAACCTAGAAAAGGTAGGAAAACAGTAATATTAGTCACCTCAGAAATCTAGAAGTTGAACAAAATCAAAAGCAAAGAACAATCAACATAAAACTCAATCTGGAAAAAAAGCAATAGAAATACAAGAATCAGTAAACACATGTTGATCATAACCCTAAATGTAAATGGATTTAACTCTCCCATCAAAAGACAAAGATTGTGAGAAGGAATCAAAAAGCAAGATCCAACAATCCATTGTCTACAAGAAACACACCTCACAAGCAGACACATGCAGAAATGGAAAGCAAGCAGGAATAGCTATTTTCATATCAGACAAAGCATATTTTACACAAAAATCAATCAGAAGAGATAAAGGTCACTACATACTAATAAAGGTAACAATCCAGAAAGAAGATATAACAATTCTAAATAAATATGCACCAAAAATCAGAGCCCCTACATTCATAAAACAAACACTTTGAGCTTAAAGGGACAGACATGGCCAGATACAATAATTCTGGGAGGTCTCAACATGACACTCACTTCAATAGACAGAACATGTAGACAAAAAAAATCAGCAAAGAAATCCTAGAGCTAAACAATAACATGGACAAAATGTCTAACAGATATTTGTAGAGTATTTCATCCTACAACAGCATACTATACATTTTTCTCAGAAGCACATGGAACTGTTTCCAGAATATAACACATCCTACGTCATAAAGAAAAGCTCAAAAAATATTTAAAAATTTTAAATAATCCCCTGGATCCTAACAGACTACAACAAAATAAAGTTAGAAATCAGTAGCAAGAAAAACCACAAAAAAACATTCAAACTCATAGAGACTGACTGACACACTTTTAAATTATCAATAGGTCATTGAAGAAATTAAGAAAATCCTAGAATCAAATGAAAACGAAACACAAGTTACCAGAACTTATAGAACACAGCAAAGGTGCTCTTAAGAGGGAAATTTATAGCCATGAGTGCCCACATTAGAAAATTAGAGATATCTCAGCTAAATAATCTAATGATAGATACATATATCTAGAAAAACAGCTGTAAGCCAACCCAAAAAGCAATAGATGATTATGAAACTCAGGGTGGAAATCAATGAATTGGAGACCAAAAAACAATACAGCAAATCAACAAAACAAAAAGCTGGTTCTTTGAAAAAATAAACAGGATCAGCAAACCTATAGCAAATTAACTAAAAAAGAACAGAGAAGACCCAAATTAATAAAATCAGAGATGAAAATGAGACTATTACAATAGATACCAATGAAATTCAGATGCTCATACAGGAATACTTTAAAAACCTAAACTCCAGCAAACTGGAAAAGAATAGATAAATTTCTTGATACATATGACTCACCAAAATTAAACCAAGAGGTCAATAAAATACTTTCTAGCAGAATCCAACAACACATTAAAAATATCATACACCAGGATCAAGTAGGTGTCATTCCAGGAATGCATGGATGGTACAATATTCTCAAATCAATACACATAATACAACACAAACAGAATCATGGACAAAAATCCACATCATCATATCAATAAATGCACAGAAAGCCTTAAACAAAATTCAACATCCTTTCATGATAAAAGTTCTGAAGAAATTAGGAATAGAAGACACATTCCTCAACATAACAAAGGCTATATATAACAAACCTATAGCCAACATCATACTAAATGGAGAAAAACTGAAACCATTTCCTCTAAAATCAGGAATGAGGAATGGGTGCCCATTCTTCCCATGCTTATTCAACATATTCCTAGCCAGTGCAATAAGACAGGAGAAAGAAATACAAGGAAGTTGAATAGGGAAGGAAGAAGTCAAATTGTCCCTATTTGCAGATGATATGCTGTTATATCTGAAAGACCCTAAAACTCAACCAAAAAGCCTTTAATTCTGGAAAAAATAGAGAACACACTGGACCACATAGGCATAGGTTATAACTTTATGAATGGAACTCCTATAACTCTGCAATTAAGAGAAAGGATTGATAAATGGGATTAACATGAAATTAAAAACTTTTGCACAGCAAAGGAAACAGTCACCAGACTGAAGAGACAGTCTACAAAATGGGAGAAAATCTTTGCCAGCTATACATCTGACAAGGGATTAATAACCAGAATATATACAGGGAGCTCAAAAACCTAACCTCTCAGAGGCTCAACAATCCACTGAATAAATGGGCAAATGAACTGAACAGACAATTCTCAAAGAAGTATAAATGGCCAGTAATCATGAAGAAATCTTCAACATCCTTAGCCAGAAAGGAAATGCAAATCAAAATCACATTGAGATTCCACCTCACCCCAGTCAAAATGGCTGTCATCAATAGTACAACAAATGATGATAAGAATATGGGGGGAAAGGAACATTCTACACTATTGATGGAAATGTGAATTAGTGCAACCACTATGGAAAGCAGTATGGAGGTCCCTCAAAAAACTGAAAATAGAACTACCATGTGGTCCAGTGATACCATTCTTGAACACACATCCAAAGGAATGTGCTCAAGGATATGATAGAGTCACATACACACCCATGTTTATTGAAGCACAATTTAAAATAGCCAAGCTTTGGAAGCAGCCCAGATGCCCGAATGACTGATGAATGGATTAAGAAAATGTGATATACATACACAATGGAGTTTTGTTCAGCCATAAAGAAGAATGAAATTATGTTGTTTGCAATTAGATTGATGGAACTGGAGAACGTCATATTAAGCAACATATAAGCCAAGCTCAAAAGGTCAAAGGTCTCATGTTTTCCTTCATATGTGGAAGCTATACCTATAAGTGAATATATAGATACATGTATAAATACATATATGATCATGTATAAGCATGCATATATATATATAGTCAAAGAATGGAAATATAAATATATGACAAGAACATGACAAGAGTTAGGGTAAATAAAATTATGCTCTTGTAAAGATTCACATACTTTACAGGAAATAATTTTCACTCAAATAAATAGCGGTAAGTTAAAAATATTGTACAGTATAACACCCAGAGTAATCACTAAAATTAAATCTATGATATAGTTAAGAGTCACTAGAAAAAATGGGAAATTAAAATAAATATCTGATTAGCCTAGGAAAAATGAGAGAAATAGAAAAAAGATTAAAAACAATCAGAAGAGACAATAAAGGTCACTTCATATTAATTAAAGGAAATTAATTAATTCATCAAGAGGAAATATCAATTCTTAACATATATGAACCAAACATAGGGGAACCCATCTACATTAAAAAATATTCTAATAGACCTAAGAGAACAGATAGACAATAACACAGTGATAGAAGAAGAATATCCCATTGTCACCAATAGATGGGTCATCCAGGCAAAAGATTGACAAAGAAACTTCAGAGCTAATGCACACATTAGACCAAACAGATAAAATAAACATCTACAGAGTTTTTCATCCAACAACCAGGCAATACACATTCTTTTCTGTAGCTCTTGGAACTTTCTCCGAAATAGATATTTTAGGACACAAAGAAAGTCTCAACAAATTCAAGAAAATTGAAATAACCCCCTGTATATCAGATTACAATGGAATAAAACTAGATCTCAACAACAAAAGAAACCACAGAAAATATTCAAAAACATGGAAACTGAACAACACACTGCTGAATGACCAAACAGTGAGTGAAGAAATAAGGGAAAAATCAAAAAGATCCTAGAATCTAATGAAAATGAAAATACAACCTACCAGAATCTGTGGGATACAGCAAAGGACATGCTAAGGAGAAAGTTTATAGCTATAAGTGCCTACATTAAAAAAAGAGACCTCTCAAACAAACAATTCAGTTATGCACCTTATGATCCTAGAAAAACAAGAACAAACCAAGCCCAAAAACAGAAGACAGAAATAATAAAGATCAGGGCTGAGATCAATGAGATCAAGACAAAAAAAAAACTATACAAAGAAAATGAAACAAAAAGTCGGTTCTTTGAAAAGGGAAACAAGACTGACAAAACCTTAGCTAACATGACAAACCAGAGGAGGGGAAAGACCCAAATTAATAAAATCAGAGATGAAAAAAGGGGTTATAACCATGAATACTAATGAACCCAGAATTATTAGAGAGCATGTTAAAAACTTAAATTCAAGTTAAACCAGAAAATGTAGATGAAGTGGATATTTCTAGATATATATAACCAACCAAAATTGAACCGAGAAGATACTAGCCACCTAAATAGACAAGTAATGAAATTGAAGCAGTAATTAAGAGTCTCCCTAGAAGCTCAAAAATCTAAATTCCCCAAAAATCAACGAGCCAATAAAGAACTGGGCAACTGAACTAAACAGAATTTTTTCAAAGGAAGAAATCTAAGTGGCCAAAAACACATACAAAAATGCTCACCATTCCTGGCCATAAATGAAATGCAAATCAAAACCACACTAAGATTCCACCTCACTCCTGTTAGAATTGATACCATCAAGAACACCAACAACCACAAATGTTGGCAAGGATGCAGGGGAAAAGGAACCCTCATATACTGTGGGAATGTAAGATAGGACAACCAATATGGAAAACAATATGCAGGCTTCTTAAAAATCTAAACATAGATCTGCCATGCCACTGCTAAGGATATGCCCACAAGAATGCAACTCAAGTTATTACAAAGGCACTTGCACACCCATGTTTATTGCAGCATTATTCACAATAGCCAACCTATGGAAACAGCCAAGATGCCACACTAGCAACAAATGGATTAAGAAAATGTGGTATTTATACACAATGGAATTTTATTCAGCCACAAAGAAGAATGAAATTTTGTCATTTGCAAGTAAATGGATGGAACTGGAGAACATCATCTTAAGTGAAGTTAGTCAGACTCAGAAGGCCAAAAATTGCACATTCACCTTCATATGCAGATTATAGACCTAAAATGAATGCAGTAATATTATTGGACATGGGCCACACACTAAGGGGAGACCATACATGGGAGGAATAGGGAAAGGGGAGGAAGCCTAAACTTGAATGTGGTTGATGTGCTCACTGTATAGAATCAAATATAGTAATCTTAAACTGGCAGAGGCCACTATGGGAAGGGGACTAGGAAATAGTGAAGAGATCTGTTACAGATGAAACGATATGGGTTGTAATATACATGTGTATGGTTTCAACACTAGGAATCTCTCTGTATAGCTATCTTTATCTCAAATTAGTAAAAACACCATGTTTTTCTTATATCTGTTATGTTTCCTCTTCAACAAAATGGGAGAACAAGAAGGCACAACAGGCTCTGCCTGGAAGTGGGAGTGGGGGAGAGAGGAGCAATAATGTATAAACAATGTAAGTAAATGTAAAAATGATAAAATAAAATTAAAATAAAAAAGGTCTCCCTACAAAGAGGAGTCCAGGACCTGATGGTTTCATGGCAAAATTTTACCAAACCTTTAAAGAAGAACAATTATTCCTCAAACTTTTCCAGGAAATAGAAAGGGAAGGAACACTACTAAACTCATTCTCTGAAGCCAGATTTACACTGGAAATACACTGGAACAGGTTGGTGTAGGAAATGAGTTCCTAAGTAGAACTCAAAAGGCTCAGTATCTAAGAGAAAGAATGAACAAATGGGACTGCATCAAACTAAGGAGCTTCTGCACAGCAAAAGAAATAGTCACTAGACTCAAAAGACAGCCCACAGTATGGGAGAAAATCTTTGCTAGCTATTGATGAGATGAGGAACAAATATACAGAATCTACAGGGAACTCAAAAAACTCAGCCCCCAAAGAGCCAACATCCCAATGAAGAAATGGGTACATGAATTAAACAGGGAATTCTCAAAGGAAGAGGTACAAAAAGCCAGTAAATACATAAAGAAGTGTTCAACTTCCATGGTTATAAAAGAAATGCAAATCAAAACTACTCTTAGATTTCATCTGACCCCAGCTAGAATGGCCATAATCAAGGGTAATAACAACAGCAAATGCTGGCAAGGATGTGGCTAAACAGGAACCCTTATATACAGGAATGCAAATTAGTACAACCACTATGGAAAGCAGTATGGAGATTCCTCAAAAAGCTAAAGATAGAATTGCCATATGATCCACTGATACGACTCCTGGGCATCTACCCAAGGAACAGAAGTTGGGATACAATAGAGACACCTGTACCCTGATGTTCATCACAACATTATTCACAATAGTCAACCTATGGAAACAATCCAGATGCCCTACAACTGATGATTGGATTAAGAAAAAACAAAAACAAAACAAACAAACAAACAAATATATATATATATATATATACAATAAATATTATATATATTTATAATGGAGTTTTACTCAACCATAAGGAATAATGACATGTGGTTTGGAGATAAATGGATGCAATTGGAGGACATCATATTAAGTGAAGCAAGCCAGGCTCAGAAAGACCAAGGCTACAGGTTTTCTCTCATAAATGGAATATAGATCCAAAAGATAAACAAACACAAAAATAAGCATGATCATATACATACTCATATGTAGAACATGTTTGTAACAATGGAACTACTCTATGGAACTCAGGGAAAGAGGGAAAGTAAAAGAGAATGATAGCACATCAATAATATCGCAAAATATAACATCTGTGAAGGTAGAGAATATAAGGATGTGTCTTGAAAGCTGTTGAAAAATGGGGGGTGGGAAGTAAAAGGGTAAGGGAGCATAATGGAAGGGGTTGAATGGACCAAAGTAAAGTATACCCACAGTGGGGATACACTGAGAAACCCCTTTGAGTATCAACTTAAAATATTAATAGTGTAAGACAGGACTGCAAAATCGATAAAGTTGGGTGTGTGGGGATACTAGTGGGAGGGGGATGGGTGAATGAAGGAGATTAAGTTGAGGATATATGGTTGATGGACTTCATATACTGATATGAAATAGAACAAAGAAACCTCTTGCAATTGCTCTAAGTGGGGTTGAGGAGGAAAGACAGAAAAGGTGATCTAATCAATATACAATATAAGCCTAATTGGATTTGTCACTATGAATCCCCCTCTATATGACAAATATAGCCTAATTAAAAAATAGAAAAAAAGAAACAGACTCACACATATAGACCCAATTGCTCCTTTACAAGTGTTAAGGTAACTTAATGAAAAATAATGTTAATTCAACTAATGAGGTTGGAACTACTGTGTGAACAAATCGTGGGAAAAGAATGCTTATCTTACATGACAAGTAAAAATGAATGAGATAAATCATAGACTTAATATTTGAGCTAAAATTAAAAATTCTAAAGGAAAACATAGAAGCCTTCTCTTTTTTGGAATGTTTAGCAAGGATTAGTATAACAAGATAAATTATAGACAAAGTGGGGAGAGAAAAAGAGAAATATTTCCTGCTCCTTACACAGGAAATGGGAGCAAAGACTCAAAATGGTGGTTTAGCGTCTTGGGATGGAAGAATCCAAGTCAGCAGAAGTCTAGCAACCCTAACTATTAGATAATGGTTCTAGTACCCAAGATAGGTTTGTTTATTATTGTAAAATATGAAGATGTTACTTAGACCCACTCAAAACAAAGAGATTTCAAAACAAAGAACTTTCGGACTTTCCTTTGCCAGACAGGCCTTTTCCTATACACATTCAAGGATCCTTGCAGTTTGTTAACATCTCAAAGTTAAAACCAGAAACAGATACCTCTCTTGTCTCCCTGTTCCTGTAATTTAGCATCTGAAAGGAGATGGGGGAGGGCTAGTGTCGGAGACAAGGCTCCCTTTGTGAGCCATTCTGTCTTGACCTTGCCCTGGAACATTTTGCGGTTGTTTGTCCCAACTTCTCCATCTCCAGCACAAGATGGCGCCGTCCCTGCTTCTCTTCCGGGAGTTTACCTTGCCGCTGGTGCGAAAGTGCACCCTATCAGAAGTCCTATAGCAGAACCAGCCAATCAGCCTGCACCTCGTCATACCCCTCACTCCCTCAGCACATAAATACCCCTGTGTGAACAATAAAATTTTGCAGCTTGATCAGAACTCCTGTCTTGCTGTCTCCTTCGTGTCTCTTGTCCCTTCATTCTTCCCCTTCTAGGTTCGCTACCCACGCTGATGTGTCCTGCAGGACGGGACAGTCTAGCTGCTCTGACTCTCCAGCTTTACTTCCTTGTTCCAATGTCTGAGACTGGCCCTTTAAATATTTATTAAAATAACATAATTTCCCTGTCTCCTCATCTATCTCTCCTGCCTCATTCTCCCCTAAACAACTTTGGTCCCTTTTAATCTTTAAAGGGGTGTAGAGGGGCAACAGTCCTTCTTCTATAGCTGCTTTCTGCTGAGTTTGGGCACAGGCCCTACCTACAAAGGGAACCAAAAAGTTGTTTTCCTGTCTTAAATTTAGGAGGTGACAAGGGAAAATCACTTGGCAGAAAATTTAGTTGACCAGTCAGGATTAGGACCAGGAGGCATCAAATTATTCTTTTACTAAAAGAGAAACCAAAGAAATTAGTGAAAACCATCCTTTAAAGTAAAGATAATGATCTTAGGTGGATAAAGCTAATAGAATTTTTAAGAAAAATCATGAAAACATTAAGGAAATGTACAAAGTCTACAGATTTAACACACTAAAACACCTGCCATCCATAGAAAAAGTATAGTAGATCAATAACTTCTATAAAAATGGCAACCAGCATCCATCTGTGGTCTATTTTAGATGGTTATGATCAAGTCACAGTTACCCTCTGTGGATAATGTTTTTTCTGTCAAGCAGGTGTTATACCTTAACACCCACTTGACAAAAAAATTGCTATGAAAAATCTTCATAGTATTTTTGTTAGGGGAATCCAGGATTAAGCGATTTACATTAGGCCCCAGGTCATACTTAATTGCCTATGGCGTCACTTGGTGTTCCCCTGCTAGGGTAAAGTTATTTATACCACCATAATTATAATATGTCCATTAGCAAAGGTTGTATTGTAACCTTTTTCCACCATTCCCTCCTTCCTTTCCCCATTCTCTTTTCAATCATTCCCTCCCTTCCCCTATTCCCTCCCCTCCCCCCATTCTCACTGTCCCCCTTCCCCTTCCTTCCCCCACTCTCTTTTCCATCATTCCCTCCCTTCTCCTCATTCTCTTTGTCTCCTATACCCTCCCCCTTCCCCCTTTCTCTTTTTCCCCCATTCCCTGCCCCCTTCCCCATTCTCTTCTCCATCATTCCCTCCCATTTCCCTATTCTCTTTGTCCCCCTTCTCCTCCCTTCCCCATTCTCTTCCATCCCTCCCTTCCCCCTTCACTTTTCCATCATTCCTTCCTTTTCCCCCATTCTCTTTGTCCCTCATTACCTCACCCTTTCCCCATTCTTTTCCCACATTCCCTCCCTCCCTTTATCCCATTCTTTGTCCTCCATGCCCTCCCCCCTTCCCCCATTCTCTTTTTCCATCATTCCCTCCTCCCGTCCCCCATTCTCTTTTTCCCCCATTCCTTGCCCCTTCCCCATTCTCTTTCCCATCATTCCCTCTTTTTCCCCATTCTCTTCCATCACTCCCTCCCTTCTCCCTTCACTTTTCCATCATTCCTTCCCTTCTTTGTTCCTCATCCCCTTGCCCTTCCCCCATTCTTTTTCCACATTCCCTCCCTCCCTTTACCCCATTCTTTGTCCTCCATGCCCTCCCCCTTCCCCCATTCTCTTTTTCCATTATTCCCTCCTCCATTCCCCTATTCTCTTTGTCCCCTTTCCCCCATTCTCTTTATTCCCTTCCCCATTCTTTTTCCACATTCCCTCCCTCCCTTTCCTCATTCTCTTTGTTCCCCATCCCCTCCCAATTCCCCTATTCTCTGTCCCCCATCTCCTCCCCCTTCCCCATTCTCTTTTTCCATCATTCCCTACTCCCCTTCCCCCATTCTCTTTGTCCTCCACCTTCTCCCCATTTCCTCCATTCTCTTTGTCTGCCATCCCTTCCCCCTTCCTTTTGTCCCCATTCCCTCCCCCTTCCCCATTATCTTCCCTCTCTTTCCCCATTCACTTTCCTTCATTCTCGTTCCCCTGCTTTCCCCCATTGTCTTCCCATCCTTTCCCCCATCCTTTTTCCACCCTCTTTCCCCCATTCTTCTCCCCTCACATCCACAATTCCCTCCTTCACCCCCATTCTCCCTCTTCTTCCCATCCTCTCTCTCTCTCTCTCTCCCTCCCTCACCCTGTATTCAACTGTAATTAATTCCTACTCCACCAACAAGAGATGAAGAAGCTTTCCCCAAAGAAACTATCAATTCACTGGAGATTAATACCACAATGGTCAAACATTATCATAATTTTTATCCCCCAACCCAAGCTGAAAAATTGAGCTCAGCTACTGAGAGGCAGATAAATTAATCTCAAATTCAATCAGATAGAAAATATTAGTACGTCCTTCAAAGCTAAAATAATTGATCAACTAATGCCTAGTAAAAGGTTAATCATCTCCACATCATATACAGTGCTGAAGTTGAAGGGTCTGCTTAGCAGCTTGCTTTAGACTAACCTTATCCCCTTCTCTATTTAGACACCAATTTGCAAAAATAATTATACTTTTTTTGAAATCAAAGCTTTGGGACTATTGTTGACTGAAGCCCTTGAAATGTGCAGTGATTACAGTGCCAATGTACTGTACATTAGCAGAGAGCTCAAGTATTATACAATAACCTTAAATCAGAGAGAGTTATAAGAGCCTAATAATGAAGATGAAGTAATGCTGAAAGTACCAGCCTTTTATTCTGAACTCAAGAAATGCATTAGAAAATATGTTTTAAGAATAGGTCATAGAGAACATAAATGCAAAGTAGAAGAAAGGAAAGGGGGAAAAAAAACTCTACTGGGCTAGGGGAAGAGCGAGTGAGTGGGAGAGAGACTATACCTTAAAAGGTTATGCATAATTTAGAGAACAGAGATTGAACAGACTCCAGGACAAAAGTGCCATTCATTTAGATACAGTGCAATGGCTTCAACAATAACCAAGACGATCTTGCCTGCAGTCTGTAAGAAGCAGCATTTAGATTTGAGGGTACATTTATATGAAAATTTTCAGTACCGCATTTCTATATGTGTTCTAAAAGGCCAATCCCTCCTTTCTTCCAAACATTTAATTTCCAACAGCCTGTAATAACTTATATAAAGCTTGCGATTAAGAATTTTAAAATAAAACGCAGCAGTATGAAAAATCAGCAATGATGAAATTGCTTAGAAAATAAGGGTTAAAAAATAAAACAACACATGGGGAAATGTTAATATGTCTTGTGATTTCAGCTAAATGATAAAAGTGGGCTGTGAATTGAGTCTGGCTTTCTTGGCTTCCAAAACAAAAAGGGAATAAACAAAAGGTGGTAGCAATAGATCTCGAACTTTTGAGTCTCAGGACCTATTTGCGCTTTAAAAGGTTATTGGGAGCATCAAAGAACTGTTGTTTATGTGGGTTATATTTACCAACATTTATCTTAACAATTAGACAGGAAATGTTAAAATATTTATGAATTTATCCTAAAATGCCAATAATAAACCTATTACATGTTAACATAAATAATATCTTTTTATGGAAATTAACTGTATTCTCCCCCCCCCAAAAAAATTAAAAGACCTCAACATTGCTTTACAGTTTTGCAAATCTTGTTAAAATCCTATTCAGTAGGAGACAGCTGGATTCTCTTATATGCTTCATAACTGCAGCCTCCAGAAGATTTTGCTATATTCTTATAACATGCTAGGAGTACAAAAGCCAGTACAGTTGTGACCTTCAGAAGTCCCTAACAAGTCTTCCTCAATGGATCTCTCAAAGATACTTTGAGAATCACAAATGTTTCAAGAATCATAGGTCCTATAAGAACAAAGAAATGTATGGTCTTTCAAAGAATGAGATATGAAAAAAAAACATGTTGCCATGAGTGGTCATAATGACAGTGTATAATGCAAAGTGATGTCCCCCATCCTCAACACTGTCTCTATACCAAAGCAATCATAAGTGATATATTAGACATTCAGAAAAGAGGTATATACACATCCCCTATTTCCCATGATTTACAGCTCTGGAAAGATGTGAGTTAATGAAATCAATACTTCCTGTAATTGATGTCAAGTGCATTCTGTAATTATGTTTTGTGGTCTGTGACTTTATGAGCTTACTCCATAAAACAATTAACAACTCCATAAAAATAATACTTTGACATTGTTATTTCCACTGAAAGGCTTCTGGTAATACATGTTGTGGAGAGAAAAAGAAGATTGCTAAACTTTATGATTTTCAGTACCCAAACATGAAATTACTTTTACTATCTCAAAACAATTCTATTTTAATATGCTTTTTAATTAGAAATCACTAATAGACAAAATTTCATAGTGGTTAAGAGAATAACTTTGGAGTTGGGTACACCTGGGTTTGAGTCCCAACTACACCTCTTACTAATTTTGTAAACTTCACCTCTTTGAGCCTCAATATTGCCAGATGTAAAATGGGAGTGATAATAGCAACCACCTCACTAGTCCACTGTGAGAATTTCATAAAATTTAGATAAAAACACTATCACCAAGGAAGATGGCAACTAGAATGCAGAAGCAGACAGTGTGAGCTCCATAAATCAAAAATCTTGCTGAGACACTGGAGCCACAGTTGGCAGAAATAAAGCACCAAGAAGAATCAAAACATTGACATCCTAAACCCCCAGCCCATACAAAGCTTCTCTACACCATGTTACATTGAGAAAAGAGGAGGCTGCTGCATCACCAGATGCCAACTCCAAACCTGCTTGGGAGACATCCACCAGACCAACAGGGGAGCACCAAGTGTCATGTGGTATTCCCACAGCCACTCCTGGGATAAACCAGCATAGCTCCTTGGACAGGCTGACCCCCTGCCCTGAAAAAAACAAAACAAAAAACCTGAACAATAAACAAGGAACTGAAAAGGAACACAAAGCAGAGGGGTCAGGGTGCTGTAAGTGCACCAGGGAAAGGGGGAGAGGCAAGGAGCTGATTTCTTCATGAACATCAGTGAACAAAAGGCTGGAAAGGCAAAAGGGCCGACAGCAGGTGGGTGATAAGCAGCTGCCTGAAATAGAGCAGGTAGTAGCCCACAAACACATCTCTGTAAGGACAAAATCATTTCTACCCAGTAGCAAAGGGGTGGGGGGGAGAGGGAGGGGACAGGTGAAAGGGAGGGGGTGGGGGCAGAAATGACCTAAACATTGTATGCACATATGAATAAAAGAAATAAAACAAAATAAAATAAAAAAGCACATCTCCTGAGCCAGTGAGCAACATCCAAAGTCAAATGATGCTGCAAAATTAAAAAACATCATAACACACTGAGAGCAGGGAGCCGGCTGACAGATCTCCGACCTTGCCCCTGAGAAAGGGGGTGAGGCAAAGAAACAAGCCCCCAATAAACCAACACAGTGAAAACCCAACTCCAAAGCAGGACGGAAGTGGGCTACAGAGCTGTTATCCAGAACATGAGGACAATATACAAACTCAACCTGCCACACCTCACTGAGGGAGGAGCTGACTAAGCAGCTTCCTCTGAAAGACAGGAAAAAAAAAAAACTGGTGAGATTCCCTAACCACCTGGCAAGACTAAGACAGAGCCTCTGCTTAAATACCAACACCAGGACTGGATGCTGAAGGAGTAACACCAGAATGACTAAGACTGAAATTCTATCGTTCATGAACCTGGAATTTTTTTGTGTTTGTTTGTTTTGTTTCTTGTTTGTTTGTGTGTGTTTCTCCATCTTTCCCTGTTGATTTCTTTTTTTTTTCTTTCTTTCTTTCTTTTTTTATTATTTTGTTTTGTTAGTTTTACTATTATGAGTTAGCTAATACTAAATTACACACAGACCAGGGACAGAAATAGCATACATACACTAACCTAAAACTCAACACACCCACAAAACAAAATTAAACCAAGGGAAAGAAAACAGGTGACTGAAACCACCAATAGCCTATAAAGAACATAGTTACACAGTACCAAATGCAGCAATGGGAAGATGAAAAAGGGATGGAAACCATTCTCTCCCAAAAAATAATTTAATACAGGATTCAGAGGGAAATGAAGAAAACAGATATCCAGTTCCGGACTCCAACAAAACAAAGATAAACTACAACAAGGAACCCAATAAGCCCACAAGAACACACTGAAAGAAGAAATTCTGCAAGTAATCATTGAAAATTTCATGGAGATGTTACTATACATGGTCAACCAACACATACAAGAGGCACTCAAGAAATTCCAAGACACCAAAAATAAAGAATACGAGAAGACACAGAAACAAATAAATGAACTCATAGGAGCCCTAAATAAACACCAAAGTGAAACAGAGAAGACTATGAATAAAGAAATAAATGAATTAAAGATGAAAATTGACAATATTAAAGAGGAAGTGACCCATGATATGGAAAACCTCAGAAAAAAGAATGAAATAGAAATACAAAACACAATGGACAGCCAATCCAGCAGACTAGAACAAGGAGAAGACAGAATCTCAGAACTTGAAGATGAAATGGAAATTAAAGGAAAAACTGAAGAGCTATTAGTCAAATAACTTAAGATCTGTGAAAGGAATATGCAAGAACTCACTGACTCCATCAAAAGGCCAAACCTGAGAATCATGGGCATTGAAGAAGAAGAAGAGGTACAAGCAAAATGAATTCATAATATATTCAACAAAATAATAACAGAAAATTTCTCAAATCTAGAGAAAGCTATGCCCATTCTGGTACAGGAAGCCTCCAGGACACCAGACTTCACCAAAACAGAACTACCCCATGACATATTATCATTAAAACAATGAGCACAGAGAATAGAGAAAGAATATTGAAGGCTGTAAGAGAGAAAAAACAAATAACATACAAAGGTAAACCCATCAAAATTCACAGCAGATTTCTCAGCGGAAACCTTAAAAGCAAGAAGAGCATGGAGTGAGATATTCCGGGCACTGAATGAAAATAACTTCAACCCTAGGATACTCTACCCAGCAAAACTATCATTCAAAATAGATGGAGCAATAAAAGTCTTCCATGATAAGCAGAAACTAAAACAATATATGACTACCAAGCCACCACTACAAAAGATTCTTCAAGGAATTCTGCACACAGAAAATGAAAGCAAACAAAACCGTGAAAGGACAGGCAGTACCAAACCACAGGAGAAGAAAAGACAAGGAATCCGAGAGTAACACTGATTCAGTTGCACACAATCAAACCCTTAAAAAAGAAAAACAACTAAATTAAAGGAATCACCACATGCCTATCAATACTAACAATGAATGTTAACAGACTTAATTCCCCTATCAAAAGACACCGTTTGACAAACTGGATTAAAAAGGAAGATCCAACAATCTTCTGTTTATAGGAGACCCATCTCATCAACAGAAACAAGCACTGGTTTAGGGTGAAAGGCTGGAAGAAGATTTACCACGTCAATGCCCCTGAAAACAAGCAGGAGTAGCAATACTTATCTCGGACAAAGTAGACTTCAAACTTACATTGATCAAACAAGATAAAGAAGGACACTCCATACTAATGAAAGGTGAAATACACCAAAAGAAAATGACAATTATCAACTTATATGCACCTAATGTCAGTGCACCCAATTTCATCAAACATACTCTGAAGGACCTAAAAGCATATATAGACTCCAGTACAATGGTAGTGGGAGACCTTAATACCCCCCTATCACCAACAGATAGGTCATCCAAACAAAAAATCAATAAAGAAATTCTAGAACTAAATCACACCATAGATCAAATGGACCTAGCTGATGTCTACAGAATATTTCATCCAACTTCTGCACAATATGCAGTCTTCTCAGCAGCCCATGGAACCTTCTCCAAAATTGATCACATCTTAGGGCATAAAGCAAGCCTCAGCAAATATAAGAAAATAGAAATAATCCCATGCATTCTATCTGATCACAATGCATTAAAACTAGAATTCAACAACAAAAACAGCAGTAAAAAACATGCAAACAATTGGAAGCTGAACAATACATTGCTCAATGATCAATGGGTCATTGGTGAAATAAAAGAGGAAATTAAAATGTTCCTGGAAGTTAATGAAAATGAAAGCACAACCTACTGGAACTTTAGGACTGCAAAGGCAGTCCTAACATTCACTGGTAAATGGATGGAATTGGAGAACATCATTCTGAGTGAGGTTAGCCTGGCCCAAAAGACCAAAAATCATATGTTCTCCCTCATATGTGGACATTAGACCAAGGGCAAACACAACAAGGGAGAACACACAAGGGAGAGCACACAAGGGAGGGGTGAGGATAGGTAAGACACCTAAAAAATTAGCCAGCATTTGTTGCCCTTAACACAGAGAAGCTAAAGCAGATACCTTAAAAGCAACAGAAGCCAATAGGAAAAGAGGACCAGGAACTAGAGAAAAGGTTAGATCAAAAAGAATTAACCTAGAAGGTAACACACACGCACAGGAAATTAATGTGAGTCAACTCCCTGTATAGCTATCCTTATCTCAACCAGCAAAAACCCTTGTTCCTTCCTATTATTGCTTATACTCTCTCTACAACAAAATTAGAGATAAGGGCAAAATAGTTTCTGCTGGATATTGAGGGGTTTGGGGGGGAGAGAGAGGGGGCGGAGTGAGGGGTAAGGGAGGGAGTGGAGGCACGGGGGAGAAATGACTCAAGCCTTATATGAATAATAAAACAATAAAAAAATATAATAAATAATAAAATAATAATAATAAAACAATTTTTAAAAAGGCAGTCCTAAGAGGAAAGTTTATAGCGATGAGTGCATATATTAAAAGGACAGAAAAGTCTGCTGTGATTTTGATGGGTTTACCTTTGTATGTTACTTGTTTTTTCTCTCTTGCAGCCTTCAATATTCTTTCCTTAGTTTCTGAACTTGTTGTTTTAATGATGATATGTCGTGGAGTAGTTCTATTTTGATCTGGTCTGTTTGGTGTCCTGGAGGCCTCTTGCATTTGTATGGGAATATCTTTCTCTAGATTTGGGAAATTTTCCGTTATTATTTTGTTGAATATATTACGCATTCCCTTCGCTTGCACCTCTTCTCCTTCTTCGATGCCCATGATTCTCAAGTTTGGTCTTTTGATGGAGTCGGTGAGTTCTTGCATTTTCTTTTCACAGGTCTTGAGTTGTTTAATTAGTAGTTCTTCAGTTTTTCCTTTAATTACCATTTCATCTTCAAGTTCTGAGATTCTGTCTTCTGTTTGTTCTATTCTGCTGGATTGGCCTTCCGTTTTGTTTTGCAGTTCTGTTTCGTTCTTTTTTCTGAGGTTTTCCATATCCTGGCTGTTATCTTCTTTATTGTTGTCTATTTTTGTCCTGAGTTCATTTATCCATTTATTCATTGTGTTCTCTCTTTCACTTTGGTGTTTATACAGTGCTTCTATGGTTTCCTTTATTTCTTCTTTTGCTTTTTCAAATTCTCTATTTTTATTGTCTTGGAATTTCTTGAGTGTCTCCTGTACATTTTGGTTGACCCTATCCAGTATCATCTCTATAAAATTCTCATTGAGTACTTGTAGTATTTGAATGAATGGATGAAGAATGGAGGGAACAGATCAAAAAGCTATAATCCTAGCTTCACCTAAGAAGCAGATTTGTGGGCTAGAGGTGTGGCTTAAGTGGTAGAGCGGCTGCTTTGCAAGCAGAAGCCCTGAGTTTAAATCCCAGTCCTACAAAAAAAAAAAAGAATTGTGGGGCTTGGAGGAAGTGGTTCAAGTGGTAGAATGCCTGCCTACCAAGAGCAACACTCTGAATTCAAACCTCAGTACCACCAAAAAAAAGAAAAAAAAAAAAAAAAACAAGCAGATTTGTTTAGTTCAAAAGAAAAATGAGAAACCTGAGTAAGGACTGGGAACAGATAGTATGTGCGGAAGTATATGCCTTTGATAGGTATGCAATGTTAACTACAATCATGTAAGACAATGTTCCTAATGTTCTGGAGATGGACACTGAAGTGACATGAGGTGTGCCAAGACTCTGCAACTAATTTTGAAATGGTTCAGAAAAAATAAATACAGATGAAAAAATGATAGCAGGGCCGGGAGTGTGCTCAGTGGTAGAGCAAGTGCCCACTATGCACAGACCTGGGTTCTATCCTCCACACCACAGGGGGAAAATGGCAAAATACTAATAAATGTTGACTGGTGATAAGGATAAGGGTAATAAGCTCATATAAATCTGAAGTTAAGCTAGAAGAAATCTCATTTTTAGAGATTGGGGACATATACAACCTCCAAGCTATAGCATTCTTTTAACCTGACATTGGTAAAATCTGATGACCAAAATAAACAGGCAGGTAAGGTGATTATTCACTTTACTAAAGAATTTATCATATGTTAACACTCCCTACTGCATTGTAAGTGTTTCCAGTTTATGCAAAGCTTTCAGGAATATAGCACACACTTTGCATGTGTATCTGCATGTCTTTCTTAGTAACATTTGGAGAAGGATGAGACTTCCAATTTGACTTAAAACAAATCAATTTCTTTTCCTCATCTCAACCAGCAAAAACCCTTGTTCCTTCCTATTATTGCTTATACTCTCTCTACTACAAAATTAGAAATAAGGGCAAAATAGTTTCTGCTGGGTATTGAGGTGGGGGAGAGGGAGGGGGTGGAGTGGGTGGTAAGGGAGGGGGTGGGGGCAGGGGGGAGAAATGACCCAAGCCTTGTATGCACATATGAATAATAAAAGAAAAATGAAAAAAATAAATAAATAAATAAAAGGACAGAAAAATCTCCAATCAATGACCTAATGCTGTATCTCAAACTCCTAGAAAAACAAGAACAAGAAAATCCCAAAACAAGCAGGAGAGAAATAATAAAAATAATGGCAGAAATTAATGAAATAGAAACAAAAAAAATACAAAGAATCAATTAAACAAAAAGTGGTTCTTTGAAAAAATAAAAAAGATTGACAGACCCCTGGTAAACCTGATTAAAATGAGGACAGAAAAAACCCAAATTAGTAAAATCAGGAATGCAAAAGGGGAGATAACAAAAAACAACAAACACCAAACACAAAAACTGTCAAAATATCCCTATTGGCAGATGACATGATCCTGTATCTTAAAGACCCAAAAAACTCTACCCCAAAACTCCTAGACACCATAAATAGTTACAGCAATGTGGCAGGATACAAAATCAACTTACAAAAATCATTAGCTTTTCTATGCACCAACAACAAACAAATTGAGAAAGAATATATGGAAACAATTCCATTTACAAGAGCCTCAAAAAAAAAAATCAAATACCTGGGAGTAAACTTAACAAAGGATGTGAATGACTTCTATAAGGAGAACTACAAACCCCTGAAGAAAAAGATCAAGGAAGACTACAGAAGGTGGAAAGTTCTCCTGTGATCATGGATTGGTAGAATCAACATAGTAAAAATGGCCTCACTACCAAAAGCAATCTACATGTTTAATGCAATTCCCATCAAAATCCCAATGACATTCATCACAGAGATTAAAAAATCTACCCTAAAATTCATTTGGAAACACAAGAGACTGCGAATAGTCAAGGCAATACTCAGCAAAAAGAGCAATGCTGGAGGTATCAATACCTGACTTCAAACTATATTACAAAGCAATAGCAATAAAAAAACAGCATGCTACTGGCACAAAAACAGACATGAAGACCAGTGGAATGGAATAGAGCATACAGAGATGAATCCACACAGCTATGCCCACCTTATTTTTGACAAAGTTGCCAAAAACATACAATGGAGAAAAGACAGCCTCTTCAACAAATGTTGATGGGAAAAGTGGTTATCCATCTGCAAAAAACTAAAACTTGATCCATGTTTATCACCCTGTACTAATATCAACTCAAAATGGATCAAGGACCTTAATATCAGACCTGAAACTCTGAAGTTAGTACAGGAAGGAGCAGGAAATACTCTGGAAGTAATAAGTATAGGCAAGGACTTCCTCAATAGAACCCCAGCAACTTAGCAACTAAGAGAAAGGATGGACAAATGGGACTTCATAAAATTAAAAAGCTTCTGCACAACAAAAGAAATGGTCTCTAAACTGAAGAGACCACTCACAGAGTAGAAGAAAATATCTGCCAGCTATACATCAGACAAGGGACTGATAACCAGAATATACAGGGAACTTAAGAAACTAAACTCTCTTAAAATCAATAAACCAATTAAGAAATGGGCAACTGAACTAAACAGAGCTTTTTCAAAAGAAGACATTCAAATGGCCAAAAAACACATGGAAAAAAGCTCACTATCTCTAGCCATAAAGGAAATGCAAATCAAAACCACACTAAGATTCCACCTCACCCCTGTTAGAATAGCCGTCATCACAAACACCACCAACAGCATGTGTTGGCGAGGATGTGGGGAAAAAGGAACCCTCGTACATTGCTGGTGGGAATGCAATCTAGTGCAACCACCCTGGAAAACAATACACAGGCTTCTTAAAAATCTAAGTATAGATCTGCCATAGGATCCAGAAATCCCACTCCTGGGGATATACCCAAAGGAATGCGACACAGGTTACTCCAGAGGCATCTGCACACCCATGTTTATTGCAGCACTATTCACAATAGTCAAGTTATGGAAACAGCCAAGGTGCCCCACTACTGACGAATGGATTAAGAAAATGTGTATTTATACACAATGGAATTTTACTCAGCCATGAAGAAGAATGAAATCTTATCATTCACAAGTAAATGGATGGAACTGGAGAACATCATTCTGAGCGAGGTTAGCCAGGCTCAGAAGACCAAAAATCATGCGTTCTCCCTCACATGTGGACTTTAGATCTAGGGCAAATTCTCAGTGTTGTTGGACTTGGGTCACAGGCTAAGGGGAAAGCACATATGGGAGGAATGGGGATGGGTAGGAAACCCAAAACATGAAAGTGTTTGATGTCCCCACTGCAGAGGAATAATACAGTAACCTTAAAGTGACAGAGGTCAAATTGGGAAGGGGATCAGGAAGTAGTGAGAAGGTCAGGTAGAGATGAATCAATTCGGGTTGTAATACACTTGTGCATGGAAGCAATGCTAGGACTCTCTCTGTATAGCTATGCTTATCTCAACTAGCAAAAAATGGTTTGTCATTATTTCTTATGTCTTCTCTGCAACAAAATTGGAGAAAAGGGCAGAACAGGTTCTGCCTGGAAGTGAGGGGGGATGGGGGCATGGAAGGGAAGGAGCGGGGTGGGGGCAGGGGTGAGAAATGGCCCAAACAACATATGCACATATGAAAAAATGAATAAATTAAAAAGTAAAACACTATCACCATTCTTGTCAATGAAGAACTGGAAAATGTTAGCTGTCACTAACTACAAGTATTATGGAACCTCCCTAGCAGCCTTTCCCTCCAAGATCATCAGAGACATGATCAAAAGGGCATAGTGGATCCAAAAGAAAGGTGTGAAGTGCTAGAAGAATGAAGGCTAAGAGGAGGAAAGGCCAAAGAAAATACAAATGCATGGTGGTACACATCTGTAATCCCAGCTACTCAAGAGGAATTGATGGGAAGGATGGCAGTTAAGACCAGCTTCTGCAAAAAGTTAGCAAGATCCCCATCAGAATCAATAAGCCTCCATGTGCCAATGACTCATGTCTGTAATCTTAGTTACTCAGAAGGCAGAGATCAGAAGGATCACAGTTCAAACTCAGCCCAAGGCAAATAGTTTACAAAATCCTATCTCAAAAAACCTAATACAAAAACAGTGGCTCAAGTGGTAGAGCACTTGCCTAGCAATCCTAGCAAGCCTGAGGCCCTGAGTTCAAGCCCCTGTACCACAAAAAAAAAAAAAGAAAGAAAAGAAAAAGAAAATAAACAATCCAGGTATGGTGTGGGCACACAGCTACACAGGAAACACCTTAGGAGCACTGCAGTCTGAGGCCAGCCTCAGGCAAAACACAACATTCTATCTGAATAACTCAAACCAAAAAATGGCTGAGGGTATGGCTCGAGTGGTAGAGCACCTCCCTAGCAAGTGTGAGTTCAAATACTGCAAAAGAAAAGAAGATGCAGATCTATAGCTGCACAACTGGAACAGGATTAAGCAGACGATGAGGATATCCATGTCTGAACACTTCCATTCCTTCTATGGGATAGGTAATGAATACCAAGTGACAGCAGGCTTCTGTGCCTATACTGCTATTCCTGTGGAGTCCCTATAATGAGTGACGGATTTTATAGATGGACCACTAGTGCCTAATGCATGATCATTGGGTTTCTTACTAGTCATGGTGGTGCTTACTTTAAGCCATGCTTGGTGATATGCATCCTGCTTTTTTGGTGAATGATTGAGAAATGAATCTGGCTTAGGTCACCTGAGACAAAAATCAGCTTAGGGAGGAGGGGTTAAGTGATGGACAAGTATTCAGGAAACGTTTACTACCTTCCTCTTACCCCAGTGTGTGGAGTTTCCCTTCCTGCCTCTGTTGTGTTGGGCTTGGCTATGAAATTTGTTTGAGCCAATGGATGTTAGTAAATGGGAAAGCACAGGACCTAAACCTGCTTGCATGGATTATTTGAGTCTTGCTCTCTATTGATCCACCATCAAAACAGATGATCTTAGTATTTGTGGTCCTCAGCCATGCCCCAGAAAGAACACATTGAAAGCCAATTAGAACCCAACCCACAGCCTGGAGCTACTGCTACCAGATGCTGCAGACTCAAGCACCAACAGCCAAATCCTAGTCAACCCAGGCCCATGCACAGGAGAGCATGTGCACGTTCAATAAACACAAAGTTTGGAATATTTTGCCACTCAGCATTACTGTGCCAATAGATGAGTGATAGATTTGGCTAGACAGAGTATCTGGAACAGAGTTGACTAACTCCTAAAAAGAGACACACCAGAAGGGAATTCTGGATGTAACACGTGGACCCACTACAATCATCTTGCAACAATGAGGAAGCCAGGTCCACACTGAGAAGATGGTATGAGGATCACTATAATAACACCAAGCCCACTGATCACAAAAGGCCTGTTGCCTACCTTCCCTCTAGTATGTAAAGTCTTTTTTTTTTTTATGTTCTTAATGTTTGTGCCATTTGAGACAGTTTTCTGTTTATTCCGGGAATTTTCTGATAGTCTTGTTTAAGAAAAAAAAAAAAACAGTTATGCAAGATGTGTAAATATACACTGTTGGCAAGAAAAGGATACCATCAATTCTATGCCTCTGTGAGAGCTGTTTGCTGTGAGGCCCTATTGATGTCAATAAGCTTAATTCCTGACAATCTTTTCCTGTGAGGCAATTGTGTTGATTTTTTTTAAGTATTAGCAAGGATTTATGTTAGTAGAACAGGATAAAGCATAGACAAAGGGGGAGGAAGAAAAAGAGGGAAAAATATTTCCTGTTCCCCACACAGGATATGGGAACAAAGACTCAAAATGGTGGTTCCCAACTCTTAGTTTTATAGTGGAAAAACTAAGTGGAAAGCTGGAAGAATATAGTAGTCAAAGATAATGGGTCTGGGTGGTTGAAATGGCTGACAGGGAGGGGTTACCCTCCCAAATCACACCCTAAGTCAAATACAATATGATGTTTAGAATGTCCCTTTTCTAGCCATGATTATTTCTCTACCCCATAAAGGATTCTTGCAGCTCTTTAATGTCTCAAAGTGGAAAGCAGGAGCAGATACCTCTTTAGCTCCTCTGTCTACCTGTTTCTGTAACTTAGCATCTAAAAGATGGGAGGGGACAGCTGCTCACCGTGTTCCAATGTCAAGA